>NC_080484.1:5115000-5462500 GCF_030265055.1 Doryrhamphus excisus
AACCCCCACCTGAACCTCCAGGGGGTCAGCCCAGCAGGAAGGGACAGAGATACACGGCACCCACCCGCTCACCCCCCAGACGCCAGGGCAACCCGGCGACCAAGACCATGCCCCAAGCCAGAGGAACGAGACCGCCAGGGGCAGAGACAGGCACACTCAGCCCTTCGAGAATTACAAAAAGAGATTAATTTAAGAGATTAATTATTGGAGCCCATATAGATTGAAATTCTGACAGTTGTTCTTTGGATTCAGCAGACATTCTCTCAATTGCTATATGATCTAACAGAAGATTTTTGTAAGAGGCTATGTTCAGTTTTTTTTTGGATTTCCAATTGATAAGAATGGTTTTCTTGGCAATGCTTAACGCTGTGATGAGGAGTTGTGTGTGATTTGTTTCTACGTTGACTGTAGAAAGATCACCCAACAAGCATAATACAGGTGAGGAAGGAATAGAGGTCCCAAGTGCCAAAGAAAGGTCCTCGCACACTGCTTGCCAGAAATTACTAATGGGGGCACATGCCCACATGGAGTGTAAATAATCATCTACTACATGATCTGGGCAGTATACACAGATGTTGGAGTCGGTTAGACCCATTTTAAACATTCTCTGCCCTGTGTAGTGTACTCTATGAATGGTTTTGAACTGAACCAACTGTAGGTTGGGATTTTTTATTAAACGGAACGAATTAAGGCATATTTGCTTCCAGAACTCAGGGTCACAGCTTGTAGATAAATCTAGGTTCCATTTGGAGACTGGGACCCCAACGGTGTTGTCACACTTTGACAAAAGAATGTACAACTTGGATAATGTTTGGGGAGCGGATATGTTTAAGAATTGGTCAATGGTGGGATAGCTTTCCCAAGATATGTTACGAAACCTAGCTCTAATTATGGATTTAATTTGTGAGTATTCAAGAAATGTATTCTGGCTTAACCCATACTGTGTAACAAGGTAAGTGAATGACACAAACTTTCCCCCCCTTATGATATTTTCCAAGCAACTTATTCCTTTGTCATGCCATGTTGTAAGATCCAAGGTTTTTTTTTTAAGCAATATATCAGGGTTATTCCAGATCGGAGTGTACTGGCAAGGATTGAGCGAGGACCTGGTTATTTTTAAAAATTCCCACCAAGCTGTCAGAGTGGTTTTAATATTTATGCTTTTAAAACAATCGTGTTTCCTAAGGATTTGACTTATGAAAGGTAAGTTAAAGATGGGGATTTCTTGGCTAAATGATTGTTCAATGTCTAGCCATAACTGATCCAAGGGGTTAGGTTTTATCCATTTTAAGATATACTGTAGCCTATTTGCCAGGAAGTAATTGGAGAAATTTGGCAGTTCTAAGCCCCCACATTCTTTAGATTTTTGTAATGTTTTTAGGCTTATTCGTGCTGGCTTATTTTTCCAAAGAAATTTATTTATATATGAGTCTAATGACTTAAACCAAGTTATAGATGGTTTGGTTGGGATCATAGAGAACAGATAATTGATCCTTGGTAATATCATCATTTTCACAGTGGACACTCTGCCCATAAGAGAGATCGGCAAAGTTCTCCAACGTTCAAGATCATCCTCAATCGATTTCAACAGTGGGGTATAATTCAAGCTGATCAGGTCTGACAGATTGGAGGAAATGTTGATGCCCAAATACCTGATATTCCCTGAACGCAGTGGTATAGAGGGGGTGCTCTGGAAAACGAAATTAATGGGCAATACTATGGATTTAGACCAGTTAATAGAGTAGTCCGAGAAGGTGCTAAAGTTATTGATAAGTGTGATAGCTTGGTGAAGTGAGAAGTGTGAGTTTTTTAGGAAGAGTAACACATCATCAGCATAAAGGCTTATCTTATGATGAACATTTGTTGTCTGGATCCCTTTAATATTTCCATGTTGTCGAATAGCAGCTGCAAGAGGTTCAATAAAGATAGCAAACAATGAGGGGGAGAGTGGACAACCTTGCCTAGTACCTCTTTGTAAAGTGAATTCTGGAGAGATCAGATTATTGGTTCGAACGGAGGCCTTCGGGGTGCTATATAATATTTGGATCCACGTTCTAAATGACTCGCCAAAGCCAAATTTCTGTAGGGTTGCAAAGAGAAATTTCCAGTTAACTCTGTCGAATGCCTTTTCAGCGTCTAGTGAGACGATTGTGGTTTCCAAATTATGGATGATAGAATGATCAATCAGATTGGTTAAGCGGCGTACATTGTTAACTGAGTGTCTCCCCTTGATAAATCCTGATTGATCGGGATGTATTATATGAGGGGTAACTTTTTCCAGTCTTCTAGCTAATACTTTGCATATTATTTTAAGATCTGCATTAATAAGTGAAATTGGACGATAACTGGAAGGTAATGTTGGGTCCTTTTCTGATTTTAGCAAAAGACTGATTGTAGCAGAATTCATATATGGGGGTAGGCGTGCATTTTCTTTTATTTCCTGAACCATTTTAAAAAAAACTGGGGCTAGCAGTGACCAGAATGTTTTATAAAATTCGGCAGGAAACCCGTCCGGTCCTGGTGCCTTGTTATTTGGCATTTCCTGTAGAGCATCATAAAGATCTGTTAGTGAAATGGGTAAGTCCAGGGTTGTCACCTGATTTTTTTCTAATTTTGGTAATTCTATGGTACTTAGAAATGTTTCAATGTCTGGATCAGAAGGGTTAATCTGAGGTGTGTATAGTCTTTTATAAAAGTCCCTAAAGACTGAATTAATTTCCTCCGGAAGGTGAGTGATGTTACCTTCTGAGTTTCTAATGGAGGAGATAGAGTTTTTTTCTTTATTGAGTTTTAGTTGGTTAGCTAAGAATTTTCCAGATTTATTGGCATGTTCAAACTTCTCCAAACGTAGTCTTTGTAATTGGAACTGAATTTTCTTATCAGTAATTTCTTTTAAATCTAATTTCAATTTTCTAAGATTATTCAGAGTATTCTCATCCTGTGAATTTGCATAAGCGGTTTCAAGGAGTTTAATTTTTTCCTCCAATTCCAATTCCAATAATCTTTCTTTCTTTTTCTTATATGATGAGTAGGAGATAATTTTCCCGCGCATTACTACTTTTGCTGTCTCCCAGAGAACACAAGCCGAGGTTCCCGGTTGGTCATTAAAATCTAAAAACATTGTCCACTCTCTCTCAAAGTCGTTTAAAAAGTCTGGGTCTTTAAGCAATGATGTATTAAATCTCCAGCATTTAGTAGGTGTACTTGTGGTTTGGTTAGTGAGAAAGAGAGAGACTGGTGCGTGATCACTAATAATGATAGGGTGTATGTGAATATTTGATATGTCAGATAAGATTGAGCTACTTGTTAAGAAGTAGTCAATTCGGGAGTACGTGTGGTGCACTGGTGAGAAATACGTATATTCTCTGTGAGTAGGGTGATAAGAGCGCCAAGCATCACAAAGACCAAAATCAGACATATATTTTTTCAGTGTTGTTGTTGCTTGAGACTCACGATGTCCCCCAGCTGGGCTAGACCTATCTAAATCTGGATTAAATGCCAAGTTGAAGTCCCCTCCCAAGATCAAGCTTGAATCCAGGTGTGCAGAGAGAGAAGAAAAAAAGGTGTGAAAGAAAGAGGGGTCATCAACATTAGGGCCATATATGTTGGCAATGCAAAATTTAACATTGTCCACCAATATGTTGATTATTATATATCTACCTTCTATGTCTATAGTATTGTTGAGCAGTGTAAAATTGACCCTCCGGCTAATTAAAATGGCTACGCCCCTCTGTTTGGAGTTGTAGTTTGCTAGGTATATGTGTGGAAACTGTGGTGAGTGAAATGTATGGGCAGCTGCATTGGAGATGTGAGTCTCTTGCAATAAGACAATGTCTGCTTGGATATTCTTTAGATGGTTAAACATTTTTTGTCTTTTTTCTCGAGACCCGACTCCCCTGACATTCCAAGTGACAAATTGCAGTGAGGACATCCTAGACTAGCTTATGATGATATGTGTGTGTATATATGTGCAAGTGTGAAGTATATGTGCCTGTAGGTAGTGTAAGCATATACTATTACATATATGCTTAAAGTGCACATGGGCATATTATAATGTAGTCCTCCTGATCTGACTAGTGAAGGTGTAATGTTGGTGTATGCATGTGTGAGATATGCGTGTGTGTAAGTGGCAGTGTTGTAGGTTTATGTGTCAGATGTACAGTACGAGCCACCTGTGTACATGGATGTGTGTCTTTATGTACAATGTTTGTATTTGCGGGTTTGTGATTATGTGAGTGTGTGTGAACTGTATAGACATGCTGGTACAGAAAACAGACAAGTGACAAACAGGAATATAAGTGAGTGAAAGAGGGGAAAGACAGTGAGAAAGTGTGCAAGACAGGGAGGAAAGGAATGAGGTGACATGCAAGGGAGAAAAATGGGGAGTAATTTGAAGGCAGAGTGCAGGCGTTAACGAGGATGAGCGCGTTATAATATACGAACCTTATCATGTAACTATGAAAAAGTAGGACGTTACCTTACCTTACCAAACATATTCAGTTACCATGTTAGAATGATTAATACAGCCATGGTGTAATTTCACGATCGCGGTATAGCTGTCCATTAACAAAGAGTTTGTCCACTGTGATGACAGCTCGGCACCCCTCGTTGATGAACTTTTTTCGGATAGGGAACAGGCGACGGCGTCTGTCGAGGATCTCCCTTGGGAACTGGTCGTTCACGCTGAAGTCCGTCCCCTTCAGCTCTCGGCCTCGGCCTTTCACCTGCTCCTTCTGCTTGAAGTGTTCAAATTTTGCCACGATGGGTCTCGGTCTTGTATTTTCTGGCTTCTTGGCTCCCAGGCGGTGGACGCGATGGAAGGTGATGTCCCCGATGACGTCAGCCGGGAGCTTGAGCCGTTGCGCCATGAAGGCCCTTACGGATTCTTCCGGGTCTTCCTCGGATTTCTCCGGAATTCCTGCAAAGACGAGGTTGTCCCTCATGCTTCGAGCCTGAAGGTCCAAGATCGTTTCCTTCATGGACTTGTTTTCCTGGCGGAGTTGTGAAACTCCGTCGGTGAGGGACTTCACCGATTCACGGAGGGTTGCGTTCTCCGTCACCAAGGAGATTATTTGTTTTTGGCTGAAGTCCAGAGACTCACGGATGGCCTGAAATTCTTTATGGAGTACCTCGACAAGAGCCAGGCGGCCGTCCAAGCAAATCAGCCTCTTGTCGATGGAATCGAGGATGTCCTTGATGTCTGTGCCTGGTGGCGACGTTTCCCCAGGGGAGTCCTCAGGACGGCTACGCTTGGAGTTCGGCGTCTTGGGTGACTTGCCCGACTTGCCCATGACGATACTATCAAAGCAACCGTCGATGTACTCCTCCAGATCTTCCAGGTTTGTTTTTTGTGAACTGTAACTTTTCCAGCAGTTAAATATGTTGGTTTATATCTAAGGATACTTTGCGGATGTTTGAATAGTTAAGATTGTTTGGGAGCGCTGTATTCCGCTTGTCTGACCTGCGCGCGTCACGTACCCTCTCGCGAGATTACAGCATCACGCCTCGCAGCCCTCCATGTATGTTTTTTTCTACCTAATTATGCATTTTTAATTGTGCGACTTATACTCTGGAGCGACTTATAGTCCAGAAAATACAGTAATTAATAAATGATTGTTGTTTCGTGGTTGACTGTGGCCTATTATTAGTCAAAATATATTGAAAGACAAGTTATGTAGTATTCTAGTTACGAGTGATGTTACATTACAACACTGCATGGTTTCACCCCTGGCGTGTCCAACATGATGGAGTCCAAAAAAAGCTCTCCTTTTTGATGTGGAAGTGGTAAGTTTTTGGTTTCATAACTTTGTCCCTTCTTCCCCATACTGTTTGAAACCCTTTCTTAAGTTTAGAATACATACATTGGTGACTTACTAGTTAGCATGGCAGCATGCTATGCTCAATGTATTCTATCATAGATGTGCATATCCAAGTCAAGTCAAGACAGGTCAAGTCTTAGGCTCAAAATATTGGGGTCCTTACAGGTCACTGTTATTCCAGCAGTGATCCTGCGACTATAGGTGACTATAGCGGTGTTATTTCATGTCTATATGGCTCTAATAATGTAAAGAAAAAACTCTTTAGAAAGTCACAACAAGTTTTCTATGCTCTAACTATGAAAATATTCAATTTATTAACATTGAATCTTACTTGGCTGAAATTCATTTATTGAGGTTGGGTTTGGAACCAATTAACGACTGCAATCAACTCACATAACATGATCGTTATTATGTCATTTTCAGGACTCATAACTTGTAAGGACCCCAACATTTTGAGACTATGATTTGACCTGTCTCGACTTGACTTGACATCTATGATAGAAACTTGATTCCAGCCTTGAGATCAAAGAATTGAGACTTGCAAAACACTGACTTGTATCTATACAAGACATTATATTTTCAATAATTAGTCTACCCCTTGAGTTCATGCTTAAATGCGTACCTTAATGATTGCAATGAAACTATTACTTAATTTGACTTTAAAAGGTCCATGTGTCAGTCAGGCTAGCTGCAGCATAAACACAGACCCTGTGTTTGTTATTTGTCCGTGAATAGCAAACATTTCAATAATTTGCCTATAAATGTCACTTTTATTAACATGCACTACGAGGGTTTTATGTCGATGTTTGCTGACATTCAACACCAAACTATGCACACACAACAAGGTGAATCCTGAATACAGAACACACCGGGCGCTTGATCAAGCCCCTTTATCAGTAAATAAATCAGTAGCGGTGTAAATATGTAAATGAAAGGTATCATGGCAGTGTTCCTTTTGTTGTTGTTGTTTTTTTTTTGTTTGTTTTTTTTTTGCATTGTGCCAAACTGTGTGCAAACTAACCTTGAAGATAAACTATCAACATGTTCCTTTCTTTAATAGACTACAATGAGAACATCTTAATTACGATGCCCTCAGAGACGGCGATAACACGGAATTAGCCTGTGTGAGGACACGCACGAATGCACACACACACACACACACACACACACACAGATGAAGGGTTGAATGGTACAACAAGGTGAAATCTTAAAGCCAATCTCTTGCTGCTTCTTCAACATGCCTCACAGATTAACACTTAGGTCGGTGGGGTAAAATAAAAGATGTAGCAAGGTCGAGCTTAAGGGAGTCTTTAGCCCAGACCGCCTTAAAGGGTTGGTTCCCACTTGGAGTTTGTTTGGTGTGAATACTGTCCAGGACTAAAAGGACCAGAACAAACAGGCTGACGGAGACTCAGAGCCTGAGAGATGTTTACGACCCGCCTGCCAGTGGCTCATACCAGTCACCATTTGCATTTGAAGGTAAAGGAAATTCTCCAAGTGCCTTGGGGTCTTGTTCATGAGTGAGGGACAGTTGGCACGTGAGGTCAACAGGCAGGTTGGTGCAGCGTCTGCAGTAACGTCGTCAGAAGAGAGAGCTGAGCCAGAAGGCAAAGCTTTCAATTTACCGACCTATCTATGTGCCCACCGTCACCTTTGATCATGAGCTTTGGGTCATGACCAAAAGAACAAGATTGTGGATGGAAGCAGCTGAAATGGGTTTCCCCATAGGGACTCACCCCACCTTCAAGTGGAAGGAGCCAGTTGAAGTGGCCGAGCATCTAGTCTCTAGTCCAGATGACTTCTGGATGCCTTCTGGATGAGGTGTTCCAGTTCCGAGGGCAGACCCAAGTCACACTGAAGAGATTATGTCTCACAGCTGACCCGGGGACTCCTTGGTGGAACTGTAAGAGGGTGTCCTGGAGACTGCTGCCCCCATTACCCGGGTAAATGGAAGAAAATGAATGGATGAGAAATTGTCCAGAATTTTCCAACTTCCTACTGCCAATGCGTTGCACCACTGCATGGCCTCAGAGATGACTGTGGTTTGAGCATGGAAACCGTCAGCATTGTCAACTTGATGAATGTTAGTTTCCTGGGAGAAGGGCAAAATATGGGAGCTCCCCGAGGAAAACGGTAGGGTTGACATGTATGCTAGTGACGTCTGGATCGATAATGAAATATCGATACTTTCGATAACATCTCTTCATGCTCTAAAATACCAGAGCATGAAGAAATGCAAGCGTAACCAGGTGAGTGTTAGCAACACCTAATAGAAAGCAATACAAGAGTTAAATGTAAACCCAGAAACGTAAATACAGTATTGCAGCAAACCTGGATCCAAATCTTAGCTGGAAAAATAGTAGTTGGTAAAAATTGTACCACAGAAACAAGTCAGAACCCTGAAGATGTCATGTTGTTTTGGATTTCGCGAGGTCACACACGGAGCTCAATTGAGGTGCAAATTTATGCAAATGACAAAAATACAAGTGTGAACGGTAACCAGATCACAGTTGTAGGACAGTCAAAAATAGAAATTTATGACTTAAATCTTAATGGTTGATAAAGGTTGAACCAAGAGCAAATAATGTCCTCAAGGGCATTCAGACAATTATCTTCGGAGCAAACGCCCTGGGTTCGAATCCGCTGTGGTGACTCCAAAATCAGGAAAAAGTAAAAAAAAAAAAAAAAACATCAAAGGAATCCCTCATATCAAATTTACCACATCAGACAGTGCATCTTAACTTATTTATTTATGTCGGGATTTAATCTATGTAGAAACTTTGGAAAGTCTCTTCTTCTTCACTCGCATATTGGCTTTAAACAAGCATTACCACCCCCTGCTGCATGCACCCTGAATTACAGCTCGGATCTTTGACATGAACTACAAAATGGGCTTGACTAGTTTTTCTTTGTTTTTGTTTGCAAAACCTCCATCATTTAGTGGCATTGTTGCCAAGTTGGTGATTTTTATGACATATTTTCCCAACGGCGACTTGTGAGCCGCCTTCATATTTCAACTGATTCACACCGTTCAAGGATCAAATTAAACTTTCTCAACAGATTCCAACTGTTCGACACTGACACTTTTCTGCTCTCGCCCCAGCAGCTGTAACGGTCATGTGACTTTTTCTTAAAGTGATACGTGCACGACACATGGTGGCATCACTTTCTGAGCACGACCATGGCATGTTGTTAAGATTGCTTTTTGTGTTTTATTCCCTCCACTACTCGTTCTCCAAGTTCTCTGATTGGCAACATTGTTCATTTTTAGATTCTGCTCATTTTCAAAAGTTAATACATTGACGTGTGCAGTTTTAATTTATCCTGTACAAGAAGAGGTTTGGTTTATTTGACTTCAAGTAAGCACTTTTAAGTGATTTTTACTTTAAAAAATACTTTTATTTCAAACAAGACATCCCAATAAGGTCAATAGGGGATACTGCACCTGAGTTCACACCTGAGCGACCCCCCACCCCCAAAGAAAATCCCCACACCGTATGGCGCCGAACAAAAACATGGCCCCTTCTTATGTAAGAATCCTGGCTGTCTTCAATCATTCAGCACATTTGTGATATTATCCACCATCCATCATGTTACCATTAACATAGTAGCATATTCATGCAATTTAAATTTTTTATCAAACTCTTCTTGAGTTTTTCTTGTTCAAAATTTGTATTTTTTCGATTCTTCATCGCAATCATCTAATTTTGATTGATTTTTTTCACCCCAAACCCATCAGTGGAACCTACAGTAGACCAGAGTACCACTATTATCGCTATTATCTGCACACGTACACACTGCAGAGCGTTTGTGCATTCAGTAACCAAACCAAACAGGACAATAACAATAAAAGATCATAAAAATGTCTAAGGTCAGAACGTCATATAAAATCTACTCCACTTCTTGACAAAATATTTTTTTGCTAGCATTAGTAGGTAGGCGAGACGTCTATTATCAATCAATGGTAGTATTATAAGTATGTCTTTTAATGTAATAATGACTTGTGTAATCACAGATAAGAGAAGACAAATGTGGTAGGGAGTGACGGCTGAGAGTGTAATAATCACATAAAGATAGTCAACCATTAATGGACAAAGTGTGTTACATACGTTGGAGAGAACTCCAGAAAGCGCATTCAGCATTACAAAATATCAATCTCACTATGGGGAAACAAAAAGACCTTCTCGGCAAACTAGAAAGGACCTTTCAGATGCGACACACGCTCCTCTGCCAGGGCCTGGCGGAATGTTTGGGAACTCTTATCCTGGTGGTGAGTGTTCATTTTGTACATCATGTGATTGCGGTTCTAGAGCACAACGGCTGTTGATGGTGACGTTGCATCTGCAAAGCATATGACCTCTTGGAGGGTTAATGGACAGCTGCAGACATCAGACGGTCCAGGCTTTAGATTTCTGTAAGATTTATGCAGGAACAAAGCTGTTCCTAGGAGAAATGAAAGCATGATTGCGGATCTTCAGACGCGGTTGCAGTTTTTTTGTTGTTCAAGGGTGGTGGTTCTCAGTCAGCTCATATATTAGTCTAAATCAAGAAACACACTTAAGGTTTGCTTGGCTTCCCGTTTTTCACCTCTCTCAGTACTCTCTCAGTACACCTCTCTCAGTGCTTTTATTCTTAAGAGGCAGCCTCCATCTTCCTCATCTCCTTCAAATGAGCTGGAGATGACTCCTAACTTGAAGACTGAACTCTACATGTAGCCTAAGTGGTCTCAAATGTGACTCGTTTTAACCCTTCAGGGAGCTTGAAGGGTTGAGATGAAAGCAAAACGCATCTCCAGACAGAATACTAAAAGAAAACAAATGTGTCTCTTGGTGGCATGGGGATAAGAAAGGCACCAGGTGAGGGCGCTGTCAATGACATTTCTTATTCTGCTCTCTTTTGGTGGGCAAAAACGTTCATTTCAGTGAACCGGATCATTCCGGTTCATTCAGTAAAAAGATCTGTTCATTTCGGTCATTTCAGTCAATTGGTCGTTAGCCTGTGATCTCCCCTTGTGCATAGACCTGGTCAGCCGTGTCGAGTCAGTCGGTTCACGCATGTTCACGTTCGTTCCGACTCAATAGCACAACAACACGTGATGACGTACCTTGAAATCTGAAGTATTATGACAGCCCTCCGAATCCGAGCGTCTCAGCTCCCCGGTCCCGGCGTTACGACCCCCTGTCCGACACTGTGACCGCTGCACACCCTACCGAGACTCGGCCTTTCAGTCAACTAACCCCACCCACCCACAAAGCGAGGCATGATGATAGGATAAGACAGATAGTCCCGCCCTGCAAAAGGAACGGTCAACTGACTCTCCAGCCAATCAAAAAACTGATTGGATTGCCACTGAACGGACTGAACAGGTATTTTAGGGGCGGTGACCTCGTTTATTCCGTTCGCAAAAAAGAACTAGTTCTTTTGACCCGTTCGTTCATGACTGACATACCACTACTGCTCTAACTATGTGTTTAATCGTCATCACTTTCGGCAATCAAATATGTCCTGCACGCGTCAACTGTCTAACCAATCAGATGTGTCCCTGCATTGACATCACACATCCTCACTTTTTTGCTTATATTGACAGAGATGAGGATTTGTGATGGAAATCACTCGTCGTCTCTCATAAACCAACAAAAATCACCTCTTAAATCGGTCTCGGGCGTAACCTTTGCAAATATGCTGGAACATCAGCGACGGTTCACAATCGAACAATAAGGGAACATTTGCTGGTGTTTTTTTTTTTTTTTTGCAAACCTTTCTTTGAATCGGTGATGTGTAAAAATGGAAGCAGATGGAAAACGTTAGGTTATTGTTGGTTAAGAGATGTAAGTAAATACACTAATCCACAATCACTGGAGCATTTTAAATCCTTATTGAAATCTCACTTTTATGGTTTGGCCTTTAACACGGGTTAATCTGGGCATTGTGTGCTTTTATTTTATTTATTATTTCTTTATTGTTTTTATTAGTGTCATTATTCTGTTTTACTGTACGACTTATTACTACGCATGTGTGTTTTTGTGTTTTATTGGTTGCTGTACAGCACTTTGGCCAGTTAATGGTTGGAAATGTGCCGTATAAATAAATTTGACCTTGATCTTGACCTAATCCTAGTCCGGGTTGTTAGGGAAGTAGACTCAGTAGGGAAGTCCAGACTTCCTGGTATCTGGTCATTTCTTTCAGTTCTACCATATGACACCAAGACGTTCAAAGGCCAGTGTGTCCTAGATGCCTAAGCCACCTCTCAATGTAAAGAACCAGGTCCTTCCGTTCTCATTGTTTTGGTCAAGACCCAACACTCAAGGCCATAGGTGAGGGCGGGAACATATTGTAGATCGACTGGTAATTTAAGAGTTTTGCCTTCTGGCCCAGCTCTTGCTTCTCCACTGTGGTCCAGTACAGCGACCGCATTTCTGTAGACACTGCGCCGATCCAACTGTTGATTTCACGCACCAGCGAACTGTCGTCACTTGTGAACAACACCCTGAGATACCGAGAACTCCCCCACCTGGTGCAAGACTTCACTCCCAACCCAAAGGGTGCAATCCACCCTTGTCTGACTTTAGGACTGAAGAATACATTGAATACCTTAAAGGCCCATCATTCACAATCCTTATGTGAAACTTGAACACACATTTCTCTCCATTTCCTGTGCATTATACAACAAGAAAACAAGTTAATATGAGCTAGCTAACAATGTATGTCATTGGAACACACCTTTTTCAACTACAAAGCCCTCTAAAAACACCTCTAATAACGATGCATGGTTTGATATCCATGCTGATATCCATATCATGCATTCAGGCGAGAGGCGGCGTGGCCAGCCAATCACAGGGCACATATAGACAAACAACCATTCACACTCACATTCATACCTATGGACAATTTGGAGTGGCCAATTAACCTAGCATGTTTTTGGAATGTGGGAGGAAACCGGAGTACCCGGAGAAAACCCACGCATGCACGGGGAGAACATGCAAACTCCACACAGAGATGGCCGAGGGTGGGATTGAACTCGGGTCTCCTAGCTGTGAGGTCTGCGCGCTAACCACTCGATCACCGTGCAGACCTCCTGCCATATTTTGATTATTTAAAACACTACCAAAACCTCTGATTTCACATACTTATGCTATTAATTCCATCAACATCTGCTGTGGTTAGCTTTCTGGACTTTGGAGCAAACGCCCTGGGTTCGAATCCCCACTAGTAAGCATCATTGGTATTCGTCAGGAAGGGCGTCCATATGAAGTGCTAAAGCCAAAGTCAGTAACTCAAAAATCAGAAAAAAGCCAAAAGAAACAAACATGCTAGTTCCATCAACAACAGCAACATAGATACAGCCTACTGTCCTTGGGATGGCTGTGTCTTCCAGCAAAAGACGTGTTCCCCAGTCTTCAGGTAAAAACATGAGCTGGCTGACTCCGCCTGACTCCGCCTGACTCCGCCTGACTCCGCCAGGTAAATATAGTTGTTTTGTATTAGCTGCTGCACTAATAATATATTTAGCTTGGTTAATATACGAGTCAGATATGTAAATGAAACACTGTTTTTGAGTTTTTTTTGTGAGGGCTTTAGTGTCAAAATAGGTATAACAAAGAAAGCCTGATAAATCCTGGAGGGACCGCCTTTTACTCTGCTGGTCATTATCGAATGACATAAACATGACCTTGGTCAAAGGTACGCTCCCCGGTGATGACAAAAGAGAATCTGTTCGATGTCCAACAGCAGTAGCAAAAAGAACAAAAGGTTGTTGTCCTTCCTCCGTCCAGATGTTCAGCTGCGCTGCAGTGGCTCAGTGGATGCTGAGTGGCGGCTCACACGGGACGTTCCTCTCCGTCAACTTCGCTGTTGGAGGTGGCGCGGCGCTGGGCGTCCTCGTCAGCGGACCTGTCTCAGGTGAGAGATTGCAGGGCTCTATTTAAGGTCCCGTGGATGATCACGTTGAACCCTGTGACTCGATACTGACCTAGCCGTCCGTGCCAGGGTGACAACTCAAACACGGATCTCATCGGCGAATATCACATTCAGTCACCTGTTTGACCCTTAAAGACCAATAATTCCTGCTTGTGTTCGGCCAAGGTCAGGGGTGCATACCACCCAGGGCTACATAGTGAACAATGAAAGGATGAAAGGGGAACTGTGATATTTTGGAAACCAACACGTAGACACAGTATACTAAGAAGTTATATATCTTGAAAAAAAACTGCATTTCATCCTATTAGTATCACTTTAGCTCTTTGCTCTTTTTTTTGGCGGTTGTTTTCTTCTTACAATTTCCAAATATTTCAGCTTACAAATAATCTTTGTAAATTTACTTCTTGTAATTACTTTTTTCCCATGATATTTTGACTTTATTCTGAATTCTTATTCTAAACTTTAGGTGTCCAAAGGCGACAACTTTATTTTGATTTGTTTCTCATATTAGAACTAAAAAAAAAAAGGTTTTTTTTTTCAACTCCAATTTTGCTTTTCCTCATTAATTTGATTAATTAATCATTAATTATGCCGAGTGGTTAGCATGTAGGCCACAGAGTCAGGAGATCGGGAAGTCCTAGGTCCAATTCTCGGATACTCCGGTTTCCGGTTTACATGCTAGGTTAATTGGTGACTCCAAATTGTCCATAGGTATGAATGTGAGTGTGAATGGTTGTTTGTCTATATGTGCCCTGTGATTGGCCGGCCACCAGTCCAGGGTGTACCCCGCCTCTCGCGCGAAGACAGCTGGGATAGGCTCCAGTCTACCCCACGGCCCTTGTGAGGATAAGCGGCATAGAAAATTGATGGATGATTAATTCAGCATTAAGATGTGCAAATGTGACATAAATTACAGCTGTTTTTTTCCCCATTTTTTCTGTTTTCAAATATTTCTTCTCATAGCTAATTATTAATTTAGTTTAATCATATTTTGCTTTATTTTCATAACATTATAGCTTTTTTCTGGAACCTAATTTTCCAACTATTACGACTTTAATTGTTGTTTTCTTAATATTATCGCAAAAAAAGGAGCCCTCTCTTCGGGCGAGAGGTGGGGTACACCCTGGACTGGTGGTCAGCCAATCACAGGGCACATATAGACAAATTTCCATTCACACTCGCATTCATACCTATGGACAATTTGGAGTTGCTAATTAACCGAGCATGTTTTTGGAATGTGGGAGGAAATCGGAGTACCCGGAATGCACGGGGAGAACATGCAAACTCCACACAGAGATGGCCGAGGGTGGAATTGGTCTCCTAGCTGTGTGACCTGCGCGCTAACCACTCATTTGTCGTGCAGCCTACTTGCAAAAATACTTCTGATTTTTACATTTTTGCTGTTTTTGTTCAATTTTTAGAATGTACAGTGGGCCAATAATGGTCGCAAATGATGCTTTGGATAAAACTTTGGACACCCCTGGCATAGGCAAAGTGAGCTCCACAATTCCAAGTCTAACGTTAGAATACACCTTACTTATGAGCCGTGGTCACATTTATACTGACTGAAGTTACCGATGGCCACATGATATTAATTTGTTCAATCATACTTGATTTACCTTGAGTTACCTTGTTTTTTTTGTTTTTTGCACCTGCCCTTGTGTGCTCTTGTACTTTCGCTGTAAACCTGGAATCTCCCTTGGTGAGATGAACAAAGGCATATCTTATCTTATCTTCTATCTTATCACAGGCTGTTTCTAAATTGTCAGCATTTGTCTAGTCATTAACAAACACATTTAATTAAAGCCGTGTTTGTCATCATATTTGTAGATACACATCTATTTATTCACAATACTGAAGATGCAAACATCTATCCATTCACATACATAAAACATATGCCTGCCTGTCTATTCACATAATATTCACATAATCCCAACACCAACACAATTAGCATTTTCGTTTTAATCGTTTACAGGCTAACAGATGTCACGGGTCGTTTGAGGCTAAGATAAGGCCGGAACGAACGCGGGTAGTGAATGGGCAGATGTGCATCCAAGTAAGAGCTCCCGTAGACCCACCATTACCATGGTTACCAGCTGTTGAAGCAGCAGGTGATGAAGACATTTTTTGGGGGGGGGACATGAGGTAAACATTAGCATCTTCGTCACGGAGTAGCCATCACTCATTTCCTGAGGCGTCAGCTTGGCGGTGAGTAATTATCATCCATGGCTTGACAGAGCCCAAATATCAGCAAAGGCTAAACCGGCAGTTAGGTGAAGTGCAGTATTTACCTCCTTGATGGCTTTGCTGACGCACTGACAGTGAGCGAGCAATGGCGGGGGAGGAAGAGGAGGGGCCAGAGGAAAGAACGTGGAGTTTCAAAGACACATGCAGCGAGAGGTGTCACTTTACCGTCACTTTGCTGCAAAACCACGGCGCCTGTAATTGAAAGGAAAAAGACGCTATCGTCAAAAGCGCCAACACTACAAAAGCTCGCTTGTGCGCCGTCCTCCTCTAACGACTTGTTTCCTTGCTTGCGGCCTCACAGCATCCCACAATTAAGGTGTCTCTCATCATGTGGCGATGACGACCTCTGAGCGGTTTTTCATGCCTGGGAATCTCAAGTCCAATGAGGCAATGAGCGACCACTTTGGGGATTTGTGATAAAGACGTGGAACGCTTGTTTTATGTGCACCACAAAGATGCTCATTATCGAAAATATTTCTTCTTCGCCCATCCAGGTGGTCATCTCAACCCTGCAGTGACTTTCGCTCTGTGTTTGCTCGGCAGAGAGCCTTGGAGGAAGTTCCCCTTCTTCTTTTTCTTCCAGACTTTGGGAGCTTTCCTAGCGGCCGCTATTGTATTCTGCATGTATTTTGGTAAGAAAACTCAGATTTAATATAAGATCCGTGAGTTGTCATCACTGTCAGCAATCAGCACTTCTAAGTCCGAGTCCATGGTCTATGAACCCGAGATCGAGAATACGTTCAAGTAGCTCGATAGTACTAGTAGTAGTAGTAATAGTGCAATCATCCATCCATACATATACAACATACTATGCAGTGAGACAAGCGGTGACAGGATGGGATGATTGGGCGATGAAGGGGGGGGGGGGGGACAACACTAGGAGAAGGGAGTGGGAAAAAAAAACAACAACTTCAAACTAGACTTAGATGAAGGAGTACAGTGTGGGACTGTTAAAAAAAAAACCTCGGCATACAAATCGGCATACAGGTAAAATACATTGTTCACACACATAGACACAAGACCAGCACCACGAAGGGAAAATAGCCGATACGAGCAGCGGCCAGCCCGGCTACCTGCAGCCACTTACGGCGCAAGCCGTGGTCCCGTCATGCCCGCACCGGGGGGATTAGCGACAAAGGCTTTGGATGGGGGGTGGACGCTTCCCCCGCCCACCTGGAGTTCAGTTCGCAGGGTGTCATTGCGATATATAGCAGTTGCCATGGAGAAGTCCGTGGTGGGCCAAGAGAAGAGAAACAACAGGTGTCCATGAAGGAATGAAGGAGGGTCCCGCTGCAGCAATCTCTTGGGAGAAGTTCTTTTCACAACACCTTGGTTAGCCGTGGTGGGGGCGCCGAAATCCAGATTAAGATTATTGTTTGGGTTAGTTCTGGCAACCACATTCCAATAGACCGGACCACCCTATTGTCCATTCTGGCTTCCAAATTGATCCAACTGCTTTTGCAAAGCCGAAATCTTCACCAAGATGACATCCTTGTTGTGATTGGCTGCCCACCAAATCATTCACGATGGGCAGCTGTGGGCCAACTTGATCCGCTGCCTTCATCATACGAATATGCGATACACCAGGAAAGTGCCCAATCCAATCAGCAACAGAACTGTTATCATGGTTCCGAATAGGTTGATGTCTTTGATGTCCTCCTTGGAAAGAATCGCCAGGCACATGACCTTCCACTTTCCCCAACTGTACCCGGCGGTGTACGTTCCGTCAGGGCAGGCAGGTTCGCGCGAACCTGAGCTTCTCGTCGAGAAGATTGTGTCAATTGCGTGGAGAGACCAGTTGATCAATTCCATGATTTAGGTTTTTGGAGAGCAGCGCAGAGAGAGGCTTTTTAGAAAGTATAAGACGGGACTAGACAAGACATAAGAAGCAAGCAAAGCAGGGAAGATAAGGGATAGGGAGGAGAGGGGAAGGATGCGACCACCTTTGTTGAGAACCAAAGAGACAAGTCTTGTTCACAAGTAAGGGAAGAATGGAACACGAGATCGACAAATGGATTTCGGGCAATTGGTCCTTAGCCCGTGACACCCCCGTTTTGCATAGACCTGGTCAGCCATGTCGAGTCAGTCCGTTCACTCATGTTCACCTTTGTTCCGACTCAACAGCGCAACAACACGTGATGATGTACCTTGAAATCTGAAGTATTAGAACAGCCCTCCGGATCTGAGCGTCTCAGCTCCCCGGTCCGGCGTTACGACCCTCCGTCTGACACTGTGACCACGCACCCCCCCACACACACACTCGGTCCAACGCTGTGATTGTGCGACAGCAGATTGCTGCACTGCCTGCAGTGATGTGGACTTTGCATCGGTCGGTTGTGTTGAAGACGGAGCTCAGACCAAAAGCAAAGCTCTCAATTTACGGGTGGATCTATGTTTCTACTCTCACCTAAGATCATGAGTCTTGTGTAGTGACCGGAAGATGAAGAATATTGCGAGGGCTGTTATAATACTTCAGATTTCAAGGTACATCATCACGTGTTGTTGCGCTGTTGAGTCGGAACAAAGGTGAACAAAGGTGAACAAGAGTGAACGGACTGACTCGACATGGCTGACCAGGTCTATGCAAAACAGGGGTGTCACAGGCTAACGACCAATTGCCCGAAATCCATTTGTCGATCTCGTGTTCCATTCTTCCCTTACTTGTGAACAAGACTTGTCTCTTTGGCTCTCAACAAAGGCGGTCGCATATTTCCCCTCTCCTCCCTATCCCTTATCTTCCCTGCTTTGCTTGCTTCTTATGTCTTGTCTAGTCCCGTCTTATACTTTCTCAAGAGCTTCTCTCTGCACTGCTCTCCAAAAACCTAAATCATGGAATTGATCAACTGGTCTCTCCACGCAATTGACACAATCTTCTCAACGAGAAGCTCAGGTTCGGGGGAACCTGCCTGCCCTGACGGAACGTACACCGCCGGGTACGTGATGGACAGTTGGGGAAAGTGGAAGGTCATGTGCCTGGCGATTCTTTCCGAGGAGAACATCAAAGACATCTACCTATTCGGAACCATGATAACAGTTCTGTTGCTGATTGGATTGGGCATTTTCCTGGTGTATCGCATATTCGTATGATGAAGGCAGCGGATCAAGTTGGCCTACAGCTGCCCATCGTGAATGATTTGGTGGTACAAGTGGTCGAAATGAGTTCCCTCCGTAAGGCAGCTGGGCTCTCCCTTAGCGATAAGGTGAGAGGCACTGTCTTCAGGGAGAACTCGGAATAGAACCACTGCTCCTCTTTATTGAGAGGTGGCTCAGTCTCTGGGTAAGATACTTCCCTAGGGAGGTGTTCAGTGTACATCTGACCGGGAGGAAGCCTCTGGGAAGACGCAGGACATGTTGGAGAGACTAGGTCTCTCAACTGACCTGGGAGACGCCCCGGGATCCGTCAGGAGGAGATGGAACAAGTTGACAGGGAGGGGGAAGACCTCGGATCAGCGGGAAAGATGGATGGATGAGCTGTCACTGTAGTACATCAGGGCTCACAAGTAAAAAGTACCTTTTGTGTTTTTTTTCTATTGATTTCACCAGATGCAATTTGGAACTTTGGCCATGGAGAGTTGCTTCTCGTAGGGAAGAACGCCACCGCTGGGATTTTCGCCACGTATCCATCTGATCATCTCTCCACGCTCAATGGATTCACCGACCAAGTCAGCAGGAACTGACTGTAGTAGTTAAATCCATGAGAAACATTGAGGATTGTTGATATTCTGCATTGCAGGTCATCGGAACCGCGTCACTTGTTACATGCGTCCTCGCCATCATTGACCCGCTCAACAATTCTGTCCCCCGAGGGTTTGAGGCCTTCCCCGTGGGCTTTGTGGTGACAATCATTGGCTTGTCCATGGGATTCAACTCAGGCTATGCAATCAACCCGGCTCGGGACTTGGGACCTCGCATCTTTACAGCTCTGGCGGGTTGGGGTCTTGACGTTTTCACGTGAGTTCTTTAGTGTCACAAAAATGCGAGCTTAGAAACGACGCCGTGATCTCTCCTGCAGAGTGAACAACTACTGGTTCCTCATTCCCATCTTTGGTCCTTTCGCTGGTGCCCTGGTGGCGGTGATGATCTACCAGCTCATGATCGGATACCACCTCGGTGGAAAACCAATGTACAAGAAGAAGAAAAGGAAGATGCAGGAAGATGAGGAGGAAAGACTTCCCAACAATACGTCCAATGAAGAAGCAGCTTGACTTTTATGCTGGTCGACCCGAATCGTCTTCACACCATCAATCAAACTCACTGAGAGATAAGAACATTTTCTCTGAAAAATATGTCATGTTTTCCTCTCTTCTTCAGACAGCTGGCAGGGGAGAAGAATAAATAAATGAAAAAGTCAAGTTTCAGGGCTACTTATTTCACACACAAACATTCATTCTCTCTTTGCTACCGCAGACCCTACTTTACCACAACAACCAAAAACAAATATTACACATGCAGACGGGTCCTGTAGCTGCCTTTTTGTTTGTCCTACAAAACTACTACTTAAACAAATACAACGGTACCTCAGTTTACAAAACAAATTAGTTCCAAAATCTCAAAAGTACAAAAAGCTGAAGTTTTTCTTATTGCAAAGCTCGTTGGTGAAGATGGCGTGAAACCCAGAAGGAGACCCACACCGATAACAACTTCTTAATGTCTTCCATTGTTTGTCCATTGTTTTAAGTCCCCAACTGATCTGGGGACCAAGGACCTAACGTACCAAACTGTATTTTATGATGACCGAGGAAACTTTCCTTGAACACTGAAAGATAGCAAAATGGGGGTGTTCTAAAACGGAGGTTTGATTGATGTTGGATCACTGATGTTGAGGTTTGTTTTCTGTTCCACATTCATTCATTCATTTTCTACCGCTTATCCTCATGAGGGTCGCGGGGTGCTTGAGCCTATCCCAGCTGTCTTTGGGCGAGAGGCGGGGTACACCCTGGACTGGTGGCCAGCCAATCACAGGGCACATATAGACAAACAACCATTCACACTCACATTCATACCTATGGACAATTTGGAGTGGCCAATTAACCTAGCATGTTTTTGGAATGTGGGAGGAAACCGGAGTACCCGAAGAAAACCCACACATCCACGAGGAGAACATGCAAACTCCACACGACGGTGGAATTGAACTCGGGTCTCCTAGCTGTGAGACCTGCGTGCGAACCCCTCTTCCGCCATAGTCCCCATTCATTCGTTCATTCATTCAATTTCTACCGCTTATCCTCATGAGGGTCGCGGAGGTGCTGGAGCCTATCCCAGCTGTCTTCGGGCAAAAAGCGGGACTGGTCCCCAGCCAATCACAGGGCACTTATAGACAAACAACCATTTACACTCACATTCATACCTATGGACAATTTGGAGTCGCCAATTAACCTAGCATGTTTTTGGAATGTGGGAGGAAACCGGAGAACCCGGAGAAAACCCACGCATGAACATGCAAAGAACATGCAAACTCCACATGAGGGTGGAATTGAACATGCAGCCATGTTCCACATGCAACAAGTTCAAATTAGTCCTGCCTCTTCCTTTACTGGCAGCCAATGGAATTGCTGCCTTGCTTTGCGTCCTACCCATCGGTGGCGTTCTGTCTTTAGGCTGATTTTTTTTTTTTTTTAAATAAGATAAAACTGTTCTTCAGTTGTCTGAGAGAGCTGTGGAAGTATTAAATATTTATCTAAACATTAATTATTGAACAGGTCAAGCACAGTCTTGACGTGTTACCTAAAAGGTTTTACATGGTGTGTTCCGCCAACATGACAACTGACACATGCGCATTCCTTTCGCCGCAGGCAAGCAAAGTGAAACAAGCCCAATGACAGCTCACAGGACTTTTTTCTGACCGCACGGTGCTCTGTACCATGCAAATAGTGACATTTGCCACTTTGGAAATCCTCTCCAAAATGTTCGCTCGCCGCCATTTCGCTTCAGCGAGCCGCAGGTGGTCGTCGCAACGCAACACTTGATCTTTATTTGAAAGAGCGCAGAGGGCAATGAAAGGTCTCCATTGTTTGCTCCAAATATCGCTCACTGAAATAACACGAGCCTCTATCGGAGCAGCCAACTATCAGAAATGACATTTTTAGTGTCTGCAGAAGAAGATCAGTCTGTCAGGTCTTACAAAGGTTTAAACTTCACAGATGGATGTTTGACATTTGGACTTCCTCTCTGGCGTGACCTTTGCAGCCGCTCGCCAAACGTATCTGGTGTCAATCAACAGCACTTTGCTACAAAAATATAACGTTCATGGTGACCCGCCGGGGAGACAGGCTGCATTTTGATTGGAAAAAAAGAGCATCTTTGCTGGGAGTGAAAATGAAAAATCAATTTCAAATATGACAAGCTCTGCTGCCTTGAAATTGCATAGTTGCTAAATAAATGCAAGCGTGGAGTCGGTCTTGTGTGAATGTTTTGACAGGCACAGAAATAAGATCTTGTGCAATTATACAAAAATGCAGTGACTTTTAAACACAAAGAATATTCAACCGTTTTTAAAGTGCAAGGTAGCAACAAGTTTTCAAGTTGAAATGTCTCATGTTGCAACACATGGAGATGAAAGTTCACTCCATAATGCAGCTACTTCACTTTACATATGTCAGCCAAGCTCTTGGGAGCAGCGCCATCAAGTGGCCATACAATGAATTGCAGACATACTGCTCTTAAGAGAGTTTACATGTTCCTTGACCTGGGCCACTCAAATACGTCACAGCTGCGTTCTTACCACGACTCAGAGGAGAATACGTCAACGGCAGCCGATATATTTACATTACGTATTTGTATAATATTGCATTACAGGAAATCGTCGCATTTTCGGTTGGACAGCTGTCGTTTGCGCATTTCTGGCCACTTAAAGCTCTCCGCTTCGTTCAATTGGCCAAAAGAGAAAAACACGCAAGCATACAAACATTTAAAGTGTGTTGCCTAATCACTCATAGTCACAAGTATTCGCTCTTGTTTGTGTTTTCAGCATTGAGACCAGCGACGCAGCAGTTGCACGACTTTACGGCAGCCGCAAAGAAGCTGCTAATGTCGCCAATCATAACGCTAATGCTAAACGTGCGCTGTTAGCTATGGTTTGCCGTATTTGTGGTGGCGTGTAAACCCACTCTTCATTGTTTTTTGAGTTTGGCTATGTTGGTGTGTACATGACACACTGGGTCTGGCCGTGTTGATTCAACGTTGCATTAGAGCATATTGCTAACGTTTGCATTCTGCTCAGAGTGACTGGGTTAGGCACTTGCGCGACATTTGTGAATGTGAAATAATGGCTCATAGTTATCAGACGCATTACATATTTGCCATGTTTGATGTTAGTCTATCATGTCCACGTAGTACACACATATAAACTGTTTTAGCTGTAAGTCGTAAATACATGATTGTACTACAAATACATAAGGAATAGTGTCTGATTACGCATATCTTAATCATCTTCCCACCACAATGATAAGCATCGACATTTTTCAGAAGCTAAAATTGCGTTATTATAAGTTTGATGTTGTTGTAGTTATAACAAAGGAAGTTTTATTTATTTAATATCTCTGAAGCGTATAATCATAGCATTTCCGCAATGGGAGTATCGCCTGATGTTGTCATCCAATCAAATTGTCGCGTTGGCACAGTGATATTTGCATGAAGTTACATCCAATCCAGAGTAAGCGTTGGCACATTTAGATTTGCATGGAGCGCGTTGGCGTCTATAAGTACTGTGGTTCTGCATCAGTGCGAGCCATTCGCCTGAGGGAAAGCGCGTCCATTTGTCCGACAGAATGCCTGAACCAGCCAAGTCCGCCCCGAAAAAGGGCTCCAAGAAAGCCGTCTCCAAGACCACGCCGAAGAGTGGCAAAAAAAGGAGAAGGAACAGGAAGGAGAGCTACGCCATATATGTGTACAAGGTGCTGAAGCAGGTCCACCCTGACACCGGTATTTCGTCGAAGGCCATGAGCATCATGAACTCTTTCGTCAACGACATCTTTGAACGCATCGCCTCCGAAGCTTCCCGTCTGGCTCAGTACAATAAACGCTCCACCATCACGTCTAGGGAGATCCAGACAGCCGTGCGTCTCCTGCTGCCCGGTGAGCTGGCCAAGCACGCCGTGTCTGAAGGAACCAAGGCCGTCACGAAGTACACCAGCTCGAAGTAATTCAAGTGACATCATTACCAATCCAACGGTTCTTTTAAGAACCACACACTTCCGTCCTAAGAGCAAACAATCTCCTTAATCACAACACTGATTATGTAGTGTGAACTATTAATGTCTTGAATGTACATTATGTTGAATGTCTTTCCTTGATTTACAGCAGCCCGTTCTGCAGAGTTGTGCCAACAATTATGCCATGTTGAATTGAAATGGTCTACAGACTTATTTAGTTAGCTATTCCAGATGATAATGATCCCAACCTTGTGCAAAATCACCTTATGTATCTGGTATAATTTTAAACGCAGTGCATTTCACATAGCATAAAATAGAAAACATGTATGAATGAAATTACCAATTTATACTTAAACCTTGAAATATATTGAAGGAGCGGTGTAAGTTACAATATAGCCAAGCTACAGCCAATACAACAAGGGAAGAAAAGAACACGTGATCATAGAACATTTAAACAAATTAATAAAACCGTGGGATTATTTTTTGCCTCAATTGACTTTTCATTTGGGAATCGATTTTACAGTTTTAAGAGCTGGTATCGAAATTATCGCCATTTTATTATCAAGCCACATTACTGCAATTGTGTTATAATAATAATCGATACCTTTAAATAAGCCAGGTCCATCCATCAATTTTTTATTAAGAAACCACATGTCCATTAAATCACAAAAAATGTCAAATCAATACATAGTTTCCTGTTTTTGATGATTGTTGAATATTTCACTAAACTGTTTTAATCGTAATATGCATCGTATAAAAGTGTCAGTGTAATAGAGCTCCGTTAGTTTTTAAACTAGCTACAGTATGTTGTCAAACCAGCAGATGGCAGCAGGGTCCCTTAGACACGTCACGTTGTCGGTGATTGACAAATTCTTTTCTTCCAATAGTTGACCATCCCCTGCGCGGGCAGCTCCTCCCACTGACCAATCAACGCGAGCCTGTCTGAATATAAGTAGTAGTAAAACAGCTTGAATGCTACTTTCGCTCTCATATTGTATCGAGATGGCAAGAACCAAGCAGACAGCACGTAAGTCTACAGGAGGCAAAGCCCCCAGGAAGCAGCTCGCCACCAAGGCTGCCCGTAAGAGCGCCCCTGCCACCGGCGGCGTCAAGAAGCCTCATCGCTACAGGCCCGGTACCGTGGCCCTCAGGGAGATCCGTCGCTACCAGAAGTCCACTGAGCTGCTCATCCGTAAGCTTCCTTTCCAGCGCCTGGTCAGAGAGATCGCTCAGGATTTCAAGACCGACCTGCGCTTCCAGAGCTCAGCCGTCATGGCTCTGCAGGAGTCCAGCGAGGCTTACCTGGTGGGTCTCTTTGAGGACACCAACTTGTGTGCCATCCACGCCAAGAGAGTCACCATCATGCCCAAAGACATCCAGCTGGCCCGTCGTATCCGTGGAGAGAGAGCTTAAATGTAAAAGTTCTTGTTACCCCAATGGCTCTTTTCAGAGCCACCACATTTTCAACTAAAGCGATTATTCTTGATTTTACCCAAAGCGATGTGTTGCCACAACTAGTTAGAATGTATGTACTCCCATATGTCCAGCAGGGGGTGCTAAATAACCATGAAATATAAACATTACAATATTGCAGTGCATGCAATAGAGTAAGAGTGGGGGAACTAAACAAAAACAAGTTTTTAAATATCTAATTAAACTATGAATGTATGAACATCATAATTTAGTATTGACAAAAGTTTAGGTCACGTGATTACAAAGTCAAAATCTTTCCATTTCCCCTTCCATCACAGCCCCTTTCACCATTTGTAGCTGGGATTTTGCCAAATAATGAGGTCAGAGGTATCTGGTCCATTTCCCCCACACCAAACTTCTCCAAACATGCATTTTGGAATTTGCAGTATACTCCCTTCCAACTACACAAATAAAATGCATTAGCGAGGTGTGTTGACTGTAAAGCCGGGCTTGTCTGCTCAATGAAGGTAGCTGTAGTTGTACAGCTACAGACTTTCAGCTTAAACTCCGATATGAAAGGGTTGCTGTTTCACAATGAAACTAATTCAGAGATGATGTCACCATGTATTGAGAACCGGATGGACTTGGGAGAAAGAGTCATTTGAGGAGCACTGCGACAAACCGCTAGCATTCACTGATTAAATTATCCATCTACAAGCAAACCCACTTTGTGAGCCGACCATCAGAAATATACATTTGACTAGTATTAGCAGTCCTTGTGTGAGTACTCAGCCTTTGTATATAACAATATTTTCCGGAGCAATAAGCATTCCGAGGCGTCAATCACCTACAATAAGTTACAGTTTTTGGAAAAAGAAAGGTCGCCATGAAAACACATCAACAACTCCCAACAACACTCCCGCCCAGTGGCCGCACGAGATACAGCATGTCTCGTGACCACACTGATGATTGGACAACCGTTTCTCCGTTTTAGCGAGCCAATCACCGAGCAGCAAGTTGGTACTTAAATACACTGCTCTTGCTTACTTGGCTCATCTGTACCGCAAAGGTAACAACTACAACAATAAACTAAAAGTAATCATGTCTGGACGCGGCAAAGGCGGAAAGGTTAGAGCTAAGGCCAAGACCAGGTCTTCTCGTGCTGGGTTGCAGTTCCCAGTGGGTCGTGTTCATAGACTACTCCGAAAAGGCAACTATGCTGAGCGCGTCGGTGCCGGCGCTCCCGTCTACCTGGCTGCGGTGCTCGAGTACCTGACAGCTGAGATCCTGGAGTTGGCTGGTAACGCAGCCCGTGACAACAAGAAGACCAGGATCATTCCCCGCCATCTGCAGTTGGCTGTCCGCAACGACGAGGAGTTGAACAAACTCCTCGGCGGAGTCACCATCGCTCAGGGTGGTGTCTTGCCTAACATTCAGGCCGTGCTGCTGCCCAAGAAGACCGAAAAGCCCGCCAAGAAGTAAAGACTCATGTGACCACCCCAACACAAACGGCTCTTTTAAGAGCCACTCACTCCTTCTTGAAGAGCATTGTTCAATCTGATTTACTATCAGCGTACATGTGCACTGGCACAATATGCAGTGTGCAATTATGGTGTCTGATTTCCAAGCGTTTTGCTGATACTAGTGTGCAACACAAAATTTAAGGAAGAGAGGGGTGTACATACAAGAATCTGACTTTAGAAGTAAGTAAAAAATATTTTATTAGCACAATAAAATTATTTATTATAGCCTGCTTACAAATTGTAAACTTTGGTCTTGTTTTTGCCATGAAAATATAAACAATATAACCTTTCTTTCTGTCTCTGGTAAGCCTGGGCTTGCAGGTAGTGGTGAGCGGTGATGGCCAAATATTTAAATACAAATTGGTGGTATTAAACTATTCCAAAAGGATGTGATGAAATGCATACTAACCAAACCCATTTATTCCATAAAATAAATATTCAAATAAATGTTATAATGAATTATAATTTTACGTAGAGAAACAATGCTGTTTTTCTTCAGGATGGCATTTATTGCTTGTTTGTTGATATTGTCTTTCCATACATCTTTATATTCACCGTTTTTTTTTTTTTTATCAAACTGCAAACATGTGGCCACCACAGAGCCGGTAATTTGGCCCTCATTTAAAAATACACGGACAGTGCAGCAAAAGCTGAGGATCAGAACTGTCAGAGGGGTCTCAAGAGGCTTTCATTTCAATGCAGACCTCCCAACATGTACACATTTATAGTACAGAGCATGCAATTTGACTCTTGAATATGCTTGTATGCTCTCCAGTTTGGTTTCATTAAGCTCAGTCTGTAAAAATAAATGAATAAATATCAGTTTATCTAATATTTCAAAATTCAAAACCTTGGATGGGGGGAATGAGATGTGTACAACACAATACTGTACATCACACAAACCAGAGAGGGACATACAACAAATTGTTTCACATGCCCTATTGTAACATAACCCCACAGTGTATGTTAGCTGAGGCATTGTTTTTGCTCCTGTAATAATAAATAATAAATCTGATAATATTCACTAAATTGATGTGTCCATGCTACTAAATTACTACATTGCAACATCTACACTAACGGGTTGGCTGGAATTTGTATTTTAATCATGTTGCGGTTGTAGTTGGTGTACAAGGGTACATACATTAAGTGAGTTGTTTGTAATATTTAGGTGAATTTGATGATAAAGACACAAAGGCAATTTAGATGTAATGGAACAAGCCGGCATTAAGTGACAGCGTGTGTTATCAAAAACTAAGTCACTGTTAATATTTCTTACATACATAGGATTTGTTTAATACTTGCCAATCGTAAAATGATAATATGTTGCTTGCAATAACAACCTGTCTCGTGACGTCACAGTAAAGCTCTTCCTACATGTCCTCTCTAACGTCCGCTTTTATGTAATAAAATCAGCCGCAAACCGGTTACCAATTCAGACAGCGTGCTCGTTTTCATTCATCAAAAAAATGTCTGGACGTGGCAAGGGAGGTAAAGGCTTGGGAAAAGGAGGCGCCAAGCGTCACCGTAAAGTTCTCCGCGACAACATCCAGGGCATCACCAAGCCCGCCATTCGCCGTCTGGCTCGCCGCGGAGGAGTCAAGCGTATCTCCGGGTTGATCTACGAGGAGACTCGCGGTGTGCTGAAGGTGTTCTTGGAGAACGTCATCCGTGATGCCGTCACATACACCGAGCATGCCAAGAGGAAGACTGTCACTGCCATGGATGTGGTTTATGCACTGAAGAGACAGGGACGTACTCTGTACGGCTTTGGGGGTTAAATATTTCGCTCATTCAAATAACAAAAAGGTCCTTTTAAGGGCCACTTCACCCTTCTACTGAATGCTCACATTCCTTACAAGTTAATATCAACTGAGTTGCACATGTACTTTTTTTAGAGCTTTGCATACGCAGCATACCAATAGAAATAGTAACCGCCACGGGTGTAGTTTATGCTCAGAAGAGAGCAGAAAATAAAGGTTCTTTTCAAGGCTACACATTCTAAGAGAATGAATTCATCTAAAAAATTACACTCATAACTTTTAACTCAAAAGAGTAAGATTAAGACTGCAATTTTGTTCGAACACAGAATTTATTCAAGCATTTTCCCTGTGGTGCAATAGGTGCACCAAAATAAAGTGACCAAAACGTCAATGATCATCATCATACCCTTAACTCTTAGCCGTTTACGTCATTTCAGTTCATTTCACTTCCAGACCATCTTGAAACTGTTTTCCTGACATCTGAAAAGTATTACTGGAATATCAATACATGGCAAGTTTTGTTGTAAACTACCTAATAGTGGACTGCCAGTATTCGCAAAATCTGGTGTAATGCATATTTTGAAACGCGTGAACCTACCTATGATGCACTATGTTGGATTTGGTGTCCTATTGATGTGCAATTTGCTGCAATTGATTAAATATAACTGCATAATCTATGTCATTTGGTTCAAATTACAACTATACTCGGCGTATACAATTTAAGCAATCAAAGCAATTGAACTGCATAACACGGTGCACTGCTTAAAAGCAAATGTCTTTGCTGATTGGACAACAGTTTCCCCGCCTCAGCGAGCCAATCAGCCAACAGCACTTGTGTATAAATACACTGCTCCTGCCGACTCATGGCATTGCATTTGTTACTACCAGAAACAAAAGCTCATACCCAACATGTCTGGACGAGGCAAAACCGGCGGCAAGGCTAGAGCAAAGGCCAAGACCAGGTCTTCCCGTGCTGGGTTGCAGTTCCCCGTGGGTCGTGTCCACAGGCTGCTGCGTAAGGGTAACTATGGCGAGCGTATCGGTGCCGGCGCCCCCGTCTACTTGGCGGCTGTGCTGGAGTACCTGACAGCTGAGATCCTGGAGTTGGCTGGAAACGCAGCCCGTGACAACAAGAAGACCAGGATCATCCCCCGCCATCTGCAGTTGGCTGTCCGCAACGACGAGGAGTTGAACAAACTCCTCGGTGGCGTCACCATCGCTCAGGGTGGTGTCCTGCCCAACATTCAGGCTGTTCTTCTGCCCAAGAAGACCGAGAAGCCCGCCAAAAAATAAGATGAATTCCTGATACTCCAACCACCACAACGGCTCTTTTAAGAGCCACCCATATCTCACTTTAGACATATTCCTTTCAACAACTCATTGCTAACATTTACACTTTGTGTTAAGACCATATTCAGCACGGACACTCCTAATAGAACAACTTAAGTGAGCTATATAATATTTTCACTGAATGTATGATATTTATATAATGTATGATATAATATATATTATTCCATTTTAGTTGAACGTATTTCTTCAAACACATGCCTCATGATATATCACAATGACAGTGTCTGATCTTAAAATAGAGGAGGTGGGAGCCAGCTACTGTGTCCCTCAAGTGCTAATGTGATTAGAATGTTGTTTTGTATGCTACTTACTAAATGAAAAGGACAATATGATTTTAAGTAAGACAAGTTAAACACTTGATAACGCACAATGAACATGCTATCATAGCATATATTAGCATTTCCTGGTTACCTCACATAGAAGATATACTGTATTTTGTTTTATAGATTACTATGTCCTACCATTCATACAGTATTTTATATTCGTATAGAACAACAACATATAATCACGTATAATAGATTAGCCATGTCAACTGAAGTGCATATAATCACGAACATTAGCTTTTGTTTGTTTCTTTCGGCTTTTTCCTGGTTTAAATTTAGAAAAAAAGAATTGTGTCTATAGGGAGAGGGCATGGGGGAAGGGCTGAAATCAAAGACTCGATGACGTCATATGTTCTCTCTTACGTCCGCGATCGTATAATAAAGACTGAGGCCAACAACTCTGAGGACATCATTCTCCATTAGAGCTTGTTGAAAACCAGCGAACTTCAAAATGTCAGGAAGAGGCAAAGGAGGTAAAGGATTGGGAAAAGGAGGCGCCAAGCGTCACCGTAAAGTGCTCCGCGACAACATCCAGGGCATCACCAAGCCCGCCATTCGCCGTCTGGCTCGTCGCGGAGGAGTCAAGCGTATCTCCGGGTTGATCTACGAGGAGACTCGCGGTGTGCTGAAGGTGTTCTTGGAGAACGTCATTCGTGATGCCGTCACATACACCGAGCATGCCAAGAGGAAGACCGTCACCGCCATGGATGTAGTCTACGCTCTCAAGAGGCAAGGACGTACTCTGTACGGCTTTGGAGGTTAAATAATTTGCTCATCCCAACAACCAAAAGGTCCTTTTAAGGGCCACATACTCATTCTGAGAGAATGCATTCCTTAAAAAGAATTACACCAACTACTTTTGTTCCAAGGCACCTCCCCCCGAAATGCATTTGTTCTACTTCAAATGTACTTGTGTGTACATTAAATGTGCCATTTAAAATAGAGTAGATAGTAAATTACATAAGGCATACATTGTGTACTTTTGGGGAAAACAATGTTTGTGGCACAGTTATTGTGCTTTAATCCCATATATCTACACAATTATATATGGTAACAAGAGAACAAGAGCGAATGGAGTCAATTTTGCTTCAGCAAAAATTCCCTTTCATACAGTGGCATTCCTTGCCACTGTTGTATGTATTTTTAATGTGTGAGTCTAGTGTATTTATTCTTAGGATGAAATCGATGTCTATTTGTGCATCAACATCCTTTTTTGCTACTACCAAATAGCAGTATTTTGTTTTAATTTGGTTCAGGGATAACCTGTTTTTATCAACCCTTTATTTTGTGTAGTCACTTCATCTTCATTTATTAGCTCTTGTGTGCTTTTTACAGACCAAAATCCCGTAGTATCACCTGCAAAAAATACTAGCTATCGGTCTTTTGTGGCTCTACACATGTCATTTATATGTAGATAGAATAACTTCCCAGTATTGACCCCTGGGTTACATCGCAACATACATTTAAGCAAACAGACGTGAATTCATTCTACAAGCTTCACTCATTGCTTCCTCGGTAGCTTTTTGCCCACTTCAATATTAGCCCTCTATTAGCATACCTATCTAAATTGTTAATTAAAATATCATTTATTGTATTGAAATTGTAAAATCCATAAATAGGACAGCTGCACACTTTCTGCATTATATAGCATTGGTCATTCTCTTAGTTATTTTGATTGACGTCATGGATGCTGAAGTGTCAGTATCAATATTGGCAGTCCATAATATTATGATATGATAATATTATGATATGATATGTGAATCAATTTTAGAGTCTAAAAATCTGGTATCGAAAGTATCAATATTTTACGATCAATTCGCACATCACTAGAAGGTCGGTAGATTATGTATATTGATACCATTTAATGTTATTAATGTTATTATGGCGACAAGAGGTTTGCATCTTTCCAGTTGTATTTACTACATGCTACAAAGAACTAATTATGAAATACAAAAACAAACAACCATGTCAGTTAGATCAAAAGGCCCAATTTACAGTAGTAAATAGTAAAGTAGCCATCGCATCAGCAAACTGAGACTGACTGACTGCATTCCGTACTTGGGCAGAAGAAAAAGTAGTCCCCACCAACCACATATCATTTAGACAAGCTCTCAATCATTTCCATTGTCATCCTCTTGGTGACATACATGACTTCAAATGGCTCAAGTATCAAAAGTATCCACATTTTGCGATCTGCACATCACTACAGTGGCTATATTGCATTTTTTGATTCAACATACTGTTATCTGTATCATAACTACTTTACACTATATAGCAATGTGTTGTCTCATGAGGAGATACACTGGTGTATGAATGTGAGTCAATGTTTGGTGGTGGTTGGAAAAGCTGTAGGCACAAACTGGCAGCCATATTGCCTTCAGACTATCCCCCTGGCACCCAGCCTACAGATATAGATAACGACTGTGATTGAGGAGTGAATGTATAATGCTTCACTTCATTATGAAAGCGCTTTGGGTGAAAAGTGCTATATAAAATCAAATTAATTATTATTATTATAAGTAGACGTTGAATTACCCTGCGATATAGAAATGATTGTAATAATTGTTTTACATTGGTTTCTGTTACATTGTGTCGGCCACAATAAAGTCTAATGCAGTAAGGGCTTCACGTCGGAACAAAGGGCCCACGTGATCCTAAACAGTCCTTTGAGCTCATCCAAGCGAGAGCATGTCATCCAATCACAAAAAGGCGTCGGCGCAGGTCAATTTGCATAAAAACGACTATAAAAACGTGGTTCGGTCGTTCAAGCCACATTGGTCTCACAATCTCGTGTAGCCACAACAATGCCTGAACCAGCCAAGTCCGCTCCCAAGAAGGGCTCCAAGAAAGCCGTCACCAAAGCTCCCGGCAAGGGCGGCAAGAAGAAGCGTAGGAGCAGGAAGGAGAGCTACGCCATCTACGTGTACAAGGTCCTGAAGCAAGTGCACCCTGACACCGGCATCTCGTCCAAGGCCATGAGCATCATGAACTCCTTCGTCAACGACATCTTTGAACGCATCGCTTCCGAGGCGTCTCGTCTGGCCCACTACAACAAACGCTCCACCATCACCTCCAGGGAGATCCAGACAGCCGTGCGTCTCCTGCTGCCCGGTGAGCTGGCCAAGCACGCCGTGTCTGAGGGAACCAAGGCCGTCACCAAGTACACCAGCTCCAAGTAAACTGCTCCAGTAGAATTACCATCACTACCCAACGGCTCTTTTAAGAGCCACACACTTGACACTCTTGAGTGCAAGCTCCTTCCTCCATATCAATGTATTTGCAGTTGTGTTTAATTTAAGTTTTTGTCAAATGGTATTAATGGTAGGACAGTAGAAGTGCTTGTGCAAACAGAAAGGGGTCAGTGAAGATGTATGCTTGTGTAACAGAACAGGGTTTTATTCTTTATTCTTGACCTCTGAATGCGGAGTGGGATCACCACTATGGCATCTATCACATTTTCAAATCAAAACACAAAGACTGAATACTCCAGACATGGTTTTGTATTTTTTCTCAGGATTTAAAATGAATCAAATTCCTGAGATCTTGTATTCTTTATGCCAGTGGAAAATGCGCTCTAAGGTCAGCCCCGATCACGTATGACTTGGAGTCGATTAAGGACACAGAGCAGCAATTGGATGCACTTCTCTCGTGACAGACAATTGGACTCTTAGACTTCCTTTATTGTCATTGCACAAAAATACAGCAGAGAAATTGCCAGCAAAATATTGTTGCCTGTCTGCCATATTACACCACAAAGAAAGAATGAAAAAACAAACAAAAAGAAAAAACTTAAATGAAGAGCTAAATGAGTGCAATCAAGAATAAATGGATGACACTGAATGTAAACAACAAAATGTACAGTGTAAACAGTTAATTGCACAAATAATTAAAAATACTGATGCATATCATTCATAACATTCAAACACAACATTTTTATTATTTTCTTTACTTTTCTTGTTTATTTTACCTTATTTCTTATTTATATCTTATTTATAATATCAAATATCGTATTTTCCGGCTCACTTTTCACACCCCACCTCTGCCTCACCCTGCCACTTTGACACTTTCACTATATGCGTTACATTGTCCAGTCTGGTTTGGACTCTTAGGAAAAACAATCACACTGCACTTCCGGAATAAGAAACAAAAAACAGACTGTGTACATATATTTATGCTGTTTATTTTGTATTTTTCATTCTTTTTTTTAGATGTGTCTGCACCTACTTCACCAAAACAAATTCCTAGTATGTGTCTGATCATACCTGGCAATAAACCCTTTTCTGATTCTGAAAAGCCCCCCAGAAGAAAATCATCATCATATTTTGCCGACTACAAGCTGAAAGTAGGGAGATTTGCAGCCGAAAACAGTTAATCGAGCAGCACAGAGAAAGTTTGGAGTAAGTGAGAAACTCGGGACTGGTGTAAAGCAGAGCCTTCTTTTACTGCCATGAAGAAAACAAAATAGTTACATAAACACTGGACACCTTTTTTGTGTATGTTTATTTTTTGTGTAGCTGAATAGCCATTGTGTTAGCATAGCTTACGGCGATTCAGCCTGTTCTTTATTATTTTATTGTTAGAACTTGACTTATTGATGTCTGTTTTGGTCAAGTAGTTTGTGAAATAAATTACCCACAAAAAATGTGACATGTACTTATGTATGTTTTAGTTTTTGTTTTTATGCATTTATGTATTTTTTTTATGCATTTTTTGCCTTGTGTGACATACACCGGAGCAAGTTATAGTTTAGAAAATACAGTATATACTTTGTATGTTGTATGTACATGTTTGAATTCCTCATCGCTTTGCATGATGATTACTTGCTCTTGAGTTATAAATACACAAATTGGGATGTCTCTTTTTTTTTTTAAATGGAAGTAGAATAAAATGGAGTCAAATGTTTGGAAATCTTTGCATGGAAATTCATTGTAATCTGCTTTATTTTTTTAATGTTTATATTTGATCAAGTTATGGTTTATAGTCACACACAATTTCTAAAGAGGGTAATTGTAAATAGTGACAGCAGGGTCAAAGCAGCACCTTGTGTAACTATGTCATAATAAAATATTATATCATATTTATATAAGTAGTGATGCAGTAAATGAAATCAGAAGGTTACTCTTTAATCATAAGTGAGTGGCTCTTGAAAGAGCCGTTTGAGTAGCGATGTTGACCTCAAAGGTCCATCTTACTTCTTGACTGCCTTCTCGGTCTTCTTGGGCAGAAGAACAGCCTGGATATTGGGTAAGACGCCACCTTGAGCGATGGTGACTCCGCCAAGAAGTTTGTTCAACTCCTCGTCGTTACGGACTGCCAACTGCAGATGGCGGGGGATGATCCTGGTCTTCTTGTTGTCACGGGCTGCGTTTCCCGCTAATTCCAAGATCTCAGCGGTAAGGTACTCCAGCACAGCCGCCAAATAGACAGGGGCGCCGGCACCAACACGCTCTGCATAGTTACCCTTACGCAGCAGCCTATGGACACGACCGACTGGGAACTGCAGCCCGGCCCTTGAAGACCTGGTCTTGGCCTTCGCTCTAGTCTTGCCGCCTTTGCCTCGTCCAGACATGATTAGATTTAACAGGAAATATCACCGTGCTTCACACAAGCAATGACAGACTCACCAGAAAGCAGTACATTTAACCACTCCTTTTCTGCTCTTTGATTGGCTCGCTGAAGCGGGGAAATGGTTGTCCAATCAGTAACGAGCTATCGGTCACGTCACTGTGCTTCGCGTGATGCTTCTGCTCCTGTCCTTTTGTAAACAACTTAAAGCATATTGAATACATAGCTATATTCAATCATATTAAAGATTTCAAATGTGAATTTGAGAAATTGCTCTAGTAGCATCACTTAAGGTGTCACTTATGTATGTTTTGAAGTATGTTCTGAAGACTTATTTTTACATATAGTGATAAAGCTTTAAACAGAAAAGGTGAATGGAATTTAATAAAGTTGCACGCATAAACATCACCTGTTGACATGTTATATGACCCAGTCTGCTTATTTGGTTTAAATAGTGGTATGATGCAACATATTTGTGTTCTAAAACAATCATACAATTACATTACAGTGAAGAAAATAAGTATTTGAACACCCTGCTATTTTGCTATTTCTCCCACTTAGAAATCATGGAGGGGTCTGAAATTTTCATCGTAGGTGCATGTCCACTGTGAGAGAGATAAACTAAAAAGAAAAATCCAGAAATCACAATGCATGATTTTTTTAACAATTTATTTGTGTGATACAGCTGCAAATAAGTATTTGAACACCTGAGAAAATGAATGTTAATATTTGGTACAGTAGCCTTTGTTTGCTATTACAGAGGTCAAACGTTTCCTGTAGTTTTTCACCAGGTTTGCACACACTGCAGGAGGGATCTTGGCCCACTCCTCCACACAGATCTTCTCTAGATCAGTCAGGTTTCTGGGCTGTCGCTGAGAAACACGGAGTTTGAGCTCCCTCCAAAGATTTTCGATTGGGTTCAGGTCTGGAGACTGGCTGTGCCATGCTAGAACCTTGATATGCTTCTTACGGAGCCACTCCTTGGTTTTCCTGGCTGTGTGCTTCGGGTCGTTGTCGTGTTGGAAGACCCAGCCACGACCCATCTTCAATGCTCTGACAGAGGGAAGGAGGTTGTTCCCCAAAATCTCACAATACACGGCCCCAGTCATCCTCTCTTTAATGCAGTGCACTCGTCCTGTCCCATGTGCAGAAAAACACCCCCAAAGCATGATGCTACCACCCCCATGCTTCACAGTAGGGATGGTGTTCTTCGGATTGTACTCTTCATTCTTCTTCCTCCAAACACGCTTATTGGAATTATGACCAAAAAGTTCTATTTTGGTCTCATCTGACCATAAAACTTTCTCCCATGACTCCTCTGTATCATCCAAATGGTCATATGCAAACTTAAGACGGGCCTTGACATGTGCTGGTTTAAGCAGGGGAACCTTTCGTGCCATGCATGATTTCACATCATGACGTCTTAGTGTATTACCTACAGTAACCTTGGAAACGGTGGTCCCAGCTCTTTTCAGGTCATTGACCAAGTCCTGTCGTGTAGTTCTGGGCTGATTCCTCACCTTTCTTAGAATCATTGAGACCCCACGAGGTGATATCTTGCATGGGGCTCCACTCCGATTGAGATTGACCGTCATGTTTAGCTTCTTCCATTTTCTAATGATAGCTCCAACAGTGGACCTTTTTTCACCAAGCTGCTTGGTAATTGCTCCGTAGCCCTTTCCAGCCTTGTGGAGGTGTACAATTTTGTCTCTGGTGTCTTTGGACAGCTCTTTGGTCTTCGCCATGTTACAAGTTAAAGTCTTACTGATTGTATGGGGTGGACAGGTGTCTTTATGCAGCTAACGACCTCAAACAGGTGCATCTGATTCAGGATGATACATGGAGTGCAGGTGGACTTCTAATGGGCAGACTAACAGGTCTTTCAGGGTCAGAATTCTAGATGATACACAGGTGTTCAAATACTTATTTGCAGCTGTATCACACAAATAAATTGTTAAAAAATCATGCATTGTGATTTCTGGATTTTTCTTTTTAGTTTATCTCTCTCACAGTGGACATGCACCTACGATGAAAATTTCAGACCCCTCCATGATTTCTAAGTGGGAGAAATAGCAAAATAGCAGGGTGTTCAAATACTTATTTTCTTCACTGTAAATTCAAAAATATTTTACACTTGGCTTATAAAAGGATACAACTTTTTACAAGGGATGCAATATTTTTGCTGACACAAATTTCAGACACAAAAAATTAAATTATTTGAGTTTTAGTGTAAACATGTTTGTCCAGAAGCATTGGACAATAATCACATAATAAATCATATTTAAAATGTTAGGATGGGATTTCCATCTTGTGTGCATAAATTTCATTCCACAGAAACCGCTTTATTGAAAGATGATATTCTGATGTCTGCTGATTCAGGGCGATGCTCCGCCTTGGTCCTTCTGGATTTGTCATCAGCTTTTGACACAGTTGACAGTTCTGTTGAGAAGGCTGGGACACTAAGTAAGCCTGTCAGGGTCTATCTGGTCGTAGTTTTAGTGTCACAGTCAACAAAGTAGAGTCTAACTCACCATAACTGTTGTGTGGAGTACCCTAGGGTTCTGTTCTGGGGCTTGTCATTTATGTTGTATTTGCTCCCTTTGGGAAAGATCAGTTCAGTGATGTTTCTTATCATTCATATGCTGATGACATCCAGCTTTACTGCTCCTTTAAGCCACCTGAGTTTCAGAAGTTAGACTGGTTGAGTGCTAACTGCAGCTAAATAAATAATAAAAGCCAATAAAACAGAAACTCTGATTATCACCCCTGATGACCTGAAACCGTGGCCCTGGTTTCAGCATCACCAGCCCATCTCTGTCTGTCTTGTCAGCAAGGACGATGCCAGGACGTCTGGAACGCTCTGCGATTTCTTGTGCCGTAAACAAGCCATATTATACATATCAAATATCTCCTACCTTGGTCATCACTCTAGTTTTCTTGTGTGTGTGTGTGTGTGTGTGAGAAATTCCCATTTCATTAGACAAAAATCTTTATCTTTAATCAGCACTTTTGTTTAGGATGACCTAACTGCACAAAAACAAAACACACTCTTTCCTGACACGAAGCCGCCTCGTCCAGTACCTCACACTTTAAACATGAAGCGGGCTATTCCCACATTTCCTACCCCTTTCTCTTACTCTGTATTAAGACAAAAGTAATGTGCCAATGAGATGAAGAAAACAGCAGCTTTCATGTAATACGACACTATTTCATGATTCACATTTTGCTGAAATATTATAGGAAAAACATTTATAATGGAGACGGTGAAAATGTAAAAAATAAAAAAAATAAGTTGTAAATGTAACATATGTAAATATAACATTGAATTGCACTTTTTATTTTTGAATGTTCAGCAGTTCAGCAATAATTACGCACATTTTCTACATTTTGCACCTTATAATAGTAATAATAATACCTCTGGTGAGTGTTGTTAAAGTAACAGAACGTCAACAACCCAACATATTATGCAAACATACAATCATACAGTGTTTACACTTTAAAGAAACAAAGTACCACTACTTTTATTAAATGTATTTAGCTAGCTAGATTGTTAGCTCGTTACAGCTACCGCTAGGTATGTAGACACACTACTTAATGCTTCACCAAAATAACATTATCCAATTGCTAAAAAGTTAAAATGTTGACCAATTTCTCATATTGACTGTAAATAAGCATCAATATTTGCTAATTGATGGAATAAAAGTCTCACATCTTCTCCGGACGCCATGTCTACCTCTCATCCTCTAGCGTTGTGACGTTCACAAAGTAACCGGTTCCTTTGAAGGGCTCACTAACATGAACTATAGGAAGTCGCAGCTGGGAACAAAAGACACCGTTGAACCCAGTTGAATGTTCCTTTAGCACCCTCTGCTGGAGGAACAGTACAGTTACTGGGGAATTGCAGCTTTAGTTGGAAAAGTGGTGGCTCTGAAAAGAGCCGTTGTGGTCGAGGGAACTGAAGTTTAAGCTCTCTCTCCGCGGATACGACGGGCCAGCTGGATGTCTTTGGGCATGATGGTGACTCTCTTGGCGTGGATGGCACACAAGTTGGTGTCCTCAAAGAGACCCACCAGGTAAGCCTCGCTGGACTCCTGCAGAGCCATGACGGCTGAGCTCTGGAAGCGCAGGTCGGTCTTGAAATCCTGAGCGATCTCTCTGACCAGGCGCTGGAAAGGAAGCTTACGGATGAGCAGCTCAGTGGACTTCTGGTAGCGACGGATCTCCCTGAGGGCCACGGTACCGGGCCTGTAGCGATGAGGCTTCTTGACGCCGCCGGTGGCAGGGGCGCTCTTACGGGCAGCCTTGGTGGCGAGCTGCTTCCTCGGGGCTTTGCCTCCGGTGGACTTACGGGCTGTCTGCTTTGTTCTTGCCATCGTTACTCAGAATGACTAAGATAGTACGTTGAGGACAAGCCAGCTTTGCTGCCGCTTATATTCAGACACAAGAGCGCTGATTGGTCAATAGAAGGCGCTGCGCGCGCAGGAGCTGCCCAACTATTGGAGGAGAAGAATTTGAATAGATCCAATCACCAACAGTATATTGCTGCCCTCTACTGGCTCTATAACATACTACATGCTAAATTCCTTAAATAAATAAATAGCTAAATTGTTTGTTTGTTTCTTCTGACTTTTTCCCTGATTATGTGTTCGCCACAGCGGATCTGATACTGATTTTTTACTTGAGCCATTTTATATTCTGGATGTCCTTCCTGACAAATACAGATGATGGTCCTTACTAAATAAAAATGTGTATTTTGCAAAAATGATTACATAATTATTATGGAGCCTTACGTTATGAGTTGTAAATGCTTATGCCTGTGAAAAGCAACACTGTAAACACTGTAAGATCAGATATGCGTACACTCAATACAAATATAAACACCGCAAATTTGTTGCAAATTTTTCATGAGATGGACTCAAAGATCTAAAATTCATTCCAGATAAACAATATTACCATTTTTTTAATGTTCACAAATCTGTCTAAATGTTTGATGGTGAGCGCTTCTACTTTGCTGAGGTAATACATCCCACCTCACAGGTGTGCCACATCAAGGTGCTGCTCTGACATCATGATTAGTGCACAGGCCATTTTGTTTTGTCTCACAGCAAAATGATCTGTGGAGATGTCGCAAACAATCGGTTTGCATAACCAGATTTTCAACACAAACCGGATCCAAATTATGCTCTCCCTACAAGGCAGGTATGTATGGATCCATGAATGTATCATTCATCACTATATATATATATATATATATATATATATCCTTTCTGAGGAAATCTGAGGTCGAAATGTATTAACACACTCTTAATACTATATGAAACCTTTTATTACAGTATATCACAATTACAGCTGAAATATTTTTGCAAACTCCCACACTGACCTTATGCTATGTTAAGTGGGTGTCCCTCTGCTCTCAAATATATTACATCATGCCAAGTCAAAAAGGTGCATGTCACACTTTATTCACAAAAGATCATTTGTTATCCAACTCTTGCCATCAGATCTACTATAGATCTACTAGATTGACTTAGTAGCAAATCCAGCAGCACAACTACTAAATCACCTTCTACTTCACTTGATTTTCCGACCTGAAGACAATTTAGTATTGAGGTGAGAAATGCTACAAGTGTACGACACACAAAAAGGTTGTTTGCTCTCAAGAGGAAGTGTGTGGCTCTTAAAAGAGCCGTTGGGTAGTGGTGGTAATTCTACTGGAGCAGTTTACTTGGAGCTGGTGTACTTGGTGACGGCCTTGGTTCCCTCAGACACGGCGTGCTTGGCCAGCTCACCGGGCAGCAGGAGACGCACGGCTGTCTGGATCTCCCTAGACGTGATGGTGGAGCGTTTGTTGTAGTGGGCCAGACGAGACGCCTCGGAAGCGATGCGTTCAAAGATGTCGTTGACGAAGGAGTTCATGATGCTCATGGCCTTGGACGAGATGCCGGTGTCAGGGTGCACTTGCTTCAGGACCTTGTACACGTAGATGGCGTAGCTCTCCTTCCTGCTCCTACGCTTCTTCTTGCCGCCCTTGCCGGGAGCTTTGGTGACGGCTTTCTTGGAGCCCTTCTTGGGAGCGGACTTGGCTGGTTCAGGCATTCTGATTGGAATATGGTTCCAGTCTGCGAGCCACGGCTCTTATAGAAGCGTTCATGCAAATTAATGTGCCAGCGCTTTTTTGTGATTGGCTGACAGGTTTCTCGCTTGGACCCGCTCAAATGACGGTTGAAGATCACATGTTATCGCAAATTAGAATGCGCCAGCGCTTTTTAGTGATTGGCTGACAGGTCTCTCGCTTGGAAAAGCATTTTAACTTTTACGGACTCATTTTTGCTGATTGTATTTTATATGGGCATTGTGTGTTTATTTTGTGAAGCGCTTTGTGACTTTGTCTGTGAAAAGCGCTAGAGAAATAAAGCGTACTTACTTACTGGGACGCGCCTACACGACTGTCGAAGGTCACATGGCCCCTTTGTTGCGATGGCGCTTTCTGCAGTAAATTTTAAATTCAAATGAAAGCCAACGTAAACCCGTCATTACAGTCATTGTTTTACCGTATAGTATTCTTGTACTATACAACTCAACTTGTGGTATGACATACTTATACACTATGTATGAGGTACTACTATGTTATATAACGTTCTAGTATAGTATACTGCACACATGCAATACACACATTTCATTCTATAGATCAGGGGTCGGGAACCTTTTTGGCTAAGAGCCATGAAGGCCAGATATTTTAAAATGTGTATCTGTGAGAGCCATATACATTTTGAATGCAATAAAATGTGTGCATTTTTATGTAAGACCAACAGTTTTAGATATAATGGGCTCTAATTATGTAGACCAGACACACTACCCCACCCACGCCAATGGGGTGTGGCCAGCATACAGTCGTGAGCAGCTGCAGCGTCTAATAATAAATCAAATACTTGCTGCCATTAATGCAACTTCTGCTGCTGCATAGTTTTGAACCATATTCACTACACGTATTTCATTCTTTTGGCCATCTTCACCAGAAGGCTTGGTTCTGCAGCTTTAGCTATTTGACTAAAGGAGGAAAGTTTACATTTACATGTTTTTTTGACATCTCAATGACCGAGGTAGACTACAGCATTACCCAGTAATAGTTTTGGTGTTTGACCTGGAAAATATCATCAGGAAAGATGGATATGATTGGCCGTATTGCAGCAGAATATAGATGGACGAATTAAAATACATAAGAAAGTTGTTGATTTTGAATATTATTTTCAACAGTCATTTCGGTGATGGTTTACTTTAAAATGTTAGCAAAAATACATTTTTATTGTGGTAAGAAATGCTTGAGAGCCAGATACAGTCATCAAAAGAGCCCTACCTGCCTCCCGAGCCATGGGTTCCCTACCTCTGCTATAGATGATCTGTTGGGGTACCACACACACCATGTATACATATCTTATAATCCAATTTTATACTAACTTTAGACCTCGACTACATAAGTGTATATATTGCTTACGATTGAAGAACTATATTCATTGCACTATTTCACAATACTAACCGGACAGTACGTATAGCATTTAGTACACAAGTAAGCCTTATAGTTGAGTTTTAGAATGTAAGCTCTTAGAAGGAGTGTGTGGCCCTAAAAAGGACCTTTTTGTTGTTTGATGTATGAAGTGTTTAGCCGCCAAAGCCGTACAGAGTACGGCCTTGCCTCTTGAGAGCGTAGACTACATCCATGGCGGTGACAGTCTTCCTCTTGGCATGCTCGGTGTATGTGACGGCATCACGGATGACGTTCTCCAGGAACACCTTCAGCACACCGCGAGTCTCCTCGTAGATCAACCCGGAGATACGCTTGACTCCACCGCGGCGAGCCAGGCGGCGAATGGCGGGCTTGGTGATGCCCTGGATGTTGTCGCGGAGAACTTTACGGTGACGCTTGGCGCCTCCTTTTCCCAAGCCTTTACCTCCCTTGCCTCTTCCAGACATTTTCTACTTTGATAATAAGTCAGCAGACCTTAAAGCAGACTGATGCCGTTGTAGTGGGTGTCTTCTGAATTTGTAACACAGCTGCGGACGTGAGAGAGGACATGTGACGTCATAGATTCTGTGATTGCATTCAATAACCAGGGGCGGAGATTCCACCTCCTTTTATCATTTTTATGTATTTCAATTGATAAATTGTAGTTGAGTTTGTGAATGTAATGTTATTTTATTACGTTATTTTGCGATTGCAAGACACTGGGTGGCTTTGTTTGTTGCTCCATAGGAATACATGAACATAATAACTGTTGGTTATTATTCCAATAGTGTATGAATGGTAGAAAATTCAACTCTATGATACACTTAAATAGCTCCGTTGTGTAAGTTGCTAACCCGCTATGGTAGCACGTATACTGTAGCTGTATGTTTATTGTTCAGCCTTTTTGCTGGTGAATTGAATGTAATTAGATGCATTTTAATATGTCCAACTCTTAGGGTCAACCTTTCAAAAGATTCTCTAGACATTCATGGGCCAGATCAGCCTTAATGGGGTGCCAGTTGAATATTCCTGCTATAGTGCTTACATTTACAAGATGTTGATCATTATGTTTTTATGTGTTATCCTTCCCATCCATTCTTTTTCTATGCCGCTTATCCTCAGGGTCTGCTGGAGCCTATCCCAGTTGACTTGAGGCCAGAGGCGGGATGCACTGTTCGCCAGCCAATGGCAAGACAAAAACAGGATCACGCTGACATTGTTGATTGTAATGACTGGTACGACTACAAGTGTGTTACATGAAGAATATAATGAACACAACAACATTGAATGTCTTAAAGCAATGTTTTTTGCAGTACAGTGCCATTATTGATGTAACAATTTAAGCATGGATTACACTCTTGCAAGCCATTTTTTGTCATTATGTGTCTGCCACTGCTGCTCCACTAAGAGTGCTAAGCCTACATTAAAATGCTGAAACTTCCCTGGGCTTTTTGATGGTCAAAAACAAATTCAATGACTACTCTGTTGACTTTTAAAACAGATGCATTTAAAACAGATATAACATACTCATGGCTAAATCTGCAATATCTGATTAACCTCCATATGCAATATACTAAGTTCTATGTGAAGTATTTCCACAATGCCTCATATTAACTCACTAGCAAGATCTCAGTGTATAGACTGGTCATATATTTCATCTTGTTTCATATTATCTACATACTATATTGTATACAAGTCTGGGAAAAACAGTTTATCTTGTTAATACTTGAGTTGTTTATATTGTTTATTTTTATATATTGTGTATTTTTGTACTTTACATACTTTGCAACACTTTGCTGATTTAATCAGGTGTACTGTATTATTTAACAGTTCTGTACATCCGGTTAGACTATTGCTACTTCTTTTGAATAATAATATCAGACTTATGCTGGCAAAGGAATAAGGGTAGTGCCAACTAAAATAACAGCTTTACAAGACATTAGCTTATATACCATTGATCACATTAATTCATAGCAGCCAGTGCAAAAGAATTCTTGCCCATGAGAGAAGTGGGTGGCTCTTAAAAGAGCCGTTTTGGTGGTGGACTCAGGAATCCATCTTACTTCTTGGCAGGCTTCTCGGTCTTCTTAGGCAGAAGAACAGCCTGAATGTTGGGCAGGACACCACCCTGAGCGATGGTGACGCCACCGAGGAGTTTGTTCAACTCCTCGTCGTTGCGGACAGCCAACTGCAGATGGCGGGGGATGATCCTGGTCTTCTTGTTGTCACGCGCTGCGTTTCCAGCCAACTCCAGGATCTCAGCTGTCAGGTATTCGAGCACTGCAGCCAGGTAGACGGGAGCGCCGGCACCGATACGCTCGCCATAGTTACCCTTACGCAGCAGCCTGTGGACACGACCCACGGGGAACTGCAACCCAGCACGGGAAGACCTGGTCTTGGCCTTTGCTCTGGCCTTGCCGCCGGTTTTGCCTCGTCCAGACATGTTGAGTATGAGCGTTTGTTTCTGGTAGTAACAAATGCAATGCCATGAGTCGGCAGGAGCAGTGCATTTATACACAAGGGCTGTTGTCTGATTGGCTCGCTGAGGCGGGGAAACTGTTACCCAATCAGAAAACAGTAGTCTTTTTCAACTGGTCTGTGAACTGATTTGAATTTAAAATGCGCGCATTGCGTATTATACGTCATCATATAACTATAATGTAACACTATTTTTGTTTGTTTCTTTCAGCTTTTTCTGATCTCTTGATCCGCATAATGATTTTGGCTCGAGCACTTTATATTCTGGATGCCCTTCCTGACGAATACTAATGATGCTTACTAGTGGAGATTCGAAACCGTGGCTTTTGCTCCGACGTCCAGAACGCTTATAAATATGTATATTCATTATTATTAAACACAGAGAATGTAAATAACATGATGTAGTGACATTTTAATATAATGTGTGTTATGTCTACGATTGAATTGAGCTTCAGTTGGTTTATTTTGCATCACATACAGTGAAACTAACGGTTAAATTAAAATGTATAAACTAAACGTATTTAAATAATTGTTCAGTACACATCTATATCACCACTTATACCGAGGTGTATAACATTTCATTTGAATGTTGATAGTCTGCATTCTACTATTGGCTTTGAGGTTATTGCTGCTTGTGAAGCCTAGCACATTAGAGCAGCAGTTAAAATGTTGATTTTTCAACGTGTTGTATGCAACGTTTTTTTTATGAAGATGCTGTGATTTTGATTGAAAGGCAAGAATGAAAGCTTTGCATATTTGCCTTCTGCATTGTAATGAAAGCTGGCGTGAATTAAGTTGTCCCCATTCTTTTATAAGGTTTCACATACAGACAGAATAAAATAGTTATAGAATTATCTTTAGTGAAAGTATGATGGCTCAATGTCAATGTGAGCGAAAAGTTTAACTGTGTACCATTTGTTTTCCCTTCCAATGTATGCGCTGCATGTTCCTTTAGCACCCTCTGCTGGAGGAACAGTACAGTTACTGGGGAATTGCAGCTTTAGTTGGAAAAGTGGTGGCTCTGAAAAGAGCCGTTGTGGTCGAGGGAACTGAAGTTTAAGCTCTCTCTCCGCGGATACGACGGGCCAGCTGGATGTCTTTGGGCATGATGGTGACTCTCTTGGCGTGGATGGCACACAAGTTGGTGTCCTCAAAGAGACCCACCAGGTAAGCCTCGCTGGACTCCTGCAGAGCCATGACGGCTGAGCTCTGGAAGCGCAGGTCGGTCTTGAAATCCTGAGCGATCTCTCTGACCAGGCGCTGGAAAGGAAGCTTACGGATGAGCAGCTCAGTGGACTTCTGGTAGCGACGGATCTCCCTGAGGGCCACGGTACCGGGCCTGTAGCGATGAGGCTTCTTGACGCCGCCGGTGGCAGGGGCGCTCTTACGGGCAGCCTTGGTTGCCAGCTGCTTCCTGGGGGCTTTGCCTCCTGTAGACTTACGTGCCGTCTGCTTGGTTCTTGCCATTGCGACTCTACAAGCTAATGCTAGTATATCCGAAACATGCGGTGTTTGCTGCGGTTTATATTCAGACACAACAGTTCTGATTGGTCAATAGAAGGCGCTGCGCGCGCAGTTTCTGCTCAGCTATTGGAGGAGAAGAATATGAATCGAGCCAATCAGGAACAACGGCGGGTTCTGACCGGTCCTACTCACCCCAGCTAACTGCTGGTGTTACAACCAGTGTTTTTTCTTCGTTTTTTCTTCTTCTTCTTATTAATTTACTGGTCGTCTGTGCCCTTTGTATCTCCCACAGGTTAGTCTTGGTATTACGTCTTTTTTTTCCATTTTTTCTATTTGTATGACTGTTGTGGTCCCATAATAGTAATGTATAATTCCAATTACAATAGTGATAATAATATATATATATATATATATATATATATATATATATATATATATATATATATATATATATATATATATATATATATATATATATATATATATATATATATATATATATATATATATATATATATATATATATATATATATATATATATATATATATATATACGTGTGTATATATATATATATATACGTGTGTATATATATACGTGTATATATATATACGTGTATATATATATATACGTGTATATATATATACGTGTATATATATATATATATATATATATATATATATATATATATATATATATATATATATATATATATATATATATATATATATATATATATATATATATATATATATATACACACACTGTATACTGCACCAGTAATCCTCCAACACAATGACCCCAATCCCTAAAATCTGTCAATTGGGGAGCTAATGCCTCAATTTAGAGGTTTTGCTGAAGTGATATCAAGAAGTGTTGTTTTATGTCACTTGCCTCGCCTGTAGTGTCTATAGATCCACAATAAGAGCTATCAATAGCTGATAGTATTGATATGTGGGAGTAGAGGATAGGCTAGCCTTGCAATGGGAACAATAATTGTTTTAAACATGTAGTGCCAGTAAATAGTTGCCACACCACAGAAAAACACACACAAAACACAGAATTGCATCTTGTTTGCATTGTTTCCTTCCAGTCCCAATGCTCCCAGCCCAAATAAATTCCCCTGAATTATGACATCATCCTCAAATCTCATCCACGGTGATTAAATGTTATCAAATCTGACCGATTCGTGGCGGAGTTTGAGCTAGTAATCCCAATCATTCACTGCGGTTTTCATGTGAATGACTCCGCTAGTAAAACAATCACTGAATCAAAAAAATGCATTATAAAAAAAAAAACATTTATTGGCAATATCAGCAAGGAAGCACATGTAACATTTTCATCTCAAAATAATATAAACTGCTACATGATAAAAGGCTTTGATATATTTATACTCTATGTACATAGAAAAGATCATTATTATTCTTTGATTTCTTTCTCCAAAGCAGGGGTTTTCAAAATGGAAGCCATAACCCACCACAGAGAGTATCATGTCCATGTATTTCCTGCACTCTAGTAGCAGACTAACTCAGTCAGTCTACAGTATATTAGTATGCCCTTTTAATGCAAAGCAACACAGTTTGAATGTGGTTATTTTCTGCACTCTCGTAGCACACAAATTCAGTGAGAGGATGGTAGCTTTGGGATGCACTGCTAACAACAACAACAAAAAGTGCCTTGATTTTATCCCACAGTCTAGTAGCAGACAAATAGACTAGATTATAGCAACAAGCGGTATTAAGAACTTAATAATAAAAATAATAATTCCCTGAAGGCAGAGGTGTCCAAAGTGTACCCTCTGGACTATTTGTGGCACGTGGCTGTTTTTCTATTGGCCCGTAGCACATTCCAAAAATATAGTTTAGTAAGAAAATGACAGCAAAAGTGGCACAATCAGCAGTATTATTTGAAAAAAATAAATTAAAATGATTAAGAGGAAAAATAGTTGGAGTCAAACAAAATACAAGTACTATTTTTTAAGAGAATAGCTTCTTATTATGAAAAATAATATTGTAGTAAGATAAAGCTGAAATATTACAGAAATACGTTATTTTGTTAAAGTCATGGTACTAAAAGGAAAAAAATTATAAACTTGTAATTTTTGCAAATTTGGGTTGCAAAAAAATAATATATTATGAGAATGATAAGTCAAATACATAGACCAAAAAGTTGTATTCTAACAAGAAAAAGTAAGAATAAAAAAAGAATAAGATTGCAATATTATGAGGAAAATACATAATTTTTCATCGCAAAGGAAAACGTTCTAAAATTATGGGGATAAAGTCGGGATATTATGCAAATAAAGTCATAACATTACTAGAAGAACATTTTCAAGAAGCAAGTTGAAATAGTTAGGAATACATTTTTAAAAACAAGAAAAAAAACAAGCGAAATGGACAAATCAGCTGTGATTTGACAAGAATAAAGTCAAACTATTAGAGAGAAACATCATCTTCTAAATTTAAAAAAGGTCACAATTTTACGGGAATAAACACGTAATGTGATTAAAAAAAAATTCATTTTAGTAGTACAGAGTTGAAATATGAGAGGAAAAATACATTCGTTTGAAGTCATATGATGAGAAACTAAACAAAATCAAGTTTAAAATTTTTGTATATATTTGTATATATAATATATAATTTTTTAAAAATATATTTATTTTATTTTAAGTCATAAACAACAATGGTAAAATTAGGTTGGGGAAATGTTCTAATATTTTGGGAATAAGGTCATAATATAAGAGGAAAAGTTTATTTAATTACAAAATATAAATATTTAATATATAATATTGAATATATTATTTTATATTTAATAATATAATAAATGAAAAAAAACAACTAGGATGTGGAAAAAAGACCAACGAGTGGCTAAGTTTGGACACCCCTACCCTGAGGAACAAAAAATGCAGTAGAGTTTGCACTTGTTATTTCCTGCACTCTAGCAGCAAAGTAATGCACTCCAGATAACTAAAGAGGAAGAATTGCTTTTAGTCTTACATGATATGTTCCAAATCATTTTTTCAATTGTGACGCTCTGTTGCTTAAATGAAGTGTTTTTATTGCAAAATAACTCAAACGTAAGACATATTACTTCTCTCCTCCGACTCTGGCCATCTTTCCATCCTCCTAGACCTCACCGCAGCTTTTAACACCATCAGCCACTCTATCCTACTGTCTCGCTTCCAGTCATACCTCACAGATTGTCAACGGTAGCTGCTCCTCCTCCATAGCCCCTTGACCTCAAGGTGTTCCCCAAGGTTCGGTGCTTGGTCCTCTCCTCTTGATCCTCGACATCCTCCCACTTGGTAACATCATCCGTCATCATGGCCTCAGTTTCCACAGCTATGCGGATGATATTCAGTTATACATCTCCACCACCTCCATCAACTCCAACATCTACTCCACCCTCACCAACTGCTTAACCGACGTCAAAACTTGAATGGAACACAACTTCCTCAAACTCAACAGTGACAAAACAAATATTATCATCATTGGTCTCCAAAACATCACAAAATGCATTTTTTTCATCTTAAGAACAAAGCCTGACTCCGTCCATCACTTGCGTTCTCTGCCGCTGAATCCCTGATCCATGCATTCATCCCGTCCAGGATCGACTACTGTAACAGTATTCTGTATGGTACAACATCCAAAACCCTTAATAAACTGCAATATATTCAGAACTCCGCTACTGTGAACACATTACCCCTGTCCTTAAAAACCTTTACTGGAATTTGAATAGCCAACATGCCTGAAATTGTTTAAGGGGAGTCTCACTCTCTCACATTTTGAAAACCCATGCTTTGTCCCCAAAGTGGTATAAATACATACACTATATATTTTTTTTAAAAGAATCAGGTTCATGGGCAGATATTACATTTCCAACACATACTTTTCATGTACATTATATTGCTAAAAAGAACATAAGAAATGTAGCCAATTGGACAAAGTCCATCAGTATTCTTAGGAACCTTGAAAAAGAAAGAGAAGACATTACTTCCAAAAAATAATATCTCCCACGTATACTGCATCGGCATGTGTTTCATAGTAGGAGTATAGAAATGGTTTTCACGTGGATAAACACTACTGAGTCTCTCCAAGGGGTTTAACAACAGGCCACGGCATGTCAGGTAATGGGATCTGGGGCCCAACAGGGGGCGGCGGCGGCGGGGGTGGTGGCGGCTGCTGCTGCGCTTGCAGTTGCTGATTGGTCCAGTGAAAGTCCACGCCGTTCTTCTTGAGCGCCGCCAAGTGCTTGATGTCCAGCGTGGTGAAGGTGGTGAGCTGCACCTGGTTCCTCTTACTGGTGGGCGAGTGCAGGGGCTCGCTGCGGTGCGGCCTGGCCAGCAGGGTGGCTGAGCGGTTGGCCATGGGGTCCACCACCTTCCTGTGCAGGTGCTGCTGGGAGCTGGTTCGGCTGCGGCCCAAGGTGGCGGTTCTTTCGGCGGCGGCGGGGTGGTTGACAGCGGGCAGGGTTCTCGGGGTGCTGCGGGTGAGCGTTGACACTTGAGGGGGTGCCACCCCCGGAGGATTTTTGGGGGTTTTTTGATTGCGGAAACAGAACCGATGGGATGCGCAGTTCAGCAAAAAACCAAAGATGGCGATACACAACACCCCCACCAAGGAATAAATACAGATTTCCAAGTCGGACAAGGATCGAAATGTGCGTATTAGGTCGCTTTCGATGAATTTCGGGGATTTAGGAGGCTCTTGCTTGGATGCAACGTCCGCTTTGTTTGGCGTGGAATTTGGGTTGTCCAGCATGTTGCCAAAGTTCCTCTTCTGTCCTTCTTCTTTATCAAACACCCCAAGTGTGGTATCGCTACGTTTGGTCGTACTCAAGGAGCTTTCAACTGTCGGAGGCGTGACCGTCAGCTGAGAAGTCTGAGCGACATCCGACTGCACCGTGGTGCTGAACAATGTGCTCGTTTCAGTCGGCACCTGACGTGTCGTCACCGTCGACTTCACTTCTCCCACCATTTCCGCCGCACCCCCGTTATTTGTCTCGACACCGGCCGGGCCTCTGCCCTGGAAGTCGATCCGCAACAGTCCCGTGCCGACTGCCAGCTTGCTCTTCCTCCTGGACTTCTGGCATTCCTCGCTGATCCGCAGCTCCACGTTGACCAGCGCCCCTTTTCCACCGCCTTCGCCCCGCGCCACCACAAACGTGGACAGCGGGCTGCGTCGGACGGTGGCCACGGCCTCGTCCGGCGTGGTGACACTTAGGGAGTAGACGCTGCGGTCGAAGATGGTCAGGGGGACGACGGCGCCGTCGCTGAATTGGACCCAGCAGCTGACGAAGGCTTCCTGGCAACAAGACAACAACAACACTGCGGATTGCAACATACTCAAACATGGTGTCATTTCAACCCAAATCTGGCACATCACACAGAAATCCATTTTACCAGGAAGATTCTAACGTCCCAGTTTTGACAAAACAAAACTTGTTGCCAAAAATACGTCTCAAGACTTCTTAAAATGTCTCCATTGTGCCCTTAACAAACTAGCCCGCAAAATGGAGTGGCCAAACTTACAGTTCATTAACAGTTGGAACACTATAGGCAGATCCCAACCATTCAATGTTTTAATCAGCAGTATTGTGAGTAGCTTTAATATATTTGTGTTTTATTACCAGAAACATTATAAAAGTGTCAATTCCACAATGAAATCTGTTTTTTTATACCAATTTACCAATTTACCAATCCAATCCCATTTCCTGTAGCTAATGTGTGCCTAACCTACATTTTGGATTTCAATATGTTATGACTCGCCCCGAGCTAATTATCGTAGTCTGTCATTGACGTTGTCTGTTTCGGTGGCGACCAGTGAGCAGTCACCTCCTCCGGTGATACGGCGCCTAAGTGCTGCCGCCCTCCACCGTATCGGCGGCACGTTTGCAAATGGGCACACTGCCACGGCGCAAGTGAGCTTTTTAACTGAACAGATGTGCCGCCGCCCCCTGCATGCTAACTGGCATGTGATTGTCTTGACTGTACACGTTTATGCATGTTTTTGGAAAAATAACATGTAATGACCACATTTCCGCTACTATTGTTGTGGTGCCTCTGACAAAGTGTGTCCAACAATGAGTGCTCCTCAGTGAGGCAGCTGGGTTGGACGCAGCGCCCTCATGTCATTCTCCTGAGCTCCCCTGCACCAGCGGTGCGTAGGTTAACATGAGGTTAAGTTCATACAAGGTAAGTTAAGGGGTCTCCAACCAGTAGCTCATGAGCTCCCAGTAGCCCCTAAAGCAGGGGTGGGCAAATATTTTGACTCGTGGGCTGCATTGCGGTAACAAAATTGTCCGGGGGGCCAGAATATATATTTAACACTATATTTATTTTACAGTTTTGTGTTGTTTTTTTACTAAATAAGACATCTGATGGCCCGATTCAAACGCTTGGTGGGCCACATGTGGCCCCCGGGTCATAGTTTGCCCACCCTTGCCCTAAAGGCTTTTCTAGTAGCTTTCCAAAGGGTTCATTCATTTATTAGCAACTCCTTTACTGACAAAATTTTAAAAAGTGGGTTTTGGCAGTTATCCGGAAGTTCTCTGGAGCGCTCGGGAGTGTGACCAATCACAGCGGAGTGGGCATGCCTGGAGCCGGGGCATGGGTGGAATAAATTAGAACAGACTATTTTGGAAATCCAAGGAAATACTGCTGGAATAGGTGCAGATTCTGGAAGATCTAGAAACTTTTCGTGTGAGTTATTGTGCTTAGCTGCTCTATAGGAGTCCATAAATCAATACAAAGGGCCGAAAAATGAACATTAACAGAATGAGAATATGTTTATGAATTGTAGTACTATACTGTTAAATGACCTCAAATTGGAAATGAATTGTATATTGTAAATCCAATTATGAATACATCCCAATGCATTTGAAATAATTGGATGCAATTATTCAATTTTATATGTATAAAATAAAAATAAAAATAAAAATAAAAATAAAAATAAAAATAAAAATAAAAATAAAAATAAAAATAAAAATAAAAATAAAAATAAAAATAAAAATAAAAATAAAAATAAAAATAAAAATAAAAATAAAAATAAAAATAAAAATAAAAATAAAAATAAAAATAAAAATAAAAATAAAAATAAAAATAAAAATAAAAATAAAAATAAAAATAAAAATAAAAATAAAAATATATTTACAATATCTCTTTTGTATAATATATGATGGGATAGGAAAATACATTAATTTATGAATTAAAAAAATCATCACATTTTTAATAAACTACAATTTACCTGATTAACCTGCATGACGGTCTCTTGGATAGTTGCCATGGCAATGATGGCACTGTTAATGGCCGGGCTGGGCTGCAGGGACAGCGAGAATTCCGACACCAGCTGCACCCCCAGCTCCGTAACGCTGACTTTATCGTCCACCACTGTGACGCTCCTCTCGGCCAGGACCGACGATGTGAGGGGGGAGATCACCTGGCAGAGGAATCCCCATCGGTATGCAACATATGTCATGTTTATGTCTGCTAAACAATGTCCCACCTGCACAGTGGTGCGGCCCACAGCCCGCCCTTGTAGCACCGCTCTGTGCTGAACCCTGGCCACCTCTGGGTCCGCCACTTTTAGAGTATAGCGCACTAGATTGGTCACGTCCACCTGCCCGTCAAGGAGAGGCTAAGGAAACCTGTTTGGTGTAGAACCATGCCAATATGTGTCAACGCGTGTCTACCTGCCAATCAGGACCGAGGAGGTAATCAACAGGCTTCCCCCCGGATAGCAGCGTGTCCAAGTCGGCCTCGGCCACAAAGTGTGTGAGCACCCTGAGTGTGGAGTGCTGAAACTGCAGCATGCAACCCCTGCCTTTCCTCATCTCCTCCTCCTCCTCTTCGCTATTCCAAATGGGCCTGAAACACAAAAATACACAACCATTACATCAGAGGTCTCAAACTCAATTTACTTGGGGGCCACTGGAGCTCGGGTCTGGGTGAGACTGGGCCGCATCAGGTTTTCAAAAAAAAAAACGCATTTATAAAAACAAAAAAAATTTAAAAACTTCGCTTTGGTTCCAATTTTCTACAAGAAAAGCTCTGATAAAACATTCCACTGTTCTCAAATATCTTACTTTTTATTTTTCTACACAAAATAAGATGAAAAATAAATAAACAAATCAAGAATAAAGAAAACCAATCAATCAGTAATAAATAAATAAATATAATAATAATAATAAAACGGCAAATAATAAAAACTTAAGAAACCACATATAGTTTGTGGGTAGACAAATTATTTTTTTCAGATTAAAATGAACAAAGCATTATTAGAGCCCTGTAGACATGACAAAACACGACTATAGTCACATTTATACTCCCTAGACCCCTACATTACATGGTTTTATGAAGCATTATAAAGCATTACAGTGGCTTGCTTCTTTTAATGTAATTGCATGGTTATTAGTATTGTCTTATAGGACGTATAAACGTCCTATTTTCTGACCCACGGCTGAGTATTGAGCGTTTCAGGAAGTGGATGCAACCAACTGTTATCGTCAGGCAACCATCATCGTTCATATTGAGTTCAAAATAATGACTTTACTGCACTGCAGTGGACGAAAAGCCCACTAACCTTTATCTGCAGGGCAAGTGTACTTCCTCTGCATCCTACATGCTGGCCACTAATGCACCACACACGTCGTTTTTAGGATTGAATATTAGTAGGCCAGATTAGCCAGTTTGACTTGAGTCTGATCTTACCAAAGTATATGATAAGGATTAATACCAGAGGTATCACACTACGAGATCGTGTCAGGTTTTAATGTTAGCTCTTGTGACAGCCCTAATTAACACCATACTAACTGGATGAACGTGACAACGCAAGACGGAACGGGCCTTACTTGTGGTTGCTGGTTGTAATGGGAACTCTCCAGCCCTTGATTTGGTTGAGTTCAGGGTCGGCCACATCGATGGTGAGTGGCAGTCGGGGTATCCAGACGCTCATCTCCAGCTGCGCGCTCAGAAAAGTGTGCATGAATTTGATCAACAGTCTGCGCTTCCCTCTGGACTCCCTGCCCGTCACAAAAAGGTAGTCGCAGCGCTCAGACACCTGCGTGCAGATAAATAACAACTACCTTAACTTTATTCATTTTAATTTAGCACCACCGAAGACAGCTGGTATAGGCTCCAGCATCCCTAGTGAGGATAAGCGGCATAGAAAATGGATGTATGGAAGTGCTGCAAAGCATGCTGGGAAGCTGGAGGCACTCCCAGGTACATTTTAAATATCTTTTGCAATACTTGAAACAAGGTCAATCAATAAATGAATTAACTGCCTGTTTGTTTTCGTTCTCTCTCTCTACCAAACAGGCTGGATGACAAGAGTGTTCACTGAGTGCATCTGGGAGACAGTAGAGAGGGAGACCACCCCCACACGCCACCCAGTGTCTCCATGTCTTGACTGCAAAATATACATGACAAGAACTTTTACCAGCCACGTTGTGCTCTAAGCTATGTCTCCGTCGACATCATTACGCAAAACAATGACCTGCCAGACGCAGTTTTCACCCTCTGTTCAAATTACAACGAGCATCTTGACCTGGGTGGTTAGCAATTTGCACAAAAACAAAAGTGGTCGCCGCAGTGTGATGACTACTTTTTTTTTTTACATCACCATGTATTCACCGTTCCTCCATTCTACTATACATTATGTCATTGACAGCCACTCACGTTAATCACAGCCATCTGTTTTTCTCCACAGCTATCCAACAATTTACACTGAAGAGGCTGACAAAGTGTGTGACAAAAAAATTACGGAGCTGTTCAATTTTAGTGGTTTTAGTGCGCAGGATGAAGATAAAGAGAGCAATTAATTACTTTTCTAATATAAAAAATGCTGGCACACATAAAAAATATAAAAAATATAAAAAATATAAAAAATATAAAAAATATAAAAAATATAAAAAATATAAAAAATATAAAAAATATAAAAAATATAAAAAATATAAAAAATATAAAAAATATAAAAAATATAAAAAATATAAATATATATTTTTAAAAATAATTACAAATAATTAGTAATAACATTAATAAAAAAAGCTCAAAAAATATGTCTAACATTTTGGGCTTGGGTTCAACACAGCTGTGTGTTAAATCTTAACCAATCAAATGAACGCCTCTCATTGCCTTAAAATGCGCCGGACCGGACTGCGCATCGGAGGCCGCCATGCACGTCATTCACCACGTACGCCACCTGGTGGGACACGTCATCTGTTCCTGACAGTTACATTCAACACAGCATAACACTAATCCAAGCATCTTACTTAGCTTACCTTTGATGGTATATTTGCGGTACCTCTTCCAGTACAGTAAAAAATATATCCTAAAGGCCAGATTTTAACAACAAACTTTGTATTAATCATTGGTTTTAGTTGTTATTAATTATTAGTTGCCTAAAGGGGCACTTTGTCTGTTTCCACAAAGTCAGCACTGCGTGTTGGCTCATTTGTGATTGGATTACTAACAGGAGGGGCGGGAGGGACGATCTGGCACGACCACGGAGATGACCGATGAGTGGAGCTGTCTTGTGCTTTTTTTCCCTGGTGGAGTTTTCACTAGTAAAATGTTGATTCCGGGGGACAAACCATTTTTTTTGGCATCGTTAATGGAATCTTCCATAAACGCATCATTAACGCCTTAACTGTGGCAGCCCTGATCGTTTTTAATCAACATATGTCTGAAATTTGTTCTGTTAAAAAAAAAAAAAAAAATATATATATATATATATATATATATATATATATATATATATATATATATATATATATATATATATATATATATATATATATATATATATATATATATTTGCCATGCATTTGTCACAAACTCTTTTCCGTATTGTCCGACTACATCATCATAATTTTATATGCTTAGCTGCACCATTGAGTATTTAATGGAAAAAATATGTTAATGCTAAGAGGTCAAATAATAAAAAAAATACATTAATATGCTCAGTTTTGCAAACAAAGCTTTATCGCTATCCTTTAATACACGCATAATATGTGTGTAATATATATATAAAGTCTTTTTCCAAGCTTTAACTTCCATCAGATCACTGACATGGCTCTAAGAGGGGTTGCTGACCCCAGCAAAGCTTAACCATTCAGCCATACAATAACAACTAGGTTACGTATGCCTATAAGGTACCACTGTATTGCCATTTATAAACATACTCTCACTTACTCACGTTAATGGAGATTTTCTTACCTTCAGCACCTCTTGGTCGGTGGACCTGCAGGTGGCAAAGCTGCTCACGTCGGTGACGGAGCCGTCGGCATACACAGCAAAAGTTTTCACAGGTACTTTCACCATTTTACCAGTCAATGCTGCAGTATTCAACAGGTTGGAGCTCTGAGAAGGCAAAAAAATAATGTTACAATACCTATAAACTCAGCATGTACATCTTCAACGGGAGTTCAATATTACTTTAGTTGTATTTCATTTGATTATACATGATAGTTGGAGATTTTATTGGAATATTTTTAAAGGTCTTGAAGATGACAGCCCCCGGAGTGGTTAATCTGGATTATAATTTACAAAAAAACCTGGTATAATACTGTGCTATCTGTCACAATAACACCTAAACCTGATTACATTTTAAATCTCCTGACCCTTGCGTCACCTTCTACTCCTACACGTCTGTCATAACGTCTGACCTGGCTTTATTTTTAGGCTTTTAACTCGTCTTGCTACATGGATTTAAGGATGCTTTCCAGTTAATAAGATCTCAGCTGTTTTAATTTATTTCAGACGCTGCGTCTAAGAAGCTAAGGTTTTTTTTTTTTTTTTCCTTTTCCTTCCACAAGAACTGCTTGTGTGCTGAAGCATCGGGCAGATGTTTTGCAATCTGAGCTCGGTCAGATTGACAGCTGCTGACCGCAATTTAAAAAAAGACATGCTCTATTAGAGCCGGCCATACTGACCCAAACATAAGCCAGTGGATCAGGACAGGGCGAGGACAGCAGCAGGAAATAATGTCAGCAGTGATGTAGGCGGCGCCATGCTGCAATCACCTCCTTCTCTTTGGCTGTTTAGCGCATCGCCGTACATTTGCTGATTTTTGGTAAAAAAATATATTTTAAATTTTTTTTCAAAATATAGGCAGTTTTTTCACCCCCCCCCCCCCAAAAAAAAAAAATAACATAATAGTTACCATAAATCAGTGAAAATTGAGGAGTCGGCAGCAGAATCTAATCTACAGCAGTCATGTTTATTGCAAATGTTGATTCAAAAGCAGAAGAGACTGTATAATAGGTATTTTTTTCTGGGTGTATCAATTACTTTTCATGGTATCACCATTGTGTGTACGTATAAGGAAGACAAGGTTTTGAATTTGTTCATTATCTCCAGTGTGCAATGAGGTGTTTCTTAACATTTATAACTGGTGGGAGGAGCAATTGCATGAGTTATATGACGCATACTGCAAAAAGAGCATGTGTAGGAGCAAGCGTACATTTTGCTATCTATATGTGTGTTATTTTGTGTTTATTTATTTCTGTTACGCAAGCTTGTGGTTCTTAACATTAATAATTGGTAGGAGGAGTGATCGCACTAATTATGAGACACATACTGTGTGCTGTTTTGACTTTGCAAGTTATTGTGAAAGATGTTGTTTGTTAAATACATATATATATATATATATATATATATATATATATATATATATATATATATATATATATATATATGTATTTAACAAACAACATCTTAACCTGTGTATAACCGGTGGGAGGAGCTATTGCATTCATTATATGACACATACTGTACGTATTGTATGTGTGCCTGTGCGTGATCAAGCAGCATTGACTTGGTGTATAATTTCTTTCTATTTATTTCTATTATGAAAGGGGGTCTTAACAGTAATAACCGGTGGGAGGAGCTAATGCATTTATTATATGACACATAATGCATGTATTGTATGTGTGCCTGTGCGTGATCGAGCAGCGTTGACTTGGTGTATCATGTATTTCTATTTATTTCTATTATGAAAGGGGGTCTTAACAGTGATAACCGGTGGGAGGAGCTATTGCATTTATTATATGACACATACTGTACGTATTGTATGTGTGCCTGTGCGTGATCGAGCAGCTTTGACTTGGTGTATCATTTCTTTCTATTTATTTCTATTATGAAAGGGGGTCTTAACAGTAATAACCGGTGGGAGGAGCTAATGCATTTATTATATGACACATAATGTACGTATTGTATGTGTGCCTGTGCGTGATCGAGCAGCTTTGACTTGGTGTATCATTTCTTTCTATTTATTTCTATTATGAAAGGCGGTCTTAACAGTAATAACCGGTGGGAGGAACTATTGCATTTATTATATGACACATACACTACGTATTGTATGTGTGCCTGTGCGTAATCGAGCAACTTTGACTTGGTGTATCCTTTCTTTCTATTTCTTTCTATTATGAAAGGGGGTCTTAACAGTAATAACTGGTGGGAGGAGCAATGACAATTACACGATACATACTGCATGCATTGCATGTGTGCCTGTGCATGAGTGAGCCGCTTTCATTAATTGGAGTCATTCTGTTTATTTCTCTTCAGCAAGGTGGTGGTTGTCATTAAAAACTGAATTTTATGGGGCGTGACAGTGCATCTTCTTACCATGACCAGAGGGGCCAGCCCCGCATACTCTCTGAGGCTGGTATAGATCTGCATCTGGCCCTCATTCCTGACGTTCCCCGGCTGATCCAGTCGCCAGGAGATAACGTGAGCCTCGGCCTGCTCTGAGACGTCCTTTACCACAAAGTCCACTTGGACAACCTCCACAAGACCCCTGTCATGCAGAGAGATCTGTTTAAATTGTGTCGACATTACAACCTAAAAGCTTCAGGAAGAATATTAATACTATTTTTACCCAGCTTTTAACACTAATGTGTTAAAAGTCCCAAATGTCCCAAAAACGTTCCGCTGGTGTTGATGGGTGAGGTTAAACAAGTCAACATCTGGGACAGTTTCTGCTTGACATGAAAGCTTTTATTAGAGACTTGCATGTTTAAAAAAAAACAAAAAAACACCTCCATATGCACCAAAGCTCATTTGTAACCGTATATATTTTCTTCAGTGAATACAAGCGGTGCAGGTAGCTTACTGCACTGCCAAAGTGTGTGAGAGGGAGCCGGAGAAACATGGAAGGGGTTAATGCCCTTATTTCCTGGAAATCCCTCTATTAGGGGGGACATTAAACCCTCCGTCATATCACTTCAAAGCACAGTGATGGGAATGTGTGTGTGTGTGTGTGAGGGGAGGGGGTGGGGGTGGGGGGGATGTCCTGGTGAGCCACAGTACATGATGGGACACAACTTGGAATATCTCTCCTTTCGGACCCCCCCCCCCCTTGTGAACGTGCAAGCGCTTAAGCCTGGATAACGGAGCCGTGATTATGGATGATTACGGATAAGTGGGTCGGGCCGGACGGTGGGTGGGCGGGGTGGCGAGCGGTGGTTACTGCGTGGGCGGGAGGTTGTTGGGCAGAGGTGGACTCTGTGCCAGCAATGTAACTAATGTGAAAATAGTATGCATGTATAGTATACATTTGCTTCAATATGACGCTATTTAAAAAATATTCAATTAAGCATTTTCTTTGTTTAAGTTAATATTGAAAAAAATAGTGAAAACTGACTTTTTTAAATTCATTCCACACACTAGTGGTGGGGAAAAAAACATTCATTTCAGTGAACCGGATCATTCCAGTTCATTCAGTAAAAAGATCTGTTCATTTTGTTCATTTCGTTCATTTCGTTCATTACGTTCATTACGGTCAATTGGTCGTTAGCCTGTGATCTCCCCCTGTGCATAGACCCGGTCAGCCATGTCGAGTCGGTCGGTTCACTCATGTTCACGTTTATTCCGACTCAACACGCAACAACACGTGGTCATGAACAAACGGGTCCAAAGAACTACTTCTTTTTTTGAACAGAATGAAAGGTGTCACCGACAGTGTCTGTCAATCTCTCGGTTTCAGTCTTTCAGTTAGCTAAACCCCACCCACCCACAGAGGAGGGGTGACGATAGGATAAGACAGTCAAGCATGCAGATAGTCCCGCCCAAAAAGGAACAGTAAACTGACTCTCCAGCCAATAAAAAAAAGCATTTGCAACTTAATGGACTGAACGGGTATTTTAGGGGCGGTGTCCTCGTTCATTCCGTTCACGAAAAAGAACTAGTTCTTTTGACCTGTTCGCTCATGACCGACACACCACGACCACACACTCCCAAATGCTTCGGTGTTGTGCCGCTAGCTGTCGACCCCAATTTTATAGGAGTTGATAATAAACAGCAATTCATATTTATAAAATAAGACGCCATACAGCCATGTGTGTTAGATCCAGAATCTGATCCGGACGTACATCCGGACGGTCCCAATTTCTCAAGAAAAGAGGTTACTTTAAGACGTCTCTCAATGGTAAGTAGCTTTAGTCTTGTATCGTTAAGTTTTACATAAAACGTGTAATGTGGGAATACGTGTGTTTAAAAAACTGATTGTTGTGGGAAATTAGCAACCCCGCTCCCTGTATGCACACTCTATAATGCTACACAGACAACTGCTTTTTGCTTTGACTTACTTTGCTCTTCTGATTCTTTGACTCGACCAAGTAAAGTTTTTTGGGCTAGTTCAGCTACATACTAGCCCATGTTCACGAAACAGTCCAGTGTGAAATTCCGTTGACATATTATTATATTTATTTTTTTTGCTGGTAAGGAATTTGGAATTCATATCACCTCGTACTTCGGTATGTGACAAAAAATAAATAAATATAAATTTAAAATTTAAACATTCAAATTTTTTCAAAATTAATAAAATAAAGTTTAAAAAAAAAAAATTATATTCGGAAAGCAGGACGTGAACAAATGTAACAGTTACTGATTGTAAAAGTACCAGATGGAGGGGTAGGATTTAATAAGCTTTGCTTCTTCCTACTCCTTTTGGACATGTGGAACTGTGAACTGATTATGTGATGCATTCAATTGTAATCTGATGCATGTTTAAGTGAAATTAAACCATTACCATTACATTATATGTTGGTGCACTGACTGACCTCTTTGCAGTGAGGACCTTCCGCCGGCACATAAAAGACACGGTGTTGGGTATGACGACTCTGCCGGGCTCCACCTTGACATCCCATAATGCCCCGTCACTGGGTCGCACCGTGCTGAACACCAGTCCTGATTTCGCTGTTGTCCTGGAGACACAAATACCGCTTAGAAGAAACATTAAAAAAAAAAAAAAAAAAATATATATATATATATATATATATATATATATATATATATATATATATATATATATATATATATATATATATATATATATATATATATATATATATATATATATATATATATATATATATATATATATATATATATATATATATATATATGCATAATGGTACAAGTGTCGACTTCAATGTAGAAACAATAATTCAATGAGTTGAGTTTGTAGTAAGCAGACTAATCAATTACCATTGAGACAAGGTCAGGGTCATACTCCAAATACAGATAGCATGCACTAAAATGGGCGTACAAATGCTGCACAAACCTACACCAGACAAGCATAAAGATCAATATGTGGATCAATAACCACTGTGGTCATGAGGGAAAATCTCTCCATAACATCTATATGAATACCTCTTAAGCTAACGCAAAACTTTGAAAAGGCGTAGAGCAGGGGTCTCAAACTCAATTTACTTGGGGGCCACTGGAGCTCGGGTCTGGATGAGACTGGGCCGCATCAGGTTAAAAAAACGCATTTATTAAAAACTAAAAACTAAATTTATTAAATTTTTTTAAAAACTTCGCTTTGGTTCCAATTTTCTACAAGAAAAGCTCTGATAAAACATGCCACTGTTCTCAAATATCTTAATTTTTATTTTTTCTACCCAAAATAAGATGAAAAATAAATAAACAAATCAAGAATAAAGAAAATCAAACAATCAGTAATAAATAAATATTATAATAATAATAAAACAGCAAATAAATAAAAACTTAAGAAACCACATATAGTTTTTCAGATTAAAATTAACAAAGCATTATTAGAGCCCTGTAGACATGACAAAACATGACTATAGTCACATTTATACTCTTTTTATTTACAACATATTGCGCAACTGCAGGGTCTTGAGACACATGCTAACTCGCAAACTAGAGAGCTAGCGACCTAAACGGTAGCCTTCAAGTTATTTCCTTTAAACTTAAATAGCCAAAAACTTACCACTTCCGCACGGATAGGGAGGATAACTATTAACAGTTATTTGACCTTTAACATGAACATTAATCAAACGTAATAATTTTTTCTGGGTACATACCATACAGCATCCATATCAAACTTGCGCGGGCTGCACTGACATTAAACTTTCATATCAAGGCGGGGGCCTCAAACTAGTGTCCTGCGGGCCACATTTGGCCCACGGGCCGCGTGTTTGAGACAACTGGTGTAGAGCCACCCTATCTAGTCCCCAATATCTTAGGTCACAAGAACTTGATGCTGAGTTGCCTTGGTGATGACACATCTTGCCACGCTAAGAATCACACTCCAATCAGCTGTCAGCGATGCCTCTTTTAAAAATAGACATTTTAAATAATATAGCCCCCCCCCCGGCGGTGCCTAACAGGTGGGTATGCATGAAAACGCACATACAATATACTGCAACACGCACACAGATGCGCTCCCTTAATCCCTACCCATAAGGGTTAACCTCTTGATTCATTTTCAATCAGGACCGCAGATTATCCCGCCGAGTCCCCCGCTGCTGGAGTGGACTCAATCTTGGGTCCAAAGACGTGAAGTAGAGCAGGGATGTCTCCTGCAGGAGCTATCTACGCCAAGTTCCTTAGTCACTTATTTAGGAGCGGGACTCTGGGCCAATCTCTTTCTGGATGATGTGACGCTAGGTCACCGGTACAAGGACGCACGCGCTTGGCTCCTACAGTTAGATTTGGAGTGGTCATTTCAAGTGAAGAAGGAGGTCAGCGTGGCTTCACCTAATCATGTAACTTGCGATGAGGGACGCTGAGCCGCATCAGGCCACTGGGTCAGTGTGTTTCTACTGGGTCAGCCCACTGACCATAAATGAGGCGAGGACTGCAGGGACTGATTCACGTGCAGGTTTACTCCACTCTTAGATTAATACGCATATCTTCGCATGTCTCTCCATTTTGCTGCAGATTATGTGCGGCATGTGCGCGGCATGATATCACTAAATCGAGGGATTAGATTATACATATAGACACACAGCTCAGCGAGGAGAGGAGAGGAGATAGAACAGCTTCACAACGTGATGTAGTCTAATAGGCACGGGTGTGTTTTCATTCTGTACTACCTTTTCTGCACTATGAAACAACATGCAGTAATCCCTTGTTTACTGCAGTTCATTCCAGACTCGACCGTGATAAGTGAATTTCCTCCAAGTAGGATTTCGTATTTACAAAAGGAATATTTTGGTACAGTAAACCTCGGATATATCGGACTCGGATATATCGGAAATTCGCTCACAACAGACAGATAAAAAAGAACCGATTTTTCTGTAATGCATTTCCAATAAAAATTCATTGCATATATCGGATTTTTTATAACGGATTTCGCCTATTTCGGACAAAATCTCCAGTCCCGTTCCAGTCCATTTCCATTAAATTTCCCTCGCATATATCGGATGGCCACATCGTGGCGCTAATCTTGTTGATGTCACTGGCTATTGTCTTTCTCCTGGCTCCAGATTTAGGACAAATATAAAAGTGAGTGACGTCAATAATACTAGCACAGCAGTGAATGAGATCTTAACCTCACTATTGGAAATAACGTAGGCCTGACGGGCGTAACAGGGCCTATCTTAATTAACAATTTGTTATGCTCAGAGTCCAATAAAGTTAAATTCTCATTACCTTACGTCTCTTTTCATTGCCCAGTCCAGGTACATTGGAAACATAGTCAAGGAAGTGCCTTTTTATAACGGATAAAATCCGATTTACGCATATACCGGATATAAATCCGATATATGCGTAAAACGGACATTTTCCGGTATACACATATAACGGATTTCGCTTATATCGGACAAAACCAGTGGGAACAATTGAATCCGATATATCCGAGGTTTACTGTAGTTACAGCAAACCTGTGTATGACCTAAATATGGCTTTTAACATTATTAGAGCCCTCTATACATGAAGTAGCACCTCTATATTCACCTTTACACTCAAATCACCCAATATATTAGCGTAAATAAGACTTTTAGATCTAAATAAGACATAACATAAGCGCACATGTTAGCACTGAGAGACTTTCTTGTGGTTTTATGGACATTGTACTTTCTGCCGTGGCCATTGTCTCATCAATGTAACATTACTGACCAGTGTAAAATACTACATATCACATAACATAGTATATACAGTATTCTCTGGAATATTTCCCTTACAGTGGAACCTTGGTTTGCGTCATTAATTCGTTCCAGAAAGTCCGATGCTAAACAAATGAATTTTCCCCAGAAAAACTGGGGAATTCCAATTTATCCCTCCCAGAATGTTAACACAAAACAATATTTTTTTCAAGTTTTACAATTATAGTTTTGGATGTTCAAATGTGCAGTATACAGTATAAATGTAAATGATTAGGGTTCTGATGATTAGGGGTCCGATTCTTCATTTCGATTCCGGTTCCTAACGATTCCGATGCTTTCCAAAAGGAAGGGTCATAAAAAGTTAGTATGGTTGAAATGAGGGCACTAACCAAAGTTCTTGGATGAAATGTCTATATATATATATATATATATATATATATATATATATATATATATATATATATATATATATATATATATATATATATATATATATATATATATATATATATATATATATATATATATTCATTTTCTACCGCTTATCGTCACAAGGGTCGCTGGGGGGGTGCTGGAGCCTATCCCAGCTGTCTTTGCGCGAGAGGCGGGGTACACCCTGGACTGGTGGCCAGCCAATCACAGGGCACATATAGACAAACAACCATTCACACTCACATTCATACCTATGGACAATTTGGTGTCGCTAATTAACCTAGCATGTTTTTGGAATGTGGGAGGAAACCGGAGTACCCGGAGAAAACCCACGCATGTACGGGGAGAACATGCAAACTCCACACAGTGATGGCCGAGGGTGGGATATACATATATATATTTTTAATAATATGACCTTTGTAAAGGTGTAAACACAGCCTAGGAGTCTCAAGGACAGTTTACAATTTGACTATTCTTCAAACAAGCAATTGCGATTAGCTGCCAAAGATCGTCTGGCAAAGTCCAATCCGATCTCTGAGGACCAACTCTGTTCGTCTCTCTTTGATGACTTGTAAACTTCCATTTTAGTTTATGCTATTAAAGAGTTAGCATACGTCAAAAAATTATGTGTGTGTGTACGCAGATAAAAACAACAGGGTGGGTTTGTTCCCAGTGAAAGGTCTTGTGAGTGTGTTATGTCTCTGTGGTAGATAAGCATGTTGCTGTACTTTGTCTAAAACAGAGGGAAAAATATTCCATTCCTATGAGAGCCATTTTGATTGTGGGCAACACTGCACCGTTACTCTTACCTGAGTGTGAAACTCTCCAAAGTGGACGGGCTTGTCAGGAAGATGTTAAAAGTCGCCGTATCGTTAGTCTTCAGGGGCTTGGGGGAAGTCTGCACCATCATAGCGCCCCCCAGGTTTAGGCGCAAAAAAGGAGGCTTCCCAGGTGGACCTTGAAGCAGCTTCACGCTTCCTATCCTTCTCATTGGCGTTCCTGTCCCATCGCGAGCCCCGCCTCTCCCAAATCTTTGCAGGCTATCCTGAGGCACACACAGTCTGGTCCGATCCCTTCGACTCTGGAAGTAGACCTCCACAACGTTCCCATGGAGCCCCTTTGTGGAGTCACCTCTTACCATCTCTTGAGTGACCGCGTTGAACCATGCTGGTTCTGGTCTTAGCTGCGCCACACAGAAGCCACCGTGAGACACCAGACATGCCCCGCGGACTTCCCTCGTCCCCCAAAAGGCGTACGCCGTGACACAGTGAGCTTCGTCCTTTTCTTTTCTCATCCCGACCTCACCTTCTCCAGGCATGTGGAAGAGGATCTTAACAACCGGCAACGGGGAGCGAACCTGGCGGCTTAAAATGAACGGCAGGATTTTGGGGCCTCGAAGGAGCAGGTCTGGTGCAATGGGGGCATTCAAGGTCAGCGGTCCGTATGATGCGTTGAGAGCCGGCTGGAGGCCCCAGGGACCTGGATCAGTGATGAGGAATGTCTGAGTTTGAGTCTTCAGACTGGAGTTCCCCTGCGACCCAGGACTGTCCTGCCTCAGAAGGACATGGTCCACATTGAGCACCTGGAGGCTGACTGAGGGATAAACAGGAAGTGGCGCTGAGGGCTCTGGATCTGTTGGAACCTGTTGGCTTTCAACAGCTGGGGGAGGAAGGGACGGAAATATGGAGAAAAAATAAATGTAACATCTACAGTTGCATTATCTTAAATACCAACGAAGGCAATATAATATGTCTCTCTTCAATTGCCGTTGTTCAGTCGCGACAAAATCCAGGTTTAATCCCAAAATATCTCACAGACTTATTATAGCTAATGAATGATATTGTAAGGTAATCCATAAACACATGGAATCGGAGTCACAGTGTAGCCTTTAGCCTGGTTTCAGGGCTAGCATTAGACGCCAGCAGGCTACAAAGGCGTGTCTTCATGATGGAACATCTGTTGTATTCAACAAAGACCCCACACCCCCAGACAGGGTGCATTATGTATGGAGACCTTGAATGCTAACTATTCAACGTGGGCGTCAGAGGGGACGCCAGGGTACGCATGCGTCACATTTTGGAGCTGGCGGCAGGCTGCGGGTGAATTGTCTTGCCCCCCGTGACACAATATAGTATATTGACTTGTGTTCACCTGCAGCAAGTTTTGAGGCTACATTGACCAAAGCTAGTCAAAGCTAGTGCTAATGTAGTCGATGATGTTGCATTCAGGAACCGCCAAGAAAAGTATGAAATCATTAATCTTAAACATTACCAGTGAAGCATAAATACATTAACATGTAAAAACTATATATGCTGTATATTTTACCATTCGTGCTGCACGGCAGTTGAATGCTTAGCGTGTAGACCTCACAGCTAGGAGACCCGAGTTCAATCCCACCCTCTGTCATCTCTGTGTGGAGTTAGCATGTTCTCCCCGTGTGTGGGTGGGTTTCCTCTCACATTCCAAAAACATGCTAGGTTAATTGGTGACTCCAAATTGTCCATAGGTATAAATGTGAGTGTGAATGGTTGTTTGTCTATATGTGCCCTGTGATTGGCTGGCCACCAGTCCAGGGTGTACCCCGCCTCTCAGCCAAAGACAGCTGGGATAGGCTCCTGCACCCCCGCCACCCTTGTGAGGGTAAGTGGTAGAAAATGAATGAATGAATTTTACCATTATTATCAAGTATTTGTATTGTAGTATTATAGTAATAGCAATGTGGTGAATGATGTGTTTTCGGAGGAAAAATTGACTATTTCCAGAGGAAAACAAATTTCATTCATTCTTTCATTCATTCATTTTCTACCGCCAATCACAGGGCACATATAGACAAACAACCATTCACACTCACATTCATACCTATGGACAATTTGGAGTCGCCAATTAACCTAGCATGTTTTTGGAATGTGGGACGAAACTGGAGTGCCCGGAGAAAACCCACGCATGCACGGGGAGAACATGCAAACTCCACACAGAGACGGCCGAGAGTGGAATTGAACTCGGGTCTCCTAGCTGTGAGGTCTGTGTGCTAACCACTCGACCGCTGTGCAGCCCGAAAACAATTTTTTAAAATAAAATAATATTTTTTATGACTTTTGCAGACATAATAAACATATATAAACATAATAAACATAATAAAAAACACAACCTGCCTAAACATAAATAAAATGCAAAACTCACCCTGTGTTAGAGCTGCAACCATCAACAATGGAGACACGCACCGCAAGAGAAAGTTGAGCATCTTGTCTGCAGATTTAGAAAAAAATATTTCTATTAAATACATATAATGTGGTGATTTCCTCTCATTGCAAAAAAAATGTTTCTTTATCCTCAAAAAAGTGTTTCCTCGTCGCATGGGACGACTTGAAGTGTGCAGACAGCAGACAGGATGACTGTTCCCATGGCTGGAATCAGCCAACATGTGTGCAGTGTGTCAGATTAACATCAGCCACGTGGTTCCACATCGCCTGTGGAAGAAGCGCTGCGAGCAAATTAAATGCACACCGGGGTCAAAGGGATCAGTGGCGTCGCCACGAGTCACTTTCAATTTGATCTCACAAATGACGAACATGACTCCACGCCAGAGGGGGAATTTATTCCGTAAAATGATTACTATTGACATCACGTGGTCCACATTCAAACATTATTTGGTTTTATGGAAAAGATGGGATTACAATGCAGTTTGGGAGTAAAGTAAACATACTGCATCACACACCTATAGAAATAATCCTTCATGCTTTACTGCTGTCAGTTATCAGTTATATTCCCCGTTGCCAATCATACACATGCTAATATGTCTACTATACATTGATTGTGCTTTTTATCCTGATTTTGCTTTTACATACTGCATTTAAATATATACACTCAACATTTGGAGTATACTTTTACCAAAAAAAAAAAGGCTTCGCTATACATCTTAAAATAAACTGCCAACATTGCATCAGTCAACTACAGACGGGGGAGCAAATAGGCTAACCTAGCATGATGTTGCAAGGGGCAATGTGTAAAAGGTGGAGTTTCTTGGAGCTAAATACTCACTCACACATGAACTCTGCAGTCACACGTTGCTCCAAAATACAAATAAAATACAAAAACAATAACCCGTCGTAAGAACACAACGTTAACTAAGCAATATACTACAAGATACATATATTAAAATATGCAAAAAAAAACAAAAAAAACAGTAAGATAAAGCAGCATCCAAGTAATTTGTTGCTCGTTTTGGTCAAAAATTGTCATCCAGAAACACTTTTGTTTCCTGCTGCTCATTTTTCTGACTCATTTTCATCTTTTACTTCAAAGATGTTTGTGGCCAATCAAATGACACGTATTGCTAATAAATAAAAGCACACATACCGTATGTATAGGCTACATCATAAAGATCTTTGTATTTGAATGACAGCTATTATAGTAACATAATATAAACTAAAGACTAAACCACAAACCATAACAAAACACAAAACTAAAAAATACAGGTTAATTTTTAAAAGTGTCTTCCAAGTAACCCGAATATGAAACACTTTTCATTTTAAAAACACCAAATTAACGTTTCCACTGGCAAAAGTGAGTACTATATGTATACAATACCATACTCGTCGGTACTAGTGACGGTGCTATTACCCAAATATGGATTCTTCCAATACCACCTATTCAAATGTTGATAGTGCCGTCATTTGAGGTTATGTTTGTCTGAAACATTTGTGCATTGTATTTTTGTTATTGTTTAAAATACTAATTTCCCTTGATATACAAGGGGTGTGAATCTCAGCACTGAGGATGATTCGATACACAGTACTATGCACTGCCAACTATAGCATACTTTAACGATACATTAAATTTTCTGGCAATACGATGCGATATACGATAATCATGTAGTTCAAATCAATGCAATCCGACACAATATGGTGCAATTTCTTGCGATATGATGCAATTCAACATGATGCAAATAAGCAAAGGGAAAAAAATGGAATTCAGTATGGTCCTACACAAAGAATTTTGGCTTTATTCCTTCTAGGCACTTACTACTATAGGCAGTAAATTCAACTAAAGTGCTGTTTGTCTTTTTTTTTTTACTATTCCCCACTTCTTGTAAATTATTTTTGCCATCTTAAAACAGCAACGACTATGCAATTACAATAGCAGTGGTTCAGTGGTTGAGTAAAACAGTTAAAAATCACTGCTGTAAAAAATACAGTACGCAGCAACAGCAAAGTTAAATTTCCATCAATGTATTCGTTATATTTATTTACATGTTAATTATTTTAAGCAATACTTTTTAAAATTACTAAATTAATAGTGTATGATATGAAAGACACTTTTTTACCAGGCAAAGTATCCGATCGGTACCACCAATATCACTTTTTAACATTCATGTGGTGTAAAGACTGGCAGAGCAATCTAATATACGTCCGTGTGGCAACACGTAGCTGATTGCCCCGTTCCTCCAATAGACTGAGTGATGCATGGGGGCGAGCCCACCACTCGTGGGCCCTCATTGGTCGAGCTAATTCGTAATGCTAATGCTAACTTACCGGGTTGCTGTGCTTTGCGTCAGCATGTTGCAGTATTATGTCCCAGTTTGCTGCAGTGCTCCGTTTGTTTGTTAACCTCAGTTCCCACTTGAATAAAAGTTGTCTCTTAGCAACGTTCAATAAAAACGGCATAAAATCAGTTTGACTTTTTCTAGTCAGCATTCTGGCTGGCTGTCGCATTCACTGTACCCTGTTTTTTTACAGGACTGTTTTAAAGTTTTCTATTTCTTGCCATTATTTTAGTTTTTGTCAGGTATTAAATATTAATTTACGTGGGACTGCGTAGTAGGTTATCAACTGAAGACACCGGAGATAGGCTAGCCGCTATGTTACTTTACAGTGCAGCTTCCGACCACATGGTGGCGGTAATGTTTCAGTCAGTTGTTTAACAAGCTCACAGAAGATCAAAAGAAGACAAGTCAACTACAAAAAGCGATGGAGAAGTTTTTAAAAGAAAAAAATGAAGACAAAAGTTGTGCCAAAAGTAGCGAACCCAGTGTGTGGATCATGTTATTATTCATTAAACTTTATTCAGGTTTTAGGTTGTTAGCTTGTTAAACTGTGACTGTATTTGATTTATTAGTGAAAACAAATGAACGAGATCAATTACATCTATACAGTGTAAATATTTAATGGGCCCCGGGCCACTCTGCACTAAAAAAAAATATACATCAAAAAGTTTAAGAACCACTGCTTTATACTGAATGACATACCAGATCTTAAACGGAATACTCACATAAGCCTGTTAGGGATATACTGCCATCGAGTGGTTAAATTGCGTATTGCAGTCTAAAGCAAATAAATAAATCCAGACATTTTTTTTCTCGAAAATATCAAATTTTAATTTGGTTATAAAAGTTTTTTCACATGCACACCCACACATAATCACCATAAATACTGTCCAATATTTTTTCCTTTTTTTTTGGTTCACAAACATAGCACATACGGTGAACTACACATCTGACTCCAAAGGACACCATGGGAAATGTAGTCTTTTGTGTGTTGTTTGCTTTTTTTTAATCTCAGTGCACTGGAAAAAAAGGCTGTCGTAAAATCAAGTAGAAACATTTAAAAATGATCTACAAATGGATCCAAGTAGAAAAGAGACAAAAAATTACCCATTCATAAGTGAATATATGACAGCCGTACTGTTTCTACCTATATATGAATGGGAAATAGACTGATAGTGAATTAAATTAAACTCAAGCAAAAACAAAGAAAATACAAATAAAATGCAAAAGTTGGTAAATTGTTCAAATGTTTTTATAGCATCCATACCCTATTTTGACTTTGGAGGTGGAATATCTACCTTACTGATATAAATTGTTTGTATTGATTGTAGATGTTAGTAAGTTAATATTATTATTTGGCAATAATTTTACTTGATTTATAATAAACTGACAACCATATTTCAAATATACAAATACAAGCTGATAGCTGTGTAACATGGTGTATAGTCCTTATGGTGTGTAAATACAGTACAAATGTCATCTGTACATACTGTAAATATCAGCTAGAAAAACATGAAAAGTTAGTAATTCTTTTGATTTGTCCATTTTTCTATACGAGGTTTTTAGCGTGGCCTTTAGTTTATTAACATGATGAGACAACAGATGAGTGCCTCACCTTCAGGAAAGTAAATCATTAAAAAAAAAAAATAAGAGTACTAAGGTGCAAGAAATTAAAAACATATATAAGACACAACATTTTGCATTGAATTAAACATTTCATTACTTCTTTTGACCCCCACTCTACAAAAAAAAAAAAAAAATTTGGTCCATAAATATTTAGACAATGATACAATTTCATTTAATTTCACCTCTTTTTGGAAGTAGACTTCAGGACAAACTCGTAAATTCTAGTGTTTGTGGTGTACATAGCCTCAAGCTAAATGCATTGAATGTAATGTAATGTCTACACTCTGATAAGTGATTTTTTTTGTTTTGTTTTATTGATTTTTGTCAAGCTGCCGCAAACCGCTTCCCAATGTCCTGACTGTGTAGCTGACGTGCTAACCACTCAGCCACTAAAACAGCCTTCAATTGCATATAAGACAATCCCAAATATAAGACGATCACCTCTTTTCAAGGACCTTTTTTTCTCCATGGTCCATTTAGGGACACATTATTTAAGGTAAAAAGTAAAGGATATGGTATAACAGTTAAGTGGAGACACTGCTTCATTGATCGCTATTATCTTACAATTAGCATCAGAATAAATAAATACATATATAAACAAATAATATAAAAAATACAAAATAAAATTATTTAAAAAAATGTTACAAATTAAAGCAAAAAAATAAAAAAAAAAACATACAACATAAAAAAAATAATAAATAATCAAATAAATCTCTGCTGACTGGCTGTCAAGATGTGAGTGGCCTGGGGAAAATTCTGTAGACGCCAAATATAAGACGAGTCCCTTCTGGGGGACAAGAACGGTGCTTGAAGACAACATGATAAGAAATTGTGTCGTTATCCAAATCGTTATGGACCAAAGTGCTTGAAGGAGGCGAGGCGTGTCATGTTCATGTTGTCCTTCTAACAGGCAGTAGTTTGGTGTTTGATGATGGATTCAAACACACATGATAAAAGCATGTCTGATGGGAAATACATCACAGTCATGTTTTTGCGGTGCACTTCTCTCATGTGTTGGCACGATACTTTGGAATGACAGAAGACGTGAATGATAAGTGTTGGAAATAAACAGGGGGCGGGGCTATACTGTACATCGAAGATCATCTACTTGGCAGGCGACAAACGCTTCAGTAACTTCTTCCCCTTGGAGAGGAGTCCTTTCTTCTTCTTGTTGGCTAAATCTTGGGCTTCGCGGGAATCCAGGGGTACGTGGAGGGGTCCCCGGGTGGGGCTGAGGGGTCGCATGGTGCCGGGCAGCAGTGGGCGAATGATGGGGGACGGCGCACGAACGGGCGTGGCGGCGCTGTCCACGGCGGGATCGGTGGCAATCTGAAGAAGAAGAGAGGCGATGGAGGAGGGAAGCGACACTTTCAAGGAAGCGTGATATAACCGACTGGTGTTGACGGATTCGTAAAGTTTAAATCCACTTCCCTTGGGACTGAGTGGTACTGGAGGTCAAACAGCAAATCAGAGAAACTAATATTACCGATTTATTGAACACAACGTTCATTGTTTCTCTCTCTCTGTTTTGTTTTTGCATAAAGTGATTTTTTTCAAGCAAAAATGTCTAAAACTGATTCTACCCTGCTCACTAAATGTCAGCCATGTAACATTGATGAAACAAGGAAGTACAGTACAGAAACAGGAAGTAAAAGAGAAACAACATGATACTCTCCCAATGCTAATATGTGAGTCTATATGATGTCTTCTTTTCTCTTATTACGGCAATTAAATTGGCTAACAGGAGTGCAAAAGTGACTATAGGGGTGTTACTTCATATGTGGAAGGCTCTAATAGTGTAAAAACTCATATTTAGAAGGTAGTTTTCTAAGCTCTAACGTCCAAAATATTGCATTTATAAACTAGAAATTCACTTATCACTGTCTGATCTAGAGTCAATTCACTTTGATCAAATTACATGACATCGTTTATCGCAGTTGATAGTTTCCTGACTAATGTAATAGATGAATTTTAGTCATATTCCGATTCCTTATAAATGGAATATTTTTGTAGCTATGGCATAGAAAACCTGTTTAAGACCTTCTGAATATGTTTTTTAAGATTATTAGAACCTCTAGACATGAAATAGCACCCCTATAGTTATCTTTACATTTGTATCAACCAGTATAGTAGACATAATAAGAGAAAATACACCATTTAAGACAGTTCACCTTGTAGGGGGAGTAGACAGGAAGTGGTGTCAGGGGTTCAGAGTTGAGTGTTCACATTTTTACTCAAAAAAACAGCCTGTATGTCAGCTTTGTGTCATCAGTGACAAAGCATATGAACGAATTGGAACGTTTTCCGTACGTTACACTTAAAAAAAATGTTTTGGATTAGACAAATATTTTTTGGTTTTCATTATAAAATTATGACTTTAGTATCTTAATATATTGACTTTGTTGTTGTCTTATTGGAACTTTTTAAAAATGACAACTTTATACTCGGTTTCTCATAATATTCCGACTTGTTGCGGGAGTCAAAACAACAACATCTTCATAATTTTCATGCGTATATAATAAATACATAATAAAATGTAATTCATACATACATATATACATATATGTGAGTTGTCATTCATCATGAAAACGCAAAAATGGCCATATTTCCCACATAGTGGCTAATAGTGATTAATCACTTTTAATGAATTTGAAAGCTGTGAATAATTTTTAATCACTTGACGACCCTAATTTGTAGGTGTCCTGTGGGAAATAAAATGTTGTTTTATTATTATCATTTTTTTTTCTTGGCTTGTGAGCTTCTGTGGTTGCTTTGCTAGGAGGGAAAGAATAAAATAAAATAAAATAAATTAAACAAAATAAAACAAAATAAAACAAAATAAAACAAAATTAAATTAAATTAAATTAAATTAAATTAAATTAAATTAAATTAAATTAAATTAAATTAAATTAAATTAAATTAAATTAAATTAAATTAAATTAAATTAAATTAAATTAAATTAAATTAAATTAAATTAAATTAAATTAAATTAAATTAAATTAAATTAAATTAAATTAAATTAAATTAAATTAAATTAAATTAAATTAAATTAAATTAAAACCAAGAGCTGAGCTAGTCTTGCAATGACATAATTTTCCATAAAACTCCAACAGTTCCATAAAAGCCCGTAATATCGTATGATAGAACAGAAAAGAAGAAAGCAGAAGAGGGAAAAGGCCTTACTGTCATCTGCTGTATCGGAATCGACAGCATAGCAAGAAGATGCAAACACGGCACACACGAGGAGGAAGAGACACTGATCGGGGAAGCCGTTGGACGCAGCCGGAGGAGGCCACCACCAGGGAAGACAGTCGTACAACAACCGTAGATACCACCTTGTCTTCTAATGCGTTTCCGCTTGAAATGTTTGCAGTCTTTTTGTGACCAATGCAACACATCTCTTTGAGCTCAAGCCTGAGCGCATTAGAGACGCTAGTTTGGTATCTCAAGTTGCTGCAGGGCGGATGGTGTGAAATGAACACTTGTCCTCCGTTATTCTTTTTTTTTTTTTTTTTTTTAAGAAATAGTTTGGCCAAGCGGGGTGAGGAAACAAAAAGGAAGAAAATGTAGCGCAGCGGAAGTCACCATCAGAGAAAACCCACACCACAATGCACCACAATGAACACATTGACACACACAACAACACAACAAGATAGCCCAAAGGAAGCTTTTTAATACCCAATTTTTGGCTGTTTTTATTCTTCCATTGTAACAATACAGTTTGGATGTCTCAGTGCGGCATCGGTCGTTAATTTTGGCCTCAGACATATCACTGAAAAATAGATTGATGTGTGTGCAACATACATCCAAAGAAACAAAGCCTCTTTTCGGGGAGTCACACAACATTAGAAAATGGATCTGTTATGAAAAAGGCATGCTCACTCGCTCGCTGTTAGCAGTTAGCATTAACATTATTGTCAATAATAACACACAATGTGTCGCAGTGCAAAGAGGTACAAATGAAGGAATGAGCATGCAAGAACCGCAGAGCCTCTCTGTCCATGTCAGGCTTTGCTTCTTCCTTTCTCTGAGACTTAGAAAGGGTGTCACACTGCTTTTTTTAGTCTTTTTGGACCCTCTTTCCCAGACGGAGCAGCGAAGGAGTTTGTTAGTTGACGCACACACAAGCAAGCCAGAGATGGAAATCAAGAAAGAGAAAGAGAACGAGAGAGAAGGAGGAGGAGGAGGAGGAGGCGAAGGAATGGATGGGCCTTAGCGCTGAGAGCGGCGATGGTGATGATGATGGTGGTGATGGTGATGATGATGTACCCGTTTGGCCTCCGGGACGGGGGCGGCCGAGTTGGCGGCCGGGGGCCGGTTGGTGGGATCCTCGGGGGGCAAGTTGGAGGGTGTATCGGTCAGATACACCTCCACGTCATCAGGCACTTCTTCCAGGAAGTTGGAGGGGACCAAGCCGCGGTGGCCATTGATCTCGCCCTGAGGAGAGAGTCGTACAGAAAATGACTATGATACCATAAATACGAGAAAAAAGTTAAAGAAGAAAATGAGGGTGAGTCCAGTCAAAACAGTTGTTCATTCATTTTCTACCGCTTATCGCGGGGGGGGGGGGGGGGGGGGGGGGGGGCTGGAGTCTTCGGGCGAAAGGCAGGGTACACCCTGGACTGGTGGCCAGCCAATCACAGGGCACATATAGACAAACAACCATTCACACTCACATTCATACCTATGGACAATTTGGAGTCGCCAATTAACCTAGCATGTTTTTGGAATGTGGGAGGAAACCGGAATACCCGGAGAAAACCCACACGTGCACGGGGAGAACATGCAAACTCCACACAGAGATGGGTGGGATTGAACTCGGGTCTCCTAGCTGTGAGGTCTGCACGCTAACCACTCGACCCCAGTCAAGTCAAGTCAAGACTAAACGAAACTAAACTAAACTAGATAAAATAGAATAAAATCCCAAGACCGGCACGGCGGTCGAGTGGTTAGCGCGCAGACCTCACAGCTAGGAGACCAGGGTTCAATTCCACCCTCGGCTATCTCTGTGTGGAGTTTGCATGTTCTCCCCGTGCATGCGTGGGTTTTCTCCGGGTACTCCGGTTTCCGCCCACATTCCAAAAAACATGCTAGGTTAATTAGCGACTCCAAATTGTCCATATGTATGAATGTGAGTGTGAATGGTTGTTTGTCTATATGTGCCCTGTGATTGGCTGGCCACCAGTCCAGGGTGTACCCCGCCTCTCGCCCGAAGACAGCTGGGATAGGCTCCAGCACCCCCCGCGACCCTCGTGACGAAAAAGCGGTAGAAAATGAATGAATGAATGAAAATCCCAAGACAGCGTCACTGAGCTAGTCTTGCTCACCCTAGTCTTAGGGTAAGTCCAGTCACCATAAGACGAAACTCATTTCAGCCTTCGGTTCTTTCGGTGACCCAAAGCCCAAGGCCATAGCTGAGGTCGCCATAGATCGCCTTCCAGGCGTTACAGCGACCGAATTACTGCAGATGCTGCGGTGATCTGCCTGCCCACCTCGCACTCCAACCTTCCCCCACGATACTTGAACTACCCGACTTGGTGCGAGACCTCACTCCTGTAGGGTGAAATCCACCGTGGCCTCAGTTTTGGAGGCGCTGAGACTCACCCCAGAACCGTCACACTCAGCTGCAAACTCCCCCAGTGAACGCTGACGGTCACACCCACGAGATCCTACGGACCTCAAACTGGACCCCCTGCGCTTAGAAATCCTATCCATAAAAATTGTGAACAAAAGGACAACCTCGGTGGAGGCCAGCATTGACCAGGAACAGGCTGGACTTACTGCTGGCAATGAGAACCAGGCTCCCGCTCGGACCAAATGCCGTGTAGCAGTGTGCCATCATACTCCCGCAGCACCCCCGACAGGACAGACACCGCAAGGGACAAGAACTAATACCTTTTCCAAGTCCACAAAGAAGGTCCGGTGTTGTGTGACCATGATGACAACCACATTGCACCTCCTCCACCTGGTACACTACTAGACATCCTGATGTTACAACAGAAGCCTAATGAGATTACACCCCACCAGTTCAGATCGAGGAGGTCATTCCTCCTAATATAGTAAAGTATCTATCAATCAACCCATCTTGACAGTTTGACTCCAAAATCAATGTGGATACTTATAAAAGCGGTTTTGGCGCGAATTCCAACCTGCAAACATGTTTTTGAGACCAGATGACTCACAATGACACTCACATAATAGAAGCCATCTTCATCAATGTCGCCAAACACGGCGATGATGTCACCCGTGCAGAAGGTCAGCTCAGCCTATCAGTAGAAAAAGTTCATAGATTATAATAGCTGCGGATCAACTAGTATGGAAATATGCTGATGAGGGATACCTCAACATCAACATTGGGCGAGCTCTCTCGAGGGTCGTAGTCGTACAACGCCACCATCCTCCTGGAGGCCTCACCTCGACGAAGACCTCTCCTGTTCTGCTCTGGAAGCCAAAAAGATAGTCCACTTTAGCCGTCACTTTCTGGCTGGTTAATGTCTAGTCTTGGGACGCTTGGTACCTATTCTGTCCACCGGGGTGCTGAGAGGCAGGAAGCCCTGTTTGATGAGCTGGTCCATTGTCTCGTCATCCTCTGCACGTATTTCGGACACCATGTTACACGGGATCAGACCCATCCTGCCTCGAACTTCTCCTCTGTAAAAGCCATCTGTGTCTTTATCTCCATATATCTGGCGCCGCAGAGAGAAACATGAGTTACTATAAAGTATGCATATTCTGGAGATTGTACAATTGTACAATTTACACAGTAAATGCACAACAGTGTGTGAATGTAAAAACCCCCCACCCTGATGATTTGGCCCTCCTTGAAAGGTAACTCCTCGTCAGCTGCGTCGGGGTTGGGGGACATGGACAGAGGGTCGTAGTCGAAGAGAGCCACAAACACCCGGAAGGTCTCCTCCGGCTCCGACTCGTCAAAGTAAGTGGGGGAGTGACGATCCCTGTAGCCATCTTGAACACACACAGACAATGAATGGGTGATCCGAGACGCATCGTACATGAAATGGAAAGAAAAAGTGCATCAGTACTGATTCTAAGGTGATAAGAAGCACATTCTTGGAAGTCATTTGGGGCAAACACGTATGCATCTCCTCTAATAAACTACATATTGTCATATTTTTGCATGACAGCTCAATTACATACAAACAGAACATGAACATGAACATTCATATGAACAAACAAACAAGGAGCAAGACAAATGATGGAGCAATAACGGTAGGGGTGTCCAAACTTTTTCCAACCAGTGCCACATAATAAAAAATGTAATATACAATAATATAATGTAATGTAATATATAAAAAGTATATACCTGTATTTCAAAGACAAAAAATGCATCTCAGCTTTGTGATATGGGAGGAAAATTAGTTGATAATTATTAATATCAACTTTACTCAGTTTTTACAATTTTTGCTGTTTTTTCTTTCAACTTTCTTAATAAGATTCATAAATTTTCATTTTGGAAGATTATGCCGTTATTCCCATAATATTTGGACTTTATTCCCAACCTAATTTTTCAAAAAAATCCCCCAAATCCTTTGCTTTGTTTGTCATAATACTAATTGATTATTATTATTGATTTTTTTCTTATATATTTCTTTCCTTTATAATCGTTTTTTTTATGTACATGTCTTTTTCTCTTGAAATTTAGACTTAATTCATTATTTTTTTATTATTTCTGCAGTTTTTTTATTTAACTTTTAACTTTTTTTTCCTTTTTAATATAAACTTTTTTCTTGTAAGTTTTCTTCTCCTAATTGTGTCTTTATTTTCATAATATTTTGACTTTCTCACAATATTGTCTAACATATACAATCTAACATACACAATTTTTTTGTTTTGTTTCTCCAAATGCTACAAAATATATAACATTTTATTTCTTTAATATTTCAACTTTATGCTACTAGTATGACATAACTTAACTTGCTCTTAATAGATTTATTCTTGTAAAATTACTGCTCAGTTTTTTTGCTCTTGTTAAATTGCAGGCCAATAAAATCAAGGCCCTTGGAACGCACTTTGGACACCCCTGCAATACAAGAAATGACAGAGGGACAAGACAACATCATGAACATCCAAGACTGTGACATGCACGCAACATACAAACAGCAACTAAACAAACATCCATATTATCCTGGTTTGAATGAATAAAAACGTACATACTGACGCAGGATAATCCACACTCTCTCTTATCTGCTGTGACAAATTAACCCCAAATGTCCAAACCAAACTCAAAAATCCATGCATAAATGCATCAGGGGGGTCCAATAACTGTGCTCGTAACGCAAAGACGATGGGGGGGGGGGGGGGGGGGGGGGGGGGGTCCTAAGCGGGCAGTGAGGGAGGCGGCCTCTGTGGCATCCCGGACACCCAAGCAGCCGGTGGACCAATTCCAGTGCAGTGCAGTCATGCCTTTCAACTGTGAGCTTAAGAATCACGAAAAAAAAACAGGCTCTTATGCAAGTAGGGTTGCAAAATGACTTTCTCTAAGAATTCAAATACAGTATTTCCTCAAGTCACGGCCAACATGTGTTTGTTTGCTAAAATCCAGAGAGTACCAGGCGTCCTTTCCATGTATTAATATTAAATCATGTGTTGTTATTGTATTTTACAAATACATAACCACTGTCCATTACACAATGATGCCAAAATTCCAGTTAACTCCCATGATATGTTTAGGGAATAGAATATATCCCGCCTCTTTGCAACCCTCCTTGCAAGTAACTCCAGCTCCTTCCTTCTTACGGCACTGGTAAAACGGTGTACAGTATAGTGGTCGGCGTGCTATGTGGCGGCATCCAAAAGCACCGCAGGATGCAGCACATACCCTGGGGGGACCTGGTGCCGCCCCTGTGCTTGTGCGAAGACCCGGTCCTGACCCGAGCTACCCTGCCATAGTTATTCTCCTCGCTGATGGGGGACATGTTTCCCTCACTGTTATTCTCAGAGGTTACCTCTACAGGAAACACCAATCACAGGGTGCTGGGGTTACAATGACATTTCATCCAGGAAGGTTAGCTGGACATTCAGCAGGAAGGCAAAAGCTCATTCTTATTGAAAAACAAACACGGAAAAAAACCTGCTGTAAACAGAAAGTAAAGGTTATAAACCAGGTTAAAGCTCTAGCTAGCTAAATTGCTACAGCTAACCATGCATAATCCCTACATTGTATGGAGTATATTGGCTTAAGTTGAAAAACAGTAAAAGATAATTAATCAGATTCAAATTAAACATTGACTGAATTAATTCAATATATATATATATATATATATATATATATATATATATATATATATATATATATATATATATATATATATATATATATATATATATATATATATATATATATATATATATATATATATATATATATATATATATATATTTCAGTTATATAATGACAAACCTTCTAAAAAGACGACAAAAAAGACAGTTTATGCCGCTGATGTTGTTGAGCGATAACCTTCTCTGGCCAATCAGCAACCAGCTAAGTGTAGTTAGTCCTGCCTACTTCGACAGTGAACAGAAATCAACTAAGTAAAAAAATAATGACAATAAAGCTGCTGCTCCGAGTGCAGTCAGTGGCTGTGTTCGAAACCTCATACTTACCTACTACTCATACTAACTTTTTGAGTATGCAGTGTGTCTACACTGGCATTATGCGATTTTTACTGCCATACTGCCAGAAATGTTGAGTATGTATCATCAGCTGACTACTCACACTCAAATTATCCAGGATGCAACGCGACGTGACGTCACCCTGAGAAAAAACTCTTGGTTGAGCAGCAGGATGGACCAAACGGTCAAGTAGGATATATTGCGAGGATATATTTTACATGTTTTCAAAGTAAAAACAGTAATTTATCACTATGGGTTTTTGTATGAGAAAAGTTAGGGGTGTTTTATTTTGTGAAAATAACCGAAAGTGCGTTGCTCACTTCGGCTAGCTTATATTTTTCCGAATTCGTCCGAACGAAATTGTAAACGGTTGGTATTTGGACAAATAAATGGCACACTCGGTATCTAAACGGCCACTTTCTCGCCTGGTTTTTAAAAAATCAATAAAGTGATATAGTGAGTTTAGAGCTAAAGTGAAATCAGCTTCAGCCTTTCAATTTCGGGTGGGTAGGAGCGCAATGCATTGTGGGTTATCATGTAGTACGCTGTAGTGTAAACGATTTGCATACTGTCTGATGAATTGGGTATGCAGTATGGAATGTGGATAGTATGGACATGGTAGTAGTAAGTATGTAGTGTTTAGTATGCGGTTTCGAACACAGCCAGACTATTTTGAGGGGAGAGAATTTATGTTTTTTGCTCTGTTAGCCTCCATTAGCTAGTCTACGCCATCATCACAGATCTGCCTAGACTACTGGGCCTTACTGGATGACACATTGAGGGAAACCTAAACTAAAACCTTAATTTAAAGGGGACCTATTACCGTTTTTTCCACTTTTCTGACCTATAAATGTTGTTAGAATGTTGTATTGTCATGTTAAACAATGCCAAAGTTTCAGATAATGGGGTTAAATAACGCATTTAGAAGTTTGGGATGGCTCTGGACGCCGACTCTTAGTTTTTCCTAATATGGGCCTTGCCTCCTCTGCGGCTCTGCTGCACTGTTTTGTCTTGGGAGTGTGACCAATCACAGTGGAGTGGGCGTGCTCGGAGGTGGGTCATGTGTGGAATAAATTAAAACTGACTGTTTTGGAAATCCAATGAAATACAGCTGGAATAAGTGCAGACTCTGGAACAGGGGTCGGCAACCTTTATTATGAAAAGAGCCATTTCACCCCCTTGCTCACTAAAGAAAAATAGCCTGGAGCCGCAAAACATAGTATGTTTAAAACAAAATTGGAGGGAATTTGGGGCTATCAAAGTAGTTCAGATAAGAAAAAAAACAAGTTGGAGTACTCTTGCTAGTATTATATTAAATATAAACTTACATAAATATATGTGTAAATTACTGTAAACTTACCTGATACCTGAAGTTCCAATGTCGCTGTTTTATATGATCTCTAATTTATTTTTTAGAATTGTCAAATAGCTTTGGGAAAGTATGAAAAGTATTTATAAAGTATTTTCCTGAATGTTTACCTGTGAGAGAGAACTGAATAGCATCCTGTCTGCTCATCCTTGTACTCATCCAATCACCAGTCAGAACTCAGTCAGGATGCATTCATGGACTCACACAAAGTTGGATTTTTTTAAACTCATTACAAAGACATGCTTTTTCCCCACTGTGGTGTTAAAAAATATTCAAGCATTGCAAAGGGAGCCACAACAAAGAGGCTGAAGAGCCACATGCGGCTCTGGAGCCGCGGGTTGCTGACCCCTGCTCTGGAAGATCGAGAAAGCTTTCTGTGTGGGTGCTGCTCTGTACAACTGCCCTGTAAGTCTCATTTAATGATTATTATTAGTGGAATTGTAACAAATTATTATTATTTAGCAATGAAAACAAAGATGATGTAAAAACACATTGAGTATTTGTATAGTATAGTATAATGATTTATACAGATTATTATATGATTGATATGATTATATGATTATTATACAGTATAATTTGTATTTGTATAGTATTGTGTTGTGACAACTTGCTGGCAAACCCCCGAGTCTATACTGACCAATGGCAGGGACCATGAGAGGTCGTCTCTGAGGCTGCGGACCGCCCTGATGGATCCTCCTTCCGCTGTCCCGCTCTCGACGGCCTCCCGAGGGAGCGTTGGACTACAACGCAGATGGACACAAACATGAAATATTCACACGCCGTCACAGCGGACCAGCTCGCTCTCCAGGTGACAAATGTGCACTGACGTATTCTGACAAATTGTACGTCAACAAACCCATGCAGCGCTCGCAGACGGGCACGCCGAAACACACAGACACGCTGACACACACACAAACAAGCCCACGAGAAAGTGTATCGCTCCAAAAAAAAAAGCCACTTGTATTCATTGACTATAGTAGGAGGTGTAAAGGAAATGAAGGCTTTGTTAATTTCTGCCCTTCATTTATCCATCACTTATTCTGGACAATGAATCTAACCTCAGCACACACGCTAACAACACATATTAAATGCAAGGAAAGGCAGCAGTGAAGTATCTGTGCCTGTGCAGTTCACTAAAAGCAAAAAAAAAAAAAGCTCAATTTGGATGGTGATGAGTCTCTCTGGTTTGTTACAAATAAGTGCAAAGAACTGCACCTTGGGTGTGTTGTGCGAGTTGCGTCGGCGTCCCTCGTCCAGCTGCATCTCTGAGTACAGCTCCTCCTCATCCTCCTCCATGATGTCAGACAGGTCAGAGCCGCGGCTGCTCTCGCTGTGATACTCTTCATTGTGACTATAGTGAGGCTTTTGACAGTCACACACAAAAAAACAAACACACACACACACACACAGACCCAGTTGTTTAAGTCCACATACATACACACACATGTGCACACACCAAACACACGTGACACAAGAACGCACACAGTGACGCCGGCACCCTGGTATGCGTACACATGCAGCTAACCAGCACTTGTGTCTCTGGTCTCAATCCTATTCAAGGTGATGGCGTGAGAAGACGTTCACGTTGTTCTTACCGGCCGTCCTAACTCAGAGCCTCGGAGGAACTCATCAACCGAAGGTCCTCTTCGTCGGCGACGCGGGAACCCTTCCTCGTCCTCCTCCTCCTCATCCGAGTGATGCTGCTGGAACGTCTGGCCCTGCTCGCCATAGCCGGCAGGCCTCCGCTCCCCCTAAAACGCGAGACGGTGCTTTGTCAGTGTTGCTATGACAACCATTAGAGAGCATCATCGTGGGGCGTCATCAGACCTTGCCACTCTCCGCCGCCACCCTCTGTGCCGCTTCCCGAGCGATGGCTTTGGCAACGTTGTCCGGAACAAGAGTGCCTCGAGGCTGTGGCAGAATCCTCTGTGGGGAGGGTGAGCGTGGATTGCCATGGGGAGGGGCCTCCAGGGTGTGGCCTTGCATGGGGACAGGTGGCTGGGAAGAAGGGGAGCGCACGGCGTCCCAGCCGAGTGGACCGGGCGGGACAGCTGCCCCGTGGTGGGCGGCTTGCTCTTTGGCATCCAGGTCTCTGGCACTTACTGGTCTCTGAGGTACCGGGTGGGGGTGAGGGTGGGGCTGCAGAGGCAGTCGGTGCTGTAGCCTTGGACCTTGGTGAAGAGGGTGGAGGGCCTGAGGATGAGGAGGTCGACCCTGGGGTGGCACGCCGGGGTGAGACAGCCGCGGGTGGGGCTGAGGATGCGGGTGCGGTATGAGTGGTGTCCCGTGGGTTTGGGCCTGTGGCGCGGGAAGCTGGGGGGTGCCGTGAGGGAGGTGAGGGGACGTAAGATGAGGTTGTTGGGGGTGGGGGTGCATTGGCGCCGGCAGGGGGAGTGGAGGTAGAGGCACGAGCAGGTTGTTTGGAATGGCGGCGATGTGGGAGTCCTGGGACTCTCCCTGTGCGGACAGCGTCCTCACGATGACCTCCCTGGCCTCCAGGCACTGGATCCTTGTCAGCTCCACAGTCACGTAGTCGGCCATGGGGAACATCACCTCTGCTATCTAGTCCGGAAAGACCAAAACAATCATGTCATTGGGTGGTAGAAATTAAAACGTTTTTTGACCAAATATGAACATTTTAAGAATTATTTACGTCACCAGAGGGCGCTAGAGACCGTTCTACAGCCTGCATGCTGTGGTCACTTACTGATTCAGCATTATGTGTGCATTAGGGCATGTTTTTTTCTAAAACCCCCCTTGCAGAAAACATGATACATCATGGGCCGCCCCAATTCCTTAAAAAATGATTTTCTGGAACATATTTTGTGGTTGTGCTGCACGGCGGTCGAGTGGTTAGCGTGCAAACCTCACAGCTAGGAGACCGGAGTTCAATTCCACCCTCGGCTATCTCTATGCGGAGTTTGCATGTTCTCCCCGTGCATGCGTGGGTTTTCTCTGGGTACTCCGGTTTCCTCCCACATTCCAAAACATGCTAGGTTAATTGGCGACTCCAAATTGTCCATAGGTATGAATGTGAGTGTGAATGGTTGTTTGTCTATATGTGCCCTGTGATTGGCTGGCCACCAGTCCAGGGTGTACCCCGCCTCTCGCCCAAAGACAGCTGGGATAGGCTCCAGCACCCCCGCGACACTTGTGAGGATAAGCGGTAGAAAATGAATGAATGAATGAATATTGTGTGGTGTGTACGGACTAATAAATGAATATTGCAGTCGTCCCTCGCGGTTAATTGGTTCCCGACCCGACCACCATGAATTAATTTCAAGTAGGATTCAGTATTACTAAATTAAATATTTTCATAGTTATCTCACAGCTAGGAGACCCGAGTTCTGAGTTTTCTCCGGGTACTCCGGTTTCCTCCCACATTCCAAAAACATACTAGGTTAATTGGTGACTCCAAATTGTCCATAGGTATGAATGTGAGTGTGAATGGTTGTTTGTCTATATGTGCCCTGTGATTGGCTGGCCACCAGTCCACGGTGTACCCCGCCTCAAAGACAGCTAGGATAGGCTCCAGCACCCCCGCAACGCTTGTGAGGATAAGCAATAGAAAATGAATGAATTTTCATAGTTATATGAGGCATATGAGGCAAACGCACTTCGAAAAAGACATTGTGAAAAAAAAAGTCCACCTCCCATTCCGTATGGAAGTGATATGTTTTTGCCTTTTTACTTGGTCCAGCTCCTTCACTCATTTTAGTGACCATAAACTTTAGCGAGGGCTTAAAATCTAACGCAATTCGCCGACTAGCTTAGCACTTTGCATCGCTGTTTACGCATGAGCGGTGACCTAAAGTAAGTAAGTAAGTAAGTAAGTAAGTAAGTAAGTAAGTAAGTTTTATTTATATAGCACCTTTCTCAGACAGAAGTCACAAAGTGCTTCACAAAAGGCAAAACACAGAGTTAAAATACACACATTAAAAAAATTAAAAAAAAAGTCAAAATTCCGGTGTCATCTGACTGGTTGTCCTGTATGTCAATCAAGAAACGGGGATGGATCATAGGCTGACATCGTAAGTTCTGCTGCACTTAGAGACGTTGTTTGATTTGATTGGTCACCCGAAGGGCAACGTTCAGTTGTCATCTGAATGGCTGCCCTGTATATCAATCAATTGACGGCATTGATGCTAGGATGATATTTTTTTAATGTCACGCCGCGATCGACCAGCGATCGACCAGTACCACATCCGCGATCGACCGGTAGATCGCGATCGACTTAATGAGCACCCCTGGCCTACGCCTTCGCCTCATTCTTCCCTTGGAAATCTCGGGCCTGCCCCTGAGAGTGAGGGTGATGTTGGAACCGCAATGTAGTGAGGGATGACTGTACAGGTTCTCAATAGAATTTAATGTCAGCAGTATCCTAAAACGTCTCACCCTCTGTCCTTTCGTGCAGACGGCGTAACCGATGACGTTGGCTCCGTTGGACGTGCCTGTGGGTGAAAGCAGGGGGGGCTTCCAGCGTACCTGCAGCACCCCGGGTGCCTGCCCACAGAGCACCTGTACGTCTTGCGGAGGCAGGGGTGGTCCTGGGTGGTAAGAGAGCGTGTGTTGAATTCAATCCCCTTAAATATAGTTGACATCAAAACTGAAGGTATATTTACGTAACGCATTCCCCAAATGCACCAACAGGCCCATGCAGGGAAGAGGGATGGGGTGAGGTGGGGGGGTGGAAGTCTGACAACTCATGCTGCGTAATTAAATGTGCAATATTGTGATAATGTGACACAGCTAGTGGGCAACATTCACATAACACAGTCTTGGGTGGGGCTAAATATGCTTAAACCCAACTAATCAGTCACTATAGTGATCTCATCCAATAGTACGTATAAATTCACGCGAATATGCCTGACTAAGTTGCCATGTATGCATGCAGGATAAAATCCAGTGACTTGCTCGCCATTTTCCCCCTGCGTAGATCAGTGGCACAAACTGCACTGGAGCAGAAGCCAGTGCTTAGTGATACAAAACAATTCACTCTGTGAGTAGCGCAGTGGCACTGTTTCATATTACATAATTGTTAAGCCGGGCTACACTATCAGGCTTAGAAAATGACTCATCAGGATAATAAGTAATCGCATCTTGTGCTAATTAGTGATGTGCCGTGAGGAAAAGTGGGCGTAATTGCATTGAATTTCAAAATAACACAGTGTTTGGATTTGAAAATAGAAATGCCATCCGCAGTGAGACGCATGAGAAATCCAGCCTGGGATTGGATGTTTGATTCTGACCTGTTCTGCAATACGGTGTTGGACCTAGACGAGATACAATACACAACAATGGCAGTAGTAAGGCAACGCTGTGACTGTACTCACTTACATTGTGCAGTGCAACCAGCTCACCAGTCACTATATTAGGTACACATGCTCAGTCTAATAAAGGGGTGTCCAAACTTTTTCACAGCGAGGGTCACATGTTGAAAAACCAAAGGATGCAAGGCCCACTTGGATAAGATATGCCTTTATTCGTCCCTCAGTGGGGAAAGAAAGAAAGAAATGCATCTCAGCTTTGTAGTACTATATACCAGATGAAAAAGCCTATTTTATAATTTTTACACCCATTTTCACCCAAATATTTCCATAATACTATGACTTTATTCTCATAATATTCGAATTTCCCCCAACCTGATTTTCCAAAAATGTATTTTGTTTTGTTCGTCATAATATTAAAACTATTTAAAAAATTATTTAATATTTCAACTCTATGCTGCTGAAATGACATTATTTTTCCTTGTAATATTTCTTGTAAAATTTTGACTTTTTTTTATTCTTGTTTCTTTATTCTTGCTTTTTCCATTTCTGCTGTTTTTTTCTCCAACTAGTTTGAATTTCTTCTTGTAAATTTTCTTCACATAGTTGGCAGACTTTCTTCATATTTAGAATTATTTCTGGTAATATTATAACTTCTTCCACAACTTAATTTAGCAATAAATTTTACAGCTTTATTTCTCATTTTTTATATTTCTCACTTTCAAAATATTACGACTTTTTTCTTTAATAAAACAACTTTATGCTACTAAAATGACAATATTTTATTCCTCTGTATTATTCTTGTAAAATTATGCATTTTTCATCTTAGATTCCAAAAGTTATCTCTCAATATTTTGACTTAATTCTTTTAAAATTACTGCTGATATTTTAATTTTTGCTGTTTTGGGTTTTTTAAAAATAAAAAAAAAGCACCCACAGGCTGCAATTGGACCCCAAGCTGCACTTTGGACACCCCTAGTGGGTGTACCTAATGTCGTGGCTCGTGAGTGTGCATTGGAATATTGTTAAAATGTAGTAGCATCCACAGTATCTAAATCCTAAGCAGGACTATTGACAAAGTCTGCAGGGGGGGGGGGCTATGAAACTATGCATACATTATTGATACAGACTCTGTGATGTACTGCTGACCTGCAGCCTGAGTGCAGAACTCCACTCCAGCTTCCTTCCTCTCCCTCTGCTCCAAAGGCAGTTGCCATGGCACCTGGTGGGGCTGGGCGGCCACCGTCACTTTGTACACCGTCAGCGGCTTCAGGTTGAAGAAGCGTAGTCTGTACCTGCCCGCCTTCAGCACCGCGTGCTCGACCCCGTCCAAGAACACGGTGTGACCATAGTTACTGTTACTAGGCAACCAGGACAGTTCGGCCGTGTCCCGCTGGATGTCGTCCACCCGGAGGCCGCAAGGAGCCACCACCACGTTGGCGCCCACCAATAAAGTGCAGCGCAGCTCGTCCGACACACCGCGGTCGGTGACGCACTGCACGGACACGCGGTGAACACAGCCGTCCAGGTCTAGTTTCTCCAGCAAGGACTTGGTGCGTCCACCGTACTGTATACTGGCACGTAGCTCGCCGTCCACAAACACGTTGTAGCCAGAGATGTTCCCCCAGCCCAAAGGCACAAACGGAGGCTCCCAGGCCACGATGACGCTTCGCGCCAGCTGCTTGATCAGCGTGATCTTACGAGGATAAGGCACAACGTCTTCAGCCAAGTCCTCCGGGTCCAAGGGCCCCACTGTCCCGTTGCTACAGGGAACCAAGGCATTGGACGATCCCAGGAGACCATCCTGGCCGCCACCTCCGTCCACCGCCATCAAGGCGAGGGGTGTATGCTCCACGGACCCAAGGTCTTCCCCACCGTCCAGCTTCTCCTTGTCTTGGACGAACTCAACAAAGTTGGAAGGGACGAGTCCTCGCTGACCATCCAGGAGCTCCCCTGTGACGAAGAAACAAGCACAGCATTGCTAATGGCTTCCTCAAAGGAAACTGACAAAGAAAGAAAGACGAGAAACATAATATCATCACTGATAGCTCTGTGGTCTGTAATGAGTCAGTGATCGACGGGTGGAGGATATGTTGATGGCTACAAAGCACTTTGGGTTCTCCTTGAGGCTTAGCTTGAGCCTTAGAAGGGCTGGAACCTATGCCAGCTCACTTAAAGAAGTCAAAGAAGTCAGACAACAGTTTTCAGACATGCACTGCACGGCGGTACAGAGGTGGAGCTCGCCTCTACTCACATGATTGGTGGATAGCTTGTATTTGACAATTATAGGTTATCACATGGTTTGTCTGGTATCAGGCCAGGTATCATGCCCCCAAGTGTCAGTATCAGCCCGAGACCGAAGGTCTGGGTGATCTTATTATCACATACTATTTAATCATGAGCTTATTATCACGTACTATTTAATCAAAAGACCATTTTGTTTCCAGAAAATGTTCAGTTTATTACATGTATTATATCTAAACAGTGTAAACACAATAATTGCAAAAATATTTCAACAATAATATTTTATCAACAGTCTTATCTTATCAATGTCTGACAATTAAAGTTCCATTAATCAAGTTTGGGTTTTTTGGTGACTGGAGAAGCACTAGGCACTAAGCACTTGTGTGCTGTTCTCTGATTGGTTGTTTCACGGGCACGATACCAGAGCAGCGCGCTCTGAGTGGACAGCTACGGGGGCTGATACTGGACATGGTTAATCTCTATATTTTATCAGTATCACTGCCCTGGGCTTTGACACAGTATCATTTGGGCCTTTTCCCGTATCATTCATGGGCGCTTTCTAGGGTACAGGGACAATTAATACTGTAGTATTTCATAACACTCATCGCTAAATTGTCAACACGGATCTCTTTGATCAAATGTACGACGACGAAGTAGCAAGCACTGACGCTGTTGCGTACCTGTACCTGTACCTGTTGCGTGTTAAGTTGCTGTGTGATGGTTATAGCTTTATTTCTCTCACAGTCAGACTGTTATGTTGAGTAATGAACTAATTTCACGTGTATGCTATTTTGGGTGTTTGTGAAAAGGTCACTCCCTAAATTGGAAAGTGATTCTGGAGCGAATACTTCAGCCTCACCCCCGCTGTACCTCCAGCGGCCCCCAGGTAAATTGAGTTCGGGACCTTTGATCCATAGTCTCAGCTTGAAATACCTTTAACATTTCCAGGAACACCCCCGAGCAAGCTGCCTTTGCAGTGAAACAACTCTATTTTTTTTTCTCAAAAGGGAAGAAGTGTCATTGGAAAAGCTCCCTATCATCTCGTTCTTTAATCCCTTTTTTTCCCCACTGAGTCCTTAAGGCCATCTGTGTGTGTGTGTGTGTGTGCGTGTTGATGATTAAGTTGAGCCCAGCTGGATTAGTCATCAAGCTAAAAGGGACCAAGGTCCCATCTTGACAACAGCTTGGTCTCCAGCCCGAGTCTCCCTCCTTCATGATAAACACACATGCCGCCATGCATCCACCCCCCCCAAAGCTTTAATGAGTCAGTGCAGCTGAGCGCAACGGCGTCTGCAGCATCCTACGCTGGCCTCACAGGCGTCCTCGCTGCTGGGGGATTAATGCATTGGTGCTGATGAAGTGGCTGTTATAGCACGTTGGAGATTTGACTGCGTATCTCCTGGTAGTTGTTCAAAAGGAGTACAACAGATCATCTCTGAAAACACTAGTGTACACATGGCCTGTTTAAGTGAATTTCAAATAAACAACAAAAAAGTTATTGTAGTATAAAGCCTAACTAGATCAATTGTATTTCGCATACAATTTATTTCCTGTTTCGTGGCTGAATACAATCTATTAGTAAAGGGAAAAAATGCATATAATCACATAGTTTTTGCCTAAATTCTATATTTTCTAATGAAGCAAACTACACATACAGGGCATTCAAAAGAGGCATTCAAAGACATGGCGTCAGGGAGAAAGTGGCTTGACTTCTCACCCTCATAGAATCCGTCGTCATCCATGTTGCCGTACACGTACAAATACTTCCCAGCCACAAGGGGGAGCTCTGCTTCCGGGTGCTCGTTTGGTCCATCGTAGGGGTTATAACTAGAGGAGAATAAAGAGTAAAGAAATGAAGGTGCTTTAGTCGTCTTGGGCTTCTGAAGCTGGTCTAGCTCACCTGTATCGGGCAGTGCAAAGGCGGACCTGGCCTGTGTATCGAGGCTTGGACCGGGGCGATGGGCTCGGTTCATCCTCCATCTCAAGATTGACAGTGAAAACAAACACAAGTCTCACTCGTATTGCATTATTAGATGTCGCTATCAGACTAACCGTAAAGCCAGGGGTGTACAAATATGTTCCAAATAAAAGGATGCTGGGGCCACTTTGATATGTAAAGCAACATATGTAGAAGGAAAAAATGCATTTCAGCTTTGTGAGACAGATGAAATGCGACTAAAATTGCATTACTTTTCACCATAATATACAATATATAAATGTAAAATTGCAACCTTTTTACACATTAGATGAACATTTTATCTTAATGTTTTGACTAATTTTTCATAAAATTACAGTTGTTTTCCAATTTCCAGCTATTTAATTATTTTCAAACTATTTAATCTTTCCTCTTATAAATTTTCTTCTCATAATTATGACTACATAATATGTCCATAATATTTTGACTTCATGCTTGTAGTTTGTTTTATTATTATTTGTTATTATTATTGTAAAATTGACAGTTTTTGTTAAACTATGCAATTTTTCTTTTAATATTTTTACTTTATTTCCATAACATTTCTTCTGTTTATAACATTTCTGCTGTCTTGTTTTTTACAATTTTACTGACATTTCACCTTTCGTCTTGTCAATATTTCTGTCATAATATCATGACTTTATTCTCTGAATATTTTAATTTTTTTCTTGTAATAATTAAATGTTTCCCCAATATAGTTTTCAAAAAATTACAACTTCATTCTTTTTGTTTGTTTAATATATGTACAAATGTATAAATACTTAATATACTATACAGGATATATAATATAACAGTTAAAAAAATGTTTCTAATATTTCAATTCATATTTCAATTTTCAATTATATTATTCTCAGACAATTACCATGTTTTTATCTCTTTAGATTACATTACATTATTTTAATGTATTTTCATACAATTATGTGTTTTTATAAATTATTTGTCTCTTAATATTTGACTTTATTCTTGTAAAATTACTGCAGTTTTCCATTTTTTGGGTAATTTTTTGTTAAATTATATTTTCTTAATGTGCTGGGAGCCATTGAAAAAACACCAGTGTGCCGCAAATAGCCCCCGGGCCTCATTTTGGACACCCCTGATACAAGCTCCATGATAAGGAAGATAAACCTGTCTTTTTAATCAATCTGGTGTTGAGTTCCCGGCCCTTGCAGACACTGTATGTCGTTTAGTGTGTAACATGACTTTAACCACTCACCTCTGACGGGGTCAGCCGCTGGGGGCAGCCGGTGTGGTCCGCTTTCACAGTGCGGGACTTGACAGACGGCCAATGCGGTCCTCCCCTGTCTCCAGTCTGCTGTGGGCACTGCAAGAACTGGGAGATCAGTGGTGGTGCGTTTGGCGCGCTCTCATTGCCTGGGAGAAATTGATTTCCATCACAATTAAAGAGCAAGCGTCATGCCTCCTGCAAGCCATTTGCGTCTCCTTGCCGCTTATTGATCTCCCGTTGGAGTGAGTGAGCGGGCAAACACTCAGCGGGCGAGGCAGGTGTGGCCCGCCGTCAACAAGCGCGTGCGGCGCATTTGTCCTTAAATGCCACGCACGTCCTCGGGGTTAAACACATGAAAAATGCAAGGGAGCGCAAATTGTCGTCTTAACAGTGCAGACGGATGAATGGCTGGAGGAAATTAGAGCTGCTAGACAACACTGTATCACTCATCTGCTGTAGCCTGTGTGTGACTGATATGATGCACACTTCTCCCTGTCTCATATTTCCAAAAACTGGCTTTTCCAGAACTTCAAAGCCCTCTGCCGCGTGCCAGACAAAATATATCGGCATGGCCGATGCGCCGGCACTGCAGCATCCGCTATGTGTTTTTAGAATACTAATTTCTACAACTGCATTCACGTCATACATCAGGCCTGTGATCAATTAGGGTAGATATTGATCGTGTATCGGCATTTGATGGCGTGCATCCTAAATCACTCATTTGATGTTGTTCTTATTCCGCCATTAAAGCTGGTGGATGGGTTTGGGATGCTAACAGTCAGTGTTTTCCGGAGTATTCGCCTCCGTCAAAAATGCATCACGAAAAGGAAAAAAATAAATACATTTGTCGCATTTATTTAGAATTTGTTTTACAGACCAAGAATAAACATTTAATCTGGAAAGTTCTGTGAAACGAGGCTGCTCGGCGGATGAGTGGTTAGCGATCAGACCTCACAGCTAGGAGACCAGGGTTCAATTCCACCCTCAGCCATCTCTGTGTGGAGTTTGCATGTTCTCCCCGTGCATGCGTGGGTTTTCTCCGGGTACTCCGGTTTCCTCCCACATTCCAAAAACATGCTAGGTTAATTGGCGATATGGTATGAATGTGAGTGTGAATGGTTGTTTGTCTATATGTGCCCTGTGATTGGCTGGCCACCAGTCCAGGGTGTACCCCGCCTCTCACCCGAAGATAGCTGGGATAGGCTCTAGCACCCCCCACGACACTCGTTCGGAAAAAGCGGTAGAAAATGAATGAATGAATGAATGAGTTCTGTGAAATGAGGCTGCACGGCGGACAAGTGGTTAGTGCGCAGACCTCACAGCTAGGAGACCCGAGTTCAATCCCACCCTCTCTGTGGGAGTTTGCATGTTCTCCCCGTGCATGCGTGGGTTTTCTCCAGGTACTCCAGTTTCCTACCACGTTCCAAAAACATGCTAGGTTAATTAGCGACTCCAAATTGTCCATAGGTATGAATGTGAGTGTGAATGGTTGTTTGTCTATATGTGCCCTGTGATTGGCTGGCCACCAGTCCAGGGTGTACCCCGCCTCTCGGCCAAAGACAGCTGGGATAGGCTCCAGCACCCCCGCGACCCTCGTGAGGGTAAGCGGTAGAAAATGAATGAATGAGTTCTGTGAAATGATTGAATTACACCAAGCGAAGTGTTTGATGGCTTTGCTTCACATCCTTAACACCAATATTGAAATTAGTTTTTAGTTTTCTACACTTCCCTTTCTTAAATGGGACCTACTATGCTCATTTTTTGTCCCTGTGTATTGAGTTGTGGACTCCTATAGAGCAGCTCCACACAACAACCAGCACTGAAGATCTTCCAGAATCTGCACCTATTCAGCTATATTTCTTTGGTTCCCATGAAAACGATCTGTTTTGATGTATTCAACCCACGGCCCGTCTCCAGGCACACCCATTCTGCTGTGGTTGGTCACACGCTTGAGTACTTAAAACGACTTGTTGTCCTGCTAAAAATTTAAATACATTTCTTTTGCTGGTAGGGGATCGGGAACTCCAACCACTTGTGACTGATGGTGGCGTCTTTAGGAATTTCCTTTATGAGTAAACATTCATACCTATGGACAATTTGGAGTCGCTAATTAACCTAGCATGTTTTTGGAATGTGGGAGGAAACCGGAGTACCCGGAGAAAACCCACGCATGCACAGGGAGAACATGCAAACTCCACACGGATAGCCAAGGGTGGGATTGAACTTGGGTCTCCTAGCTGTGAGGTCTGTGTGCTAACCACTTGTCCACCATGCAGCCCAAATGAAAACCATAATAAGCAAAGTTACGAGAGTACAAAGTATCTGAAGTTTGTCTCGGGGTTGAGATTTGACCGACCTGCTTCTTCCGTCTGGGTTTCAAATCCAATGACGGCTTTTGGGAGGCCCCCCTCTGCTGCGTGGATACGATGAGATTTGGAGGGGGATTTAACAGGGAGGATCTCGGCGGGATGAGATTGTAAACGGAAATTCAGCAGCTCTTTGGACAGCTGATGGAAGTGTTCACTCTGTGACCTGCATTTCTGCTCCAGGTCACAAATCTTGACCTTTTGACAGACAAAAGGACAGATAAAGCGATTTAATATACTCATATTGTGATAATAGGATCAATACATGCAATATATTCACATTTAATAATGCCACATTTAATATAGTTATAAATGTTTTATGCTGGGAGTACCCAATATAGTAGACAGAATAAGAATAAATAAGCCACATTAGAGGTAAATAAAGCTCCCACTGGAGCAGTGTCACAGTAAATGTGTTCCCTAGGGAACTTTAGTCACTAGTCTCACCGAATGCAGAAAAGAGTACAAGATTCTCGACTGCAATACTTCATCTGCCTTGTATTTGTATTTTAAGGCATTTAGTTACTTCATCTAGCTATTTATGTGCTTAAAAATGCTGCATTTAGGCCCGAAATATATGCTTAAATATGCATATTTTTATAGGCCGTATTCAAATGATGATTTATTCATTTATATTTCTAAAGCAGCAATAATCAGACTGATATTGTGAGGGATGAGTGTATATTAAAAGTAGTTATTACTCATAATATCGTATGAGAGAACTGAGACGGTGAATGAAAACCAATCCAAAATTTGGGTGAAAATGTTACATACTGTATACGTATACAAAACACATGGAGTACTGCAATAAGGTAAATGATTAAACACTCTAGGGACTTTAATAGACTTAATAGAATTTGGGAAGTACATGAACGATTGGGGGGAATCAGGAAAATGAATCACAGTGGGAAAGAAATACCTGAAACATTCTGCCCTTATTTTGCTGTTTGGACAAAAAGTCAAGAAAATTAGAAAAGAAAGGCATGCAAAAAAAAACTTAACACACATTATACCCAGTATTGTGTAAAAATGCTACATTTAAAGGGGACCCATTATGTTAATTTTCCCTTTGTATTGAGTTGTGGACTCCTATAGAGCAGCTACACACAATAACCCACACAGCAAGCTTTCCAGATCTTCCAGAATCTGCACCTACTCCAGCTGTTTTTCCTTGGATTTCCAAAACGGTCTGTTTTAATTCATTCCACCCTCCGGGCACGCCCACTCCGCTGTGCTTGGTCACATTCGGCTTGTACAACTTGTACCCGGGCACGCCCAGAAAAAAAACTCTCTGAAACTGAGCGTTCAGAGGCATCCTGAAGCATAAACCTAAAAATGCTATATTTTTTAAAGGGGACTCATTTTGTTCATTTTCTGGCCCTTTGTATTGAGTTGTGGACTCCTATAGAGCAGCTACACACAATAACCCACACAGAAAGCTTTCTAGATCTTCCAGAATCTGCATCTATCCCAGCTGTATTTCCTTGGTTTTCCAAAACGGTCTGTTTTAATTCGTTCCACCCTCCGGGCACACTCAGCTTGTACCCGGGCACGCCCAGAAAAAAAACTCTCTGAAACTGAGCATTCAGAGGCATCCCGAAGCGTAAATGATCTGAAACTTTGGCATGGTTTAACACGAGAATTCAAAAACATTCTCACAACATTCCCAGGTCGGAAAAGTGAAAAAAGCCATAATATGTCCCCTTTAATATGTACTAGTATGTGTTGTCTTGCTATACCTCTAACAGGTGTACTGCTTGCTCATGGTCCTGGTCAGCTTGAAGCCGGGCCTTTGGGAGAAAGAACACACACACACGCTGACATGTGACAGTCCAGATCCGTGAGCACACACACGCATCTGACACACTGTCAGCACCGCACACCCGACACGCCTCAGCAGAGACAAGCCTACATCACCGCTTTAATGAACTGTTGTTCACTGGTTGTCCAACTAAGAAGAACGCGTTTCAAAACTGCTGACACATGCTGTTTTTCCTGACCGGAGTGAGTTTGAAATGTCGGCGTGTTTAATAAGACGTGGCTTTTAGGAACCGAGGAGGGAATGTCTGTGAATAAAGCAACAGAGCCGAGTAAAAGATACAGCGATCGATACGCTGATAGTACTACATGCTGTTCATTTTCCAATCAATGATCACAGCGGCGTTGAGGACATCGGCTAGAAAATACACATGGTGTCGGCTCAAGGATGAAATGTATCAACAGAGACATTTTTAGCACGGAGCTTGTCATCCTCAGTGTGTTTTGCATCCAGAATGACTCAGCACAAACATCACATGGCACTTAGCAGAGCTTAGATCCTCCAAATGGCTGAATAATCCTCATTTGGATCGGCAACCACATGGTACTCCTCCATAGCAACCACCTCTTGCATACGCCTGAACACATCGACTGTATACGCTTTCTAGTGGATGTTTGGGACAGTGCTGGTTGTTTAGGGGGACGAGAGCTTTGTTTTTCACCCCGTAGTCTTGCGAGGATTCTTATGCTTGATGCGCAATGTAGTTGGTCCCTGCTTCCGTGGTTTGCCACTCCGCTGCAACATATTTTTCCGACGTCGACGCCACTTCTGCTAACTTCCTTAGCACATTAGCAACCGCTGTTATTGCAATCACGTGGGCTGTAGCTAGTGCCCGAGTGGAGTCTGGATTAAACCGTAACAGAGTGCTGATATCACAGATTTTCCATGCAGGCCGATATCATTCGATACTCATTTTTCGTGGCGGTATTAGATGATACCAATATGATCTGATATCTCTGATATGCCAATATGGGCGGATAATATCGGACGATATCATACTTATGCATTGGGTATGTTACAGATCATTCTGTATGGTAAGGACTGGGAAACCCAATATTCCCATTATATTCCTATTCTCCAGTGTATGATCCCACTCAGTATCCTATCATTCATTTTCTACTGATTTTTCCTCACAAGAGTCGCAGGGGTGCTGGAGCCTGTCTTTGGGCGAGAGGCGGGGTACACCCTGGACTGGTCGCCAGCCAATCACAGGGCACATATAGACAAACAACCATTCACACTCACATTCATACCTATGGACAATTTGGAGTAGTCAATTAACCTAGCATGTTTTTGGAATGGGCGGCACGGCGGTCTAGTGGCTAGCGCGCAGACCTCACAGCTAGGAGACCAGGGTTCAATTCCACCCTCGGCCATCTCTGTGTGGAGTTTGCATGTTCTCCCCGTGCATGCGTGGGTTTTCTCCCGGTACTCCGGTTTCCTCCCACATTCCAAAAACATGCTAGGTTAATTAGCGACTCCAAATTGTCCATAGGTATGAATGTGAGTGTGAATCGTTGTTTGTCTATATGTGCTCTTTGATTGACTGGCGACCAGTCCAGGGTGTACCCGCCTCTCGCCCGAAGACAGCTGGGATAGGCTCCAGCACCACCGCGACCCTCGTGAGGAAAAAGCGGTAGAAAATGAATGAATGAATGTGGGAGGAAACCGGAGTACCCGGAGAAAACCCACGCATGCACGGGGAGAACATGCAAACTCCACACAGAGATGGCCGAGGGTGGAATTGAACCCTGGTCTCCAAGCTGTGAGGTCTGCGTGCTAACCACTCGTCCACCATGCCGCCCATATCCTATTTATTTCCTTTATTTAAATACCTTTTGCAACTGATGGATCTCCTTCTGCTTGCTGTGAAGGGCCACCAAGGCCTGCTCATGCTCTATCTGCGGCCGCTGCTTTCGCTCGACAGTCTCGTGCATATGCTGTGGAAACACAAAAGGAAAGCTATTCCAATGGCCAATAAACTTTGCTTAAATATGTTACACCCTATATGGTTTGGAATTATGATCTACGTTGTTAGATTTCTGAAAAGGCGTAAAAAATTATCTTCAAAGTTCATGGAATTCATGAGTTCCAAATTACATTCAAATTCGATTGGCAATGGATTGTACTAAGGGAACTGGTTCATAACCCGAGGACCACCTCCACTTTGTTATGTTATGTTATGATTATCAGCTGGAGGCCTCTTGTCTCCAAAACAAGTTCTCTACATGCTTATTTCCTGATTCAAATAACCTTGGGTGTCAGGGCATGTGAGTCTGCCCTTCAACGTGAGATCAAACATATATGTGGTTTCCCATACGAACTAATATCACAGCATGACTAGTCAAACATTTTCTCTTGAACCCATCTTCAGGTCTTCATGCACTTCTTACCTCATCATTCGTATTTTCGTCTCTCATCTATTTTAGAGCCAGCAGCATATTTTCCCTTACTTACTCATTTATTTGAAGCAGGCATCAATATGAGAGGAGGCATTTGTTTACAAAGCATAAAAGCATAACTTGTGTGCTGTGTTTACAACCCCTGCCCAGGTATTCTTCATGTAGTATTCTGTCACATCCTGCCTATTTACAACACCATTCCCTGTGTGCAGAGGAGAAAAGAAAGCAAGGAAACATTTTCTCCTCGTAGCCAAAAGCCTCTTTAGCTCTAAGTGTGGCTCGGAGGTGACCCAAACTAAAGCAGGCAGCCGCTGCCGCCGCCTCTTTGCATAATCACGAAGAAGCTCTAAGCTGCAGAGCACAGGGCTGGCTGAGGGGCGATGTCTCCGGAGCCCTTCGAGGAACAACATTTATTTCATTTAACCATTTAACCCCTGCGTGTTTTCCTCCTCTGCCATGCAGTACAGTGTAATATTAAAGAACACCCAGCTTGAGCAGAAGCAGGGGCTTAGTTTATTGATTTAGGTTACTTTTTGCGTCTGCTTTTTGATTCTTCCAAGCAGGAAACGATGAAACACAAAGAGCAAAGGAAATCACATTTGGTCTAATTGTGTTTCTTGCACTTACAGTATTTAAGTCCAAACAGATAGTTTTGATATCATCCAGGTACAGATGCCAGACACTCGACAGCAGATTCGCACAGTATCGGGATTGCTATGATGATTGCTGTAATGCATTAGTCAGCATTGAAGGAATAGCAGCTAGTTTCTTAGATTAGAACACAGTCAAGAACATCTCAGGCCCTTTCGGGGTACATAAGCTATTACTTTTCACAGGCCAAAAAATGATCAGTTCCATAATTGCAGACTTTTTCTGGAATACTTTTAACCTAAAATCCATATTGCGATATATTCATCGCAGCTTATTACCAGCCTCAATATGTATCACAATATATTGTTTGGCATATCAAACAAGACATAATTGGTATAATGACAAGAGAGCAAAAATGTTCAGCGACATAGTATGTACCCCATGAACAGGATATTCACTTGTAGCGTCTCTGAACTAACCACATCGTTCGTTTGTTTTAAAAACAAAATGTCAATGTGGTAAAAAGTCACATCTGGAGTCCGAAGACCAGAAGCAAGGCGAGATAACTGTGGCTAGCTAGCCAGCTGCCGCCAATGTAAAGTGCAGTGATCAAACATGGCATCAATGGTAATGGTAATGGTTTTATTTCATTTGAACATGCATCAGATTACAATTGAATGCATCACATAATCAGTTCACAGTTCCACATGTCCAAAAGGAGTAGGAAGAAGCAAAGCTTATTAAATCCTACCCCTCCATCTGGTACTTTTACAATCAGTAACTGTTACATTTGTTCACTTCCTGCTTTCCATAATACAGTTTAAGGTTTATTTATTTATTTTTTTAATAATGCACCTTGTACTGAAGTACAAGGTGATATGAGCATCCAATGACATAATGTGTACCATAGTAAGTGTCAATATAGTGATATATATAGCACATCATGACTGGTTCAAGACTCTTCATCCTTGTATTTAGCAAACATCAACTGCTTGTATTGTTTCTTGAATTGGCTCATCGTTGTGCATTGTTTGAGGTCCTTACTCAATCCATTCCATAGTTTGATTCCACATACTGAAATGCTATGGCTTTTTAACGTAGTCCTAGCATAGAAGTGTTTCAAATGTAGTTCTTCCCTGAGATCATATTTCTCCTCTCTTGTAGAGAAGTATTGGATTACATTTTTCGGTAATTGGTTATTTTTAGCCTTATGCATTATTTTAGCTGTTTGAAGATTAACTATATCAGCAAGTTGAAGTATTTGTGATTTTGGCATAGCTCAATTGATTATCATTTTCATTTAGTAATGTTTCACTAACAACATTGAAATCAGAAGTCAAGATGCGGAGGAACTTAAGAGTATATAACAATCATTCATTTTAAAAATAAGAACCTCCAATTGCATGCGGTACAAAGTTGACAGAACAAATCCATTTAGCAAGAAAGATTAAGTATAAAATAAAATACTTTTAAGTTTGGTTGTCGTATTATTACTCTCTATCCAGACTCGTACGAATCTACTTGCTAATCTCTTGTCCATAGCTAGCTACTGGCTACTACGGTTTCAGCTAGAATAACCATTTATACTTGTGTCATTTTTCAAGCTAGCCTCGGGATTAGAATGGATTATCGTCTTAGCTTAGCTATCCCTTGCTAGAAATGTAGTTTATTAGCCACCATGGCGAGGGGAGGATGAGTAACGTAGAGGAACGGCTCGTCACATATTTTAGCTGTGCTAGCTACAGTCGTCTACATTACATTCACAGCGTGTTGTCATCAACATGAATTATCAGGATAAGATGATAGAATTAAAATCTCTGTCATAAACCAAATTAATATGATTCCGTCGTAGAGTGGAACCTCTGTTAGCTTTATTAATCTATACATGAAATGTATGCTAACCAAACCAATTTTTCCATAAGAAACAATGCAAATTCAATGAATCTGTTCCAAAACACTTAATATAGAACAATTGTAGTTTTACAATTTACAATTTAATATACAAACACACAGAAAACAATATGAAATGCATATAAATGACCACTGAAAGAGATAAATGAGCACGAATGTCACCTTTACCTTGATTGGACATTGAAAGGGTGAATGAAAATAAATTTCTGGGGATCACAGTAGATGAAAATATGAGCTGGAAACCTCATATTACAAATATACAACATAAGGTGGCCAGAAATATTTCAGTATTGAACAAAGCAAAATTTGTTCTCAATCAGAAATCACTCCACACTCTTTATTGCTCTCTGGTTCTACCATATCTTACTTTTTGTGTGGAAATATGGGCTAATAACTATAAAAGCAATCTTCACTCGCTAAATGTACTGCAAAAAAGGTCAGTAAGGATAATTCATAATGCCGCCTACAGAGAACATACTAACTCCTTATTTCTAAAATCACAAATACTTAAACTTGCTGATATAGTCAATTTTCAAACAGCTAAAATAATGCATAAGGCTAAAAACAACCAATTACCTAAAAATGTCATCCAATACTTATCTACAATAGAGGAGAAATATGACCTCAGGGAAGAACTAAATTTGAAACACTTCTATGCTAGGACTACGTTAAAAAGCCATAGCATTTCAGTATGTGGAATCAAACTATGGAATGGATTGAGTAAGGACCTCAAACAATGCACAACGATGAGCCAATTCAAGAAACAATACAAGCAGTTGATGTTTGCTAAATACAAGGATGAAGAGTCTTGAACCAGTCATGATGTGCTATATATATCACTATATTGACACTTACTATGGTACCCATTATGTCATTGGATGCTCATATCACCTCGTACTTCGGTATGAGGTGCATTATTAAAAAAAAACAAAAAAAACTGTATTATGGAAAGCAGGAATTGAACAAATGTAACTGTTACTGATTGTAAAAGTACCAGATGGAGGGGTAGGATTTAATAAGCTTTGCTTCTTCCTACTCCTTTTGGACATGTGGAACTGGGAACTGATTATGTGATGCATTCAATTGTAATCTGATGTTCAAATGTTCTGATGTTGAAATGAAATAAAACCATTACCATTACCATTGTGTGTTAGTTAGCAAAAAGCTAAACACTCAACCACTGATGTAGCTGGGTAGACAATGACTTCCAGTTCTAGGTTGGACTCACGCAATGTATTAAAGGGATAATTCTAATTTTTGACACAAAGTTGTATAACATCCCCATCAGCAGTTTAGTCCTCACCTCCTACTTGGTCTCCTAAGTCCAGTTCTGGTCGGATTTCGGTGATGAAGAACGTAGTTCTTCACTAATCAGTTGTAAAAGCTGTGATTTTTTTTCTTCTTTCTTGCCCTGCATTTCTTCATCCTCATCACCCAGAGCACTTTTTCACTAAACAGTCACTTTGTCTTTAAAATCAATACGCAATGAGAAAGTGACAAACCTTTGCTTAGCCGTATCAGGTCAGTTTGTTGTCTTTTTTTTTTTCCCCTTCTCAGACAGGCGCATTTCTCTTGAGCAAATATCCTGGCAAACAGACAATCGATAAGCCACGCGGTGAGGCAAAGATTTGTAATGAGGCTGCCTCGCACAGTGTACGTTTGTGAAAAAGTGTCATTAGTATTGGCTGCAGCACCGTGGAGAAAGAGGCGCTCTACCTGTGTCAAGGCACGGCCTGCTATGCAAAACAAAGATATAATAATACAATGCAATATTATTGTCTCACCTTTAAAACCTCTTCCAGGTTCTCCACTTTTCCTTGAAGTCGGCTGCGCTGCTGCTGGGCCGCGTCTCTTTCTTGGCTGACGACAGCGAGCGTGTCTTTCAGCTGCTTGAAGTCCGACTGTACCTACAAGGAAAAAGCATAGAATAGTCAAAAGGTCAAATGAATTTCCTTCGTAGAATGGCTGGGGTCTTCTTTAGAGATAAGGTGAGAAGCACTGTCCTCCAGGAGAAACTCCCGGGTCAGGCATCTGGTCAAGATGCCTTCTGGATGCCCAGGACCCGCTGGAGAGGCTGTGAGCTGGACGAAGTAGATAGGGAGCGGGAATCATGGACCTCGGATGAACATAAGAAGATGGATAGATGGATAGCCGAAAGGGCCTGATTTACTAGGATCCCAAATAAACTAAAAACCCACCTGGTTCAACCAACCCCGTGTTTCAACCTGGCCTCAAACCAAGGTTCTGTGGAATAAGAGTCTAGGAGACAATCAACCCGATCAACCCGGTCCACCGTGACACTTAAGTCTAAGGTAGATAGATTTACTCAACTTTCCCCGAGTTCCCAACTAGTTCAGCCAACCCCGCGTTCAGATCTGGACCCGAACATACTGTAGGTACGATGCGCTAGCCGTCAAGCTCAAAGCCCAGACTGTCAACTTGACGTCCAGCGTGACTCTGAAGGTACTTATTCTACTTCATGTACTTATTACACATCTGCACCAGCTGGCATCTGTTAGACTCATTCCCCCTAAAACAGACTCCCATCCGGGTCACAGTACCAATGTAACCCGTTTGGTTCAGTCAACCCCGCATTACCCCCCTGGGCTTGATCCTATGAATGAGAGTCTAAGGTGTCCAGTGTTCAGGTTCAGGGAGTACTAACGTACCACAGATGCACAAGCTGGCATCTGTTAAACCTCACTCTCATCTGGGCCCACGGCACCAATGCAACCCAGCCCTGCGTTCCTCCCCAGGTTTGGACCTGGATCTTGCAGATCTAGCCGTCAAGCTAAAACCACAGACTGTCAACTCCACGTCTTGCATGATTCTTAAGGTTTTTCGAGTGACGTCTCCTGATGTATTTCTCACAGAGCCAACAGGCTGGCATCCATTACACTCCACCGGCCTAAACCTCACTCTGATCCAGGTCGCGGCCAACGGAACCCCCCCTGGGCTCAGAATGAGAGTGTAGGTTTGTACCTGCCTTCCAAACGTGCTAACAAAAGACAACCGCAGTTGCAGATTTTGATAAATCACATTACGTGCGGTAAGTCATTACATTGCATGCATCTCCTCCTCCCGGTATATTGTGTATCTGCAAATGGATTGTAGACCACCCCAAAGTGTGATAGTAATATCCAACATCCAATTAAAAAATAGCAACGTAATATTCTTCCCTCTTAGCTGTCTCTTCACATAGTTTCATGGTTTATAAAGAGAACCATGCGTGTAATTCATATGACGTCTGTCGCCGCCGTCGACCCCACTTGTTACAATTATGAATGGGGGCAGCTTCAACGTGGGGCTGCAGGCTTCATCGTGGGGGGGGGGTTCACAGTCAGAAGAGGAATTCATCAGCACATTTCCATTTAGTCTTGATGAGACAGCGCTGCTGACGCCAGCATGAGGAACTGCCTCTCTTCATCAGTCAGCACGTCTTAAGCTCCACCGTTTCCTCGTGAAGGTGGCCTCGTGAAGGAGGACCCGGCGGCACGCCTGTACCGTGCACTGGTCCTCTCATTAATTAAGCAAATGCACATGCTCACAAAAGATAACGCCAAGTGCCAAAAAAAAGTCGTCCAGCGTGCTCCAGACACAATGCTGTTTCATGGCGAGTCGTTAAAGCCATTTATCTCGTTTCACTTGACAAGCTGCATAATAATGATTCCATGTCATGATTTCTAATTCATTATTATTAGGAGCAATCATTCAAAATTAAAAGACCCATTTTGCTGTCCTAGCTCCAAGGAGCCAATGATAACATTTCCATTTACTCCTAATTTAGTTCTTTTTATGTTTTTGGAAGGCATTTATGCTAAATGCTAGGCTAAACATGCCAAATGAAGCTATTGCCAAGGGTTACAGGATTGTCCACAGTCACCATTCATGCAATCTGTCAGTCTGGCAGGATGCTGCCATGCTTTCTCTCCGTGTGTGTGTATCCACCTTGTCAGTGCACAGATGGAACCTTTTTGTGGACCAAACGCTCCAAGTGGAGTCCCTTGGATGGATGTCAGAAATATGAGCTTGGACGCGACCACCATCACAGGTGGTCAGCGTTTGTATTCTGGTGTGTGCGGCACATCCCTTCACTGTCCACTTTTACCAGGTGGACAATTAGACTGGTCCATGCAAGGCAATGCTAGGGTTGAACAAAACACTATATTGCCTGTTGGTGGAATGTCTGAATACTTTTAACCATATACTGTCATATACTGTTGTTGGCAGCACCGTATATAAATGAATAAATGAATAATGAATATTCAAAAATAGAAGATTTGAAATGACAGAGCAAATAAGTTCCTAAATGTTGGTCAAATAGCTTCAGTAAAACAATAAATGGACACAAAAATACAACCATGATCCTTTTCTTAGTCGATGAATCTGAAGCTTGTTGTTTCAATTAATGGAGTAATCGGTTCGGTCATATCGGTTAGCTCAAATTAATATGAAGCACACTGTTTTCCAAAGTTTCCAAGGTGATACTGTATGTGTGAATGTCTTGTTTTGGCTAAAACTCAAAGACATAAGGTCTGCTTTCATAGATGACGGAGAAAATAAAAAAAATATCTGAGCATATTTACATATCTAAACCAAACAAGGATGAATTGATTACTAAAGTAGTTGTCGATTAACTGGGTAATCAATCAACCATCAATTAATCGATTAATTGTTGCACTTCTTCTATTCATGCAGTCTGATTTAGAGAAAAAAGCAAATAGACAAAAGCAAATAGACACAGAGATAAGCTTTTACTGCTTTTCTATCTTCTTGTTTTCAGATATTTTGTGTCATCATGTATCAGAGGATGTACATGCACACAATTGGAGCAAATCATTCATTCATTCATTCATTTTCTACCGCTTATCCTCACGAGGGTCGCGGGGGGTGCTGGAGCCTATCCCAACTGTCTTCGGGCGAGAGGCGGGGTACACCCTGGACTGATCAGCCAATCACAGGGCACATATAGACAAACAACCATTCACACTCACATTCATACCTATGGACAATTTGGAGTCGCTAATTAACCTAGCATGTTTTTGGAATGGGGGAGGAAACCGGAGTACCCGGAGAAAACCCACGCATGCACGGGGCCACACAGAGATGGCAGAGGATGGAATTGAACTCGGGTCTACTCGATGTGAGGCCAATCGACCGCCTTGCAGCTAATCCCACTAATCACTTTAATCTACAAAATATTACAAAATGTTGCACAAATATACTGAGAGTGTCTTTTGCCGTATTCTATGAAACTCAAAACAATAGTGTGTGTGTGTGTGTGTGTACCTGGTCATACTTGGATGCCTTCAGGTGACGGCCGATCAGTTCGAGGTTCAGACGATTTTTTTCCTGCAAAGCCACATGAAGCTTTGCTCTCTAAAGGGGAAAAAACACACACAAGAAAATAGAAATTAGCATGCTAACATTTGTTGACTCATGTTGCTCAGTTGGCAGGTGAAGTAAAAAAAAAAACTGAATATGTGTCCATTTAAGAGTCATGAATATATTATCTGTATGAGTACAATCATTTAATTCATTCATTCATTTTCTACCGCTTTTTCCTCACGGGGGTCGAGGGGGGTGCTGGAGCCTATCCCAGCTGTCTTCGGGCGAGAGGCGGGTTACACCCGCCATGACTACAATTTTGATGAAAACTAAACTGAACTCGGCTTCACGGTGGATGAGTGGTTAGCGCGCAGACCTCACAGCTAAGAGACGCAAGTTCAATCCCACCCTCGGCTATCTCTGTGTGGAGTTTGCATGTTCTCCCTGTGCCTGCGTGGGTTTTCTCCGGGTACTCCGGTTTCCTCCCCCATTCCAAAAACTAGTGATCTAGCCGCTAGTCCAAACTTGACTAGTGGTATTAGCGGTTAGCGCACAGGCCTCACAGCGAGTAGACCTGAATTCAATTCCACCCTCTGCCATCTCTGTGTGGCCCCGTGCATGCGTGGGTTTTCTCTGTTAATTAGCGACTCCAAATTGTCCATAGGTATGAATGTGAGTGTGAATGGTTGTTTGTCTATATGTGCCCTGTGATTGGCTGGCCACCAGTCCAGGGTGTACTCTGCTTCTCGCCCGAATGTTTTATTACTTATTAGCGTTATTAGCGTTACGTCAATAAACAACGCACTTTCATACATTCTTCGTTCCTTGTAGTCTTAACCGTCATGACTACAATTTTGATGAAAACTAAACTGAACTTGGCTGCACGGTGGACGAGTGGTTAGCATGCAGACCTCAGAGCTAGGAGACCCGAGTTCAATCCCACCCTCGGCCATCTCTGTGTGGAGTTTGCATGTTCTCCCTGTGCATGCGTGGGTTTTCTCCGGGTACTCCGGTTTCCTCCCCCATTCCAAAAAACTAGTCAAAACTTGACTAGTGGTATTAGCTGCAAGGTGGACGAGTGGTTAGCGCACAGGCCTCACAGCGAGTAGACCCGAATTCAATTCCACCCTCTGCCATCTCTGTGTGGCCCCGTGCATGCGTGGGTTTTCTCTGAGTACTTCCTCCCCCATTCCAAAAACATGTTAGGTTAATTAGCGACTCCAAATTGTCCATAGGTATGAATGTGAGTGTGAATGGTTGTTTGTCTATATGTACCCTGTGATTGGCTGGCCACCAGTCTAGGATGTACTCCGCCTCTCGCCCGAATGTTTTATTACTTATTAGCGTTATTAGCGTAGCGTCATTAAAAACGCACTTTTGCACGTTCTTCTTTCCTTGTAGTGTTAACCGTTAATTTTGATGAAAAACAAACCGAACTCAGTCGACTAGCTCGCATTTGTTAACAATGACCGACGCCCCTTTTCTTACAAGTTCTGAACACTGCTTCTATTGGTAGAGAATTAAAAGTCACGTGCTAAGAGCTAGCATAATAAGTCAATAATAGATCAAGAGTGACTCCACTGGAGTACAATGCAGCCTTCATTTTTGTATCTTTGTAATGTTTTTGTAGTATTATTATTAGACGATTAGCCCTTTGTCCTGAATAAATCCCAAAACACCAAACAGTGAAATTTAAGAGGTCGTCACTCTCCACTCCACACATTGGTAGCCACAAGTTGTCACGCCGCTGGTGCTGCAGGTACTCAAGCATTACATAATTACGCCGGACGCAAACTAGGGCAACATTCTCCTCCTGTCACAGCTCGGAGCATCGCAGAGTGATTTCATTCTGACTTTCACTCCGGTCACATCCACATCCACATCCTCTCGCTGTAACACTGCTTTGTGCAGAACAGCAGCAACACATTGGGGTCAGGATCACAGACTAACTCATGATAGAATGATCCAGTAGGAAAGATGACCATTTGGAGGCTAATCAGCCAGACAAAGTGAGCTTCATCCATCTCTCTGCATGCATGCAGGCAGCGAGACATTCAGGGACCAGACAAGGACAGAAAGACACGCTTATTGTGTAACGTCACATCGCTGCAGGCGAGGCGACACGCCGAGACCACACCTCGCTGTGGTCTTTTGGTTCATTTCACCGCTTGTTAAGGACATTGTGCTCCGGATCGGTCGCAGGGTGGGAGGCAGAAGGGATGTAAAGATAACAGGGAGGACAGAAAGAAGAAATGCTTTTTATAGGCCTTGGGAGGAAAAAAAAAAAAACGTCTGCCTCTCCTCGTCTTCCCACTTCCAGTGAATCACGCAGTCACAGCTCGGCTTAACACCCCATAACGTCTTGTAAACACAACGCTGCGCCGCAAAGCTAAAAGACACACACACACACTGGCTGTATGGGATGCCAATTTCAATTGTGATTAATAACAAACTGATTTCTGTGGGTGGTTTATAAAGTCAAACCTTCGTTTTTGTATGATTGGGGTTTCTTACATTGTCTTGGTTTAAGTACAAAATTGTGCGTCACAAACTTGTCCCTTTGCCTTTAATTATTCCACAAAATTGAGTGCCCCAAAAAAACGTCACTGACTCACCAACCATGAATTTTCTTATTAAGCGCAACTGCTAAATAACCTGCCACGGGGCCAAAAAAAAATTGTTTATTGAAGTTTGTTGAATTAGAAAAAGAACACATCGCAACATATGAAGATAACTTCCTTTCCCCTTCTCCCTCTCATCTCCAACAACAATCTTTCATAAAGATAAAAGCTATCTTAAGTGTTAATTTGTTCATTTCATTTAGCATAGTTTTTGTTTTGTTATTATTTTTGGGTGCCTGGCACTGGTTAGTTGGATTTAAATTATTTCTCATGGGAATAATTGCGTCAGTTTACCGACATTCCGAGTTTTGTCAGACCTTTTGGAACAAATAAAACCAGTGTTCCACTCTATATGCCCTGAATCACTACAAGCCGTTACTTTTTGTCACACTGCTTTGAACCTCGCAGGTGAAACAATGATGTGGCTAATTGATGGCTAAAAGAACTACCGTTCCCATGATTCTTAGAGTGCAGATTCAATATGAAGAGATTGTTTAAGTTTTCGTTCAGTGTAGAATGACTACAGCTTCTGCTTGGACCGCAGTGACTCTCAGCTCGAGTGATGCCAGAAACACCAAGTGCAGGTAGCATTGCAAGGTTTATGGTGTGTCTTTCTGTGTAAATATCCCATGTTGCATGTTACAACATGGGCCACAAGTGTGGCCGATACGGTATATGCACACATTTGTAGAGTACTTATACTTTATAGCATATTCATTCATTCATTTTCTGCCACTTTTTTCTCACGAAGGTTGCGGGGGTGCTGGAGCCTATCCCAGCTGTCTTCGGGCGAGAGGCGGGGACTTTATAGCATATATTATACTATATTTATACTACACTATACTTGGTGGGTGTGGCATGTTTGAATATTACTGTCATACCTTTAGCTTTTTAGCCTAATAGCTTCTCGTAATAGGCCTTCCTGACACAAACACACACATGTCACAATCGGAGTTGCACAACACTTACATAGGACTGAAAAATCCGTCTGGTGTTAACTTTCAGTTTCTTTGTCATTCTTCCTTGCTGATGCTAAATATATTGCTTTTATTGTTTTATACAATTTGAAAATCAGGCTGCACGGCAGCCGAGTGGTTAGCGCACACACCTCACAGCTAGGAGACCCGAGTTCAATCCCACCCTCGGCCATCTTTATGTGGAGTTTGCATGTTCTCCCCGTGCATGCGTGGGTTTTTATCTGGAGTGATGCCAGGAACACAGAGTGCAGGAATGATTGCAAGGTTTATGGTGTGTCTTTCTGTGTAAGTATCCCATGTTACATGTTACTACGGAGTACCCGTTTTTCTCCCACATTCCAAAAACATGCTAGGTTAATTGGCAACTCCAAATTGTCCATAGGTATGAATGTGAGTGTGAATGGTTGTTTGTCTATATGTGCCCTGTGATTGGCTGGCCACCAGTCCAGGGTGTACCCCGCCTCTTGCCCGAAGACAGCTGGGATAGACTCCAGCACCCCCCGCGACCCTCGTGAGGATAAGCGGTAGAATCTTTTAAAGTCTGTGATCACTGACTTCTCTGATAGCGATGCGGTTCCAAGAATCCTGAAGTAAAGCTGAGGAATAGAAATAGCTTTTACATCATCAGATAATTCATTCCACTCGGCAACTCATCCACTTTGTTTGTCATCTCACACAAACACTTATTTTGAGTATCATTGTCCTCCGAAACGCACTTACTTCGCCCCTGGCCCTCAATCTGTTCACAGTGGCCAGCATCTCAGTGGGCGTGCAAGTTGACTGCAGATCCATATGGCTTCATATCATTTCTTCAGGGAGGAGTATTAAGTTTGATTTCTGTTTGGTGGGTTTTTTTCTGTGTTATAATAATGTAATAATTTTTATATTGTTGGTGGTCACACACTGTTGTGGGGTGGCATAACGCTCAGGAGTGGGATATGCTTGGAGCTTGCCTGCGCTGTTGGCGCTAGAGTGACATTGGACGACTCTTGGTTAAGGAGTAGAATGCCATCCCACAGCAGTGTGTGCCCAGCATGGGGAGGGGGTGCCATGTGTTGTGGAGGTCGATGTCTTAGTCTCGTACCCTCGAGCCAGGAATTATACTCCTAGTCTCATACTACATGCCGCTTTAGTTCTACCTCTCTGAGACACATTTATTTATGGGGAAATGATTGTTGAAACTGTGACTAAAGGGACTTAATGGCAACATTTAATTGGGCATTTATTTCAATCCCAAACATGAGCCACGGCTTGGATTAGTGTAAATTGGAAAACCGGCGAATGTAATGATATAACATTACCAAAACAATCATTGCGGCAGAAAAAGCCGGCAGCATTTTGTAGATGGATGGATGGATGGATAGCTAGATAGATAGATAGACTTCCTTTATTGTCATTGCACAAAAACACAGCACTGAAATTGGTTCCCGTATAATACCAGAGATAAGAAGATTCATTCATTTTGCACCGCTTTTCCTCACGAGGGTCGCGGGGGTGCTGGAGCCTATCCCAGCTGTCTTCGGGTGAGAGGCAGGGTACACCCTGGACTGGTGGCCAGCCAATCACAGGGCACATATAGACAAACAACCATTCACAACTCACAACCCACGCATGCAAACTCCACACAGTTGATGGCCGAGTGTGGAATTGAACCTTGGTCTCCTAGCTGTGAGGTCTGCGCGCTAACCACTAGACCGCCGTGCAGCCCACAAAAGAAGATAAATAATAATAATAATGTCGAGAATAAATAGATGACACCAAATATGAACAACAATGTACAGCGTTAACAGTAAATTGCACAAATAATTTAAATAATTTTGAATAAATAATAATATTATATAATATAATAATATATTATATATTTAATTCATTCATTCATTTTCTACCGCTTTTCCTCACGAGGGTCGCGGGGGTGCTGGAGCCTATCCCAGCTGTCTTCAGGCGAGAGGCGGGGTACACCCTGGACTGGTGGCCAGCCAATCACAGGGCACATATAGACAAACAACCATTCACACTCACATTCATACCTATGGACAATTTGGAGTCGCTAATTAACCTAGTATGTTTTTGGAATGTGGGAGGAAACCGGAGAAAACCGGAGAAAAAACGGAGAAAACCCACGCATGCACGGGGAGAACATGCAAACTCCACACAGAGATGGCCGAGTGTGGAATTGAACCCTGGTCTCCTAACTGTGAGGTCTGCGCGCTAACCACTAGACCGCCGTGCCGCCTGTATATAAAAATATAATATAATATAATATGGTCAAAAAGGCCAAAATATGGGTTGTGGCGTTCTGCACTTACGTCGTTGCAGATGAAGCCAGAGCCATAATTCACGGCTAATCACTGCAGCAACGTCTAATGACACTCCGGCACTGGAATGACACTGGAAGGTGGAAATCCCAAATGTGTAGTGTTTCTTACGGAGTCGGCATTTAACCTATACCAAACACAAGCTTTGAAATCAGCTTCATGCAAACTCTCGTATTCGACATGGCAATGCATCGCACAGCATGGCGGCTTTTAAAGCGGATCCTTCACCATAATGTCACTGATGGATAATTCATCAATCGGGACTTGAACCTATACTGCTAATCTGCCTCCACGGGTGCTTATCCATAAAACATGCGCCAAATGAGGGGCTCATCCGGTTTGAAATGACGCTCACACAAACACACACACGCAAGTCTGTCAATTCTTCAAGATCCACATTGCAAAGACGCAGATGGCATTGGGTAATGTTGTTACATCACCATCATCATCTGCTGGCATACGTTAGCCTTGAGCTCTTTTTGCGTAGGCGCACACACCATAAACGCATCTTATTATTGTACACAGCGTATATAATACGCTTATACAAGCCAAGGAACCCCTCTGTTATTTATTCAAATTAGTGTAAAAGATGGAGGATGTGAGACATGAGGCTTGGACGGATACACGCGGTGGACAATAGTATTGGGACACCCAAGGGAGGGGGAAATGTGGACGGAATGATTACTAGTGAGGTCGGAGGTCACTAAAGATGTTCAACTGAGCTTATTCCACACAAAAACATGAAAGTAGCAGCAAAAATGATAATAATAATGTCCAAATATTAAGATAAAAATGTCAGAATCTAACAAAAAAAGTTGTATTATAAGAATAACATTGTAATGAATGTAATTAAACAATGTAATTAAAGAAAAATATGTTGTTGTTTTTTAAGTCAGAACAAAACCAAAGAAAGTTGTAATTATTGGAAAATTAGGTCTAATATTATGGCAAAAAAGTTAAAATATTATTTGGATAAAAATATAATATTACGAAGGAAAATTACAAGACAGTGTTTTTTATAATAGTCATAATAAGAAGAATAAGAAACAAAACAGCATAAAAATAATTTTTGTTTATTATGTATGTTGTTTTGTATGTTATATATATATATATATACACACACATATATATACATATATATGTGTATATATATATATACATATGTACATATATACATACACATATATTTATATATACATGTATATACGTATATATATTATATATATTATTATATTATTAATATATTATATATTCTTTTTATATTTTGGGGGGGGGGGAATAGGTAGTGGAAAAAAGATATCAAGTTATAAGAATATGTACAAAATATGTGAATAAAGTCAGAATTACAGGAAGAAAATTTCCAAGAAAAAAGTTTAAAATTAAAAATTAAACAAATAAGTCTTAATATTATGAGAAACAAAATAAACCAATAAAGTTGTATTTTTTGGATAATTAGGTTGGGTAAAAATTTATAATATTAGGGTAATTAAGTCCAAATATTATTGTGATAAAGTCATAACATCACAAGGGAAAAAAAATATGAATATTATTTGAGAAGAAATACTATAGCGTTAAGTTTCTTTTATTGCAAAATCCAATCCCGTATGAAAACCGAGAACCCTCAGGGATGTGTGTTTGACATTTTTGCAGCAGCGCTAGCTTTGTATGTCCTTGTTTACTTCACTGCACAGTCTTGTGTGTGTGTGTGAATTGTACATGTGTGTGTGATGTGTGCATGTGAGACAAATCAGTTTTATGGAGGAAAAGGTGACAGAGAAGTGGCATGAAGAGGCCGGGGCGCTGGCGTCAAGAGAGATTAACTTCTCGCTTCCACGTGTCGTCATTCACTCTCTCGGTATCGCCTGTGAGTCATCCCGGCGGCGTACTTCCTGGAAGGTTTGTCATGCTACATCATTTTACTCCCTCTGGCTCACTTTTTCGTTTCGTTTGCCTACTTGCCCCCCCCACCCAAAAAAAATAAAGCTGTTGAGAGTCGTTCTGTGCGTCACAGCTGAATAAATGGTCATGAGTGTTCAAAATTCGACTATGCCGATATCAGCAGATATTGATACCGATGTGCGGAACATGACATATCTATGGTGGAATGAACACACCACCACAGCATAAATACAGCATTGGTTTAATATCATGATTTTAATGATCGGGAAAAATCAGATACCGATATCAACTGATGCTGCATTTTTATGCTGATACCGGTAAATTATTGGTAATAATAAAATTAAATTATATTAGGAAAGCAGGAAGTGAACAAATGTAAGAGTTACTGATTGCAAAAGTACCAGATGGAGGGGTAGGATTTAATAAGCTTTGCTTCTTCCTACTCCTTTTGGACATGTGGAACTGTGAACTGATTATGGGATGCACTCAATTGTAATCTGATGCATGTTCAAATGAAATAAAACCATTACCATTACCAAAAAAAGACATTAACATGTAAAAAAAAAAAAAAAAAAAATAATAATAATAATAATAATAATAATAATAATAATAATAAATAATTAAATCAGTGTTTGTCAGACCTTTTGTCAGACCTTTTGGAACGGTCATTCCAGTGCCGAAGTACGTGAGAATCGGTGAGTCTCGGTGGACACCTCGCCTAGTCCTCCCCCACCCTCTCTTTAGTCCGTCAGCATTTGAACTGATAATTCACTGAACCTTGAAAACAAGTTAACAGGTCTGAAAAACGTGTTTTTTATATTTTTATCAAGCTTCTGTAGTCCTCTGGAACCTCCCAGGGGGCGCCAGACTCACACTTTGAAAACCACAGGCCTAAATTATCATCGATGTATGAAAAAATGATTGACTTATTTTGTCGACGGCAGACAGGAAAATGAGAGAAGACGCCATGACGTGGATGTCAAGTAAAGAATGTGCGGGCGGACGCACGTGTGCGTATTGTCTGCGCCTACATGTGACATGTACATACTTTCCTGAATGTGGAGCATCCTCGGGCGAGAACATTGACCTCTCTGGAGAATACAACGGCCTCGGGGGAATATTAGTGCACGAGCGTATGTATAGTGGCGTGTGTGCTGTATGCAAGCAGGCAGCGTCAGTGAAACAAAGCTTCCAGTCACACATGATGCCAACAGCCCCCCCCCCCCCCCATACACACACACAACCCCCCTAAGCCATACAAACAAATATCACACATGATGGAAACATACCTGTCAATATTTGCATTTAAAAAGAAGGAATTTTAGAATAATAATAGCGATATATAGGTCAAATTATGGGGAGATAATCAAATAAAAAAAAATATTGGATTTAAAAATTAATCGTTCGATTAATCAATGCATCAAAAAAAATATGTTCTAGATTAGTCGATTACAAAAATAATCCTTTAACCCAGCCCAAAATGCACACACACACACACACAGTTTACTTCCAAATGTGAATATTGCAACTAGTTCCTGGTGATATATTTGTAAATAAATTGTTATTTTGATATAAAAAAAATCAATTCCAATTTCAATTCCAGATACACAGGTTATGATGCGAATCAGAAACAATATATTTAAAAAATGATTAAATTCGATTCTACGGTTAATGTTAGTTGACGTCGACATTCATCTTACATTACATAAAATAAAGAAGCCAATTCTAAAGTGGCATTCTTACAAATGTGTCAAAGAGCATATCGTATTTGGCCAGTCTTTTTCTTGGCAGTCCTGCCATGAAGTCCAGCATCCTGAAGTTGCCGCTTCACTGTTGATACTGACGCTGGTGTTTGACGGCTACTATTTAGTGAAGCTGCCAGGTGACGACCTGTTAGGCGTCTTTATCTTAAACTACACACTCTCAGATATTTGTCTTCTTGCACAGTTGTGCATCGTTTTTCTGTCCTTGTTAGACCCAGTTTGCTCTCTGAAGGGAGTAGTTAACAGCATGGTAAGAGATTATTTAGATGGGTTTTCTAATCATCTATTAGCCTTATAAAATGATGAACTTGGATTAGCGCCATATCAGGAGATTGATGCAGAGGACTGACAGTTGTTGATAGTAGGCCTCTATGCAAAAATGTACATCCTTCTTTGAAAATCATCTGATTTTTTTTTTCCCAAGATGGCGGCGCCCTGTCCAGCTGCTTTGGCTCCCGGTAACACAGACACTATCAACAATTTCACCACAGAGATCAGTGTTTTCAGCATCAAATGTCCAGCGTAACAGTGCAAGAATAGTATACGACAGGCAATTATTTGTGCAATTTACGGTTTACGCTGTACATTGTTGTTCATATTTGATGTCATCTATTTATTCTCCACATTATTATTATTATTATTTATTATTATACGGGAGCCAGGCAACGACATTTCATTGGCAATTTCATTGCTGTGTTATTGTGCAATGATAATAAAGGAAGTCTATCTATCGATCTATCCATATTAATTGTTTGTGAAATGGATAAAAATGTTTGTAAAGTGGAAAAAATTGTTAATGAAATTTGTTTTTCTTTGGAAAGCAAGCAGTTACATTTTTGTATGTGGTGACGCCAGTTTTTGGTCAGAACTTGTAAGAAAAGGGGCGTCGGTGATTGTTGCAGGATTGTTAACAAATACGAGCTAATCGACTGTGTTCTGTTTGTTTTTCATCAAAATTAACGGTTAACACTACAAGGAATGAAGAATGTATGAAAGTGCGTTGTTTAATGACGCTACGCTAATAATGCTAATAAGTAATAAAACATTCGGGCAAGAGGGTGGTGTATATCCTTGACTGGTGGCCAGCCAATCACAGGGCACATATAGACAAACAACCATTCACACTCACATTTATACCTATGGACAATTTGGAGTCGCTAATTAACCTAGCATGTTTTTGGAATGTGGGAGGAAACTGGAGTACCCGGAGAAAACCCACGCATGCACGGGGAGAACATGCAAACTCCACACAGAGAAGCCCAAGCGGAGATTCGAACCCATGTTCCTGATCTCCTGAGTGTGCGGCCTACATGCTAACCACTCGTCCACCGATATAAACCAATACCTTATTTTTATGCCAATATCAAGCAAAATACGGGAGTTTCCCAGTGAAAACGGGACGGTTGACAGGTACGGTTGGGGAGGAAGTTGACTGTAATGCTAATGAGGAGCCCAAGAGCCGGTTAGGGATTACATCGTGCATGGATGGACCTTCGTGCATGCACACATTATGCTCGGGTTGGCTTGCATATCAGCCTCTCATGCTTCGAATGCAAACACACAAACAGACTCCATCCAGCATCTCAATGATCAAGCGCACACAAAGACAGCCAGTAGAACATCTTGTGCATACACACACACAAAAAAAAAAAACAGCAGGCCACTTTCACTAGTGGGTTCACACTGCGGGTTCACATGCAGAGCCACACTGTCCACAAATACACTCTCCCTTGACCCCAATTTCCTGCAAAACATACAACAAGTATTCACAGCAGCTAAATAATTTACCACTGACCCCATTGCACACTTGCTAAAATGCACTACATGCAAGAAATACACACAGCATTCAAAACGAGGCTTTGGTTGCTCTTACATTCTTCTATCTTTAACACTTGCAAACATGAACAACCAGAAACATCTCCCCAGCCGTAAAATGTTCATTTTAACCAAACAATGTTCTGGCTTACTTATCTGCAGGATGCATCCAGTACAAGGGAATATTTGGCTCACACTGACACAGCTTACTATTAAAGGATCAAAGGAGGGGCTAAAAGTCACAATATTACACCAACTCTGTTATAATATTGTATAAACATAAGAAGTTTTTATATGCAATGTTATATTTTATATTATAATTATATTATTAATATACATGTATGGAATTAAAACAAGTATAATTGTATGTATGTATGGTTTATGTAATAATATTACAAAAACAAGTCCAATGTAATTTAATTTGTATTAATTTGTCAAAATTCAAAAAAACGATCATCCCATCATAAGAATAAAGTCTGTAAATAATAAGTTCACATTAGAAGTTTCTGGATTAAAGTTATAAAATGGTTTTACGGGACTAAAACTAACTTTACAAAAAAGTTATAATTCTATAAATTAATATACTGTACCTAATACACATTATATTATGATTATGTCTGTGCACATATGATGAATTAAACATACATAATTAAATAAAGTTACATTAACTGTAACCGTGCTTTTGCCCCACCTTGTATAATATATTAAATGATTGATAATACACTTTATGAGAATAAAGTTCTAATATTACAGGAACAAAGATATAATTTAATAAGAATGAGTGGAACTACGGAAATGCATTTTGAAAGTTATTAAAACGAAGAATAAAATCTCGACAAAAAAAGTTATTCTAGGAATAAAATTGCAGTAGTACAATAAAGTCACATAAAAAATAAAGTTGTCATATCTCATGAATATATAATGACATTATGCTACAAAAATATATTTTTAATATAAAACTAACTTTACAAAAGCCGTTTATGATAATAAAGTCATAACTATAAATGATTGTATTCTATATAAATGTAATAACTCTATAACTAGCGTAGAATTACAATATGTACAATTAAAATATCATTATATTTATAATTTGAAAAAAAATCTAACCATGAAAATGCATTAGTAATATTCCAAAAAAGTCTTAACCTCACAAGAATAAAGTTGGCAAAAAAATAAAAAAATTGTAACAGTACAAAGACAAAAAGTCATAATACTCCTAGAATAAAATTAGAATTTAACAAACAAAATGTGTATCTATAAAAACATAACATATTTTACATATAAAAACATATAATACATCGCAAAAAGAATATAAAGTCACAATTTTGCGGGGAAAAAGTCCATATCGTGATAGCAAAATTGCAATAACAGGAGAAAAAAAAGAGAACAAAAAAGTCATCATTCTATAAGAACAACCAATGACGTAGTATGACAAGACAAACAAAAGTACTGCATACAAACATATACACAACTTTCTATACTCGCTTTTTTGCAGTACATCCCTTATACCAGGGGTCTCAAACACGCGGCCAAATGTGGCCCGCAGGACACTAGTTTGAGGCCCCCGCAAGTTTAATGTTAGTGCGGCCCGCGCAAGTTTGATATGGATGCTGTATGGTATCATGTACCCAGAAAAAATTATTACGTTTGATTAATGTTCATGTTAAAGGTTAAATAACTGTTAATAGTTATCCTCCCTATCTGTGTGGAAGTGGTAAGTTTTTGGCTATTTAAGTTTAAAGGAAATAACCTGATGCGGCCCAGCCTTGCCCAGACCCTAGCTCCAGTGGCCCCCAGGTAAATTGAGTTTGAGACCCCTGCCTTATACTATAGTTCATGAATGTGACACAGTGCCATGTTGGCAGGGATGAATCCTGATATTTATGTCGTCTGAATGTTTGGTAGCGGGTGTGCTACCTGAGTAAAAGGTGACTTCCTGTGTGTGTTAGACATTGTCAAATTAAGCCACGCCCCCTGCAGATTGTATCAGGACAGACTGGCAAGGAAGAAAAGTCATAGAGAAACAAAGAGAAGAGAAAAATAAATTACCGAGGGACGGTGAGGTGGGGGGTGGGGGGGTTTGGGTGTACTTTGCGGTGCCGATTAGTGAAGTGGAATGAACAGATCTTCTATCAGCATGTGTCTTCCCTAAAGGGTTGGAGTGGGGAGGCGATGAAGGGAAAACAACAACAAGAAGAAAAGTTCGGCGAGGACGACTTTGAGCAGAGATCGTATAACGTCAGGGTCATGGAATAAGCCCCCCCCCCCTTGCATTGATTCCTGGTAAGATGATGAAGCAGCACATTTGTTTGGGATACTACCCCAAGAGTTTATTCCAATTGTGATACTCTATGGTACATAAGTACTAGCGCTGAGCAAAACTTCATTCATTCATTTTTTACCGCTTATCCTCACGAGTCGCGGGGGTGCTGGAGCCTATCCCAGCTGTCTTCGGGTGAATGGCGGGGTACACCCTGGACTGGTGGCCAGCCAATCACAGGGCACATATAGACAAACAACCATTCACACTCACATTCATACCTATGGACAATTTGGAGTCGCTCATTAACCTAGCATGTTTTTGGAATGTGGGAGGAAACCGGAGTAAACCCACGCATGCACGGGGAGAACATGCAAACTCCACACAGAGATGGCCGAGGGTGGCATTGAACTCGGGTCTCCTAGCTGTGACGTCTGCGCACTAACCACTGGTTCACCGTGCAGCCCATATTCCAATATATTTAGGCTAAATATTCATTGTTTTCTCCACAAACTGAGTTTAGAGAAAATTCAAAGCCAAAATGTCAATTAAGAAGGAAGTCGGCCATCTTGGTTTTCACACGTATTAGACAGATGGGCGATGTGGGCGGGACATGGAAACAAACTTTGATGATAAATCTGCCAGTTTGCCACTAAATAAGGTCAGATGTTCATCATCGTTGGTACGTATACAATAAAGACGACTTAGCGTCACCTAGTGGCAACCGAAAATGGAATGCACAATTCCTCGAACTGACATGACGTGGGATTTAATCGGATTTCCGTCATTCCCTGTGGGAAAAAAATGCCAGGAAGACCTGTCTGGGGTGAACCCCACTCTGGCCCCATGAGGACTAACAGATGGATGGGGTCTATCTTCCTCCTCCGCCCCGCCCTCTTCCATTTTTCTCCCGCAGTGCTCTCCTGTCTGTACTTGAGGACGTGAAGTTCTTTCACTTTCTTTTTCCCATTCCGTGCTCTTCCCGCTGGCTAAATGGCGTCGGGGCTCGTGACGCGGCGATCAATATGGCACTCGCTCATCTTCAGGCACAACCGTGGATGCGTGGCGTGTTGCATGAACACACACACACACACTCAAAGAGAGGATGCATAAGGGGAGACGGAGGGCGGGCGGGTGAGGGGGGAGCTGGGGTTGCTATAGCAACAGTTCTCTTTCAGGTATATGGAGTGTAAGGAAATAGAATTTACCGTTTGACATATGCCGTGCTGTTTATGTCACTTCAGCGTCTCAAATGGTGTATCCGACATGTGGATGATACTTTGGTACTCTGGGAACTGGTGGACAGTTTTTTTTTTCCAAAAATACAGTTATCAGGCATCCGGAAGAGACTATGAATGATGTGTACTATTCTGTACTGGTCACTAGATGTCGGTTATGAGACTCAGTGAGACACAGACTTGACACAAGCTTTGGGTTGGGCTCCTGTTGCGCCCGCAACCCACACTAAGCTAAAACGCAACGCTGAACCCCCGAGGTCACTTCCTGTCTGCTCACCACTGTCAGCTCCCTTTTAGAACATAATTCCAGCAACAAAGAAAAGCCTTATTTATATCTCCAATGGGTAATAGGAGTGTAAAGGTGCCTGTGGGGGTGTTATTTCATGTCTAGAGAGCTCTAATAAGCTTGCTAACAGGTTTTTCTGTGCTCTAACTGCAGAAATATTCCACTTTATAAATATGGAAACATTCTTAGCGGAAATACTTGGCAATAAATGGGGGATTATTGTATTACATATATTTATATATTTATAAAGGAATGCCGATTTATGGTGAATGGGATGTGGAAAAAAAATGATGAATAAAGATTTGACCAAAATGTTGCATCACGAATGTGCAGGCATACACTCTACACATTTGTTTTAATATTTGTAAAAATATTTATAGAAATAAACGCTTTAATGTATATTTTTTTGTCATAGGGTATCTATTTAAATATTTTTGTTTTTAAAAGTGATGTATTATTTGGATTTTTCAAAAATATTATTCATTTTCATAAAATATAACATTTATGGGCCTGAATGGTGCTTTATAAATAATATTTATAGTACACATTTCTGTTTATTATTTGTAAAAAATATTTATAGAAATAAATGTTATAATGTATAATTTTTTGTCATAGAGTACGTATTTAAATATTTTTGGTTTTAAAAATGATGTATTATTTGGATTTTTCAAAAATATTATTCATTTTCATAAAATATAACATGTATGGGCCTGAACGGTGCTTTATAAATAATATTTATAGTACAGATTTCTGTTTATTATTCATAAAATATTTATAGAAATAAATGTTATAATGTATAATTTTTTTGTCATAGAGTACATATTTAAATATTTTTGGTTTTAAAAATGATGTATTATTTGGATTTTTCAAAAATGATATTACATTTTCATAAAATATAACATCTATGGGCCTGAACGGTGCTTTATAAATAATATTTATAGTACGCATTTCTGTTTATTATTTGTAAAAATATTTATAGAAATAAATGTTATAATGTATAATTGTTTTGTCATAGAGTATGTATTTAAATATTCTTGTTTTAAAAATTATCTATAATTTGGATTTTTCAAAAATATTATTACATTTTCATAAAATATAACATTTATGGGCCTGAACGGTGCTTTATAAATAATATATATAGTATGCATTTCTGTTTATTATTTGTAAAAATATTTATAGAAATAATTGTTATAATGTATAATTAATTTGTCATAGAGTACGTATTGAAATATTTTTGGTTTTTGAAAATTATTTATTATTTGGATTTTTCAAAAATATTATTCATTTTCATAAAATATAACATTTATGGGCCTGAATGGTGCTTTGTAAATAATATTTATAGTAAGCATTTCTGTTTATTATTTGTAAATATATTTATAGAAATAAATGTCATAATGTATAATTGTTTTGTCATAGAGTATGTATTTAAATATTTTTGGTTTTAAAAGTGATGTATTATTTGGATTTTTCAAAAATATTATTCATTTTCATTAAATATAACATTTATGGGCCTGAACGGTGCTTTATAAATAATATTTATAGTCCACATTTCTGTTTATTATTTGTAAAAATATTTATAGAAATAAATGTTATAATGTATAATTTTTTGTCATAGAGTATGTATTTAAATATTTTTGGTTTTAAAAATTATGTATTATTTGGATTTTTTTTAATATTATTATATTTTCATAATATATAACATTTATGGGCCTGAACGGTGCTTTATAAATAATATTTATAGTACACATTTCTGTTTATTATTATCACTTTTGTTAATAAAAAAAGATAAAGTGGGTGACAATTGTCATACCTAAGAGGCTTTTTTTTTCACCACAGCCCCATCTGCTGGCTATTACAGGTCACCGCCTCACTTGGCCACAGTGCATTTTTATCCAGATCTGCACCAAAATGTGCCTCTATGGACCCATGTAGCAAATGTTCTAACTGCCTATGCACATTTACGGTGCGTTTGTTATCGTGTACATTGGTGCGTTGATGACAGAGGACATGAATGTGCAGTGAGAGAGCGCTGTGTGCACGCGTGTAAATAATGGAGGGAAAATGTGGGGGTGTTGGGGGGTGTGGAGGCACGTGCTGTGACGATGCTGAGGCTGTGCGGAGCTCGTCTTACGTGTGCCACACCCCCTACTCTTTGAAAGAGGCGTCAATACGGCTTTCCAAAAAGCTCTCTCATTCCATCCCTCCGGCATCGGGCGGGGCCGGAAATGCGAGAATGATCCAGGAATTCTACATTATTTCAACATTTTAATTATTGTCTTAATAGGTGCCATTGGAAATCACAGCATAAATTGCTAATTCTATCTAGCTAATTAACATAGAGCTAGTGCATTGTTTTGCAGTATATGCAGTACTGTACTAAAGAAGATACTGTACTGCCATGGTTGGTTGGTTAATGAGCAAGGCAATCACCACATTACTCATTACTACGGCACACGTGCCGAGTACAATACCCAATATTGTTGGTGGGGGGAAGTGGTTTTTCATATTTATGCCGTTTGAATCACTCGAAAACTGAAAGAAAAGGGATATCCAAATGATAAGTCATTATTATGAGATTAAAAGTTTAACTTATTGGTTAAAAAAAAATATGAGATAAGAAAATCATAATTATGTGGAAAAACCCACTAAATAAAGTCATAAATACTTATAAGAATCATAATTATGAGATAAAACGTTGAAATGAAACGATATAAAGTCATAAATATGACATAAGAAAGTGAGCATTCTGAGATAAAAAGTCTGAATAAAAAATTAAGTCACGACTATGAGCTAAAAAGTAAAAAAAAAATTGTGAGATAAAATTGGAAATATTAAGGTGGCAAAGTCATAATTATGTGATTAAAAAATCAAAATTAGGAGATAAAATGTCACAATTACGAAATAAGGAAGTCAGAACTATGATATAAAAAAGTCCTAATCATGAGATACAAGTCAAAATGATGAGATAAAAAGTCATAATTATGAGCTAAAAATGTAAAAGGATGCAATACAAACTGCCTGTGCTGAGTGCCATGTGACCAAGGCCATGTGACCAAGGCCATGTGACCAAGACTCCAGTGAAGAAGCTTGTTGAAATAGCTTTTTATTTTACACCCGTATTGGTACTTGTCTTGTATATTTCTTAACTACCCTTTGAGTGTTAAGTGGCTGCGTGATGATTATAGCCCTCTAAGATGACATGGTGAGACTGTTATATTGAATAATGACTTCCTTTTCCAAAGGAAAATCCTATTACTTACGTTGACAAGCTTGCTCGTGATTGGCTCCTGCTAAAGAAAGAGCGACCGTTTCCAGACGAAGTCGCGAGCAGCACAGTATTTAATCGATTAGTAGTAGTTCTGAAGTAACGGAGATGTCACGAGATTAGAATATTATCATAAATTAGCCGTACCAAGGTATGAGCCGTACAGTTTAATGTTTAAGAAAAAAGTAGTAGTTTAGACAGCAGAAATTACGGTATGTTCATGAAGGTGTCTTTTACTAATTCAATTACTTTTTTGTAAAAAAAAAAAAAAAAAGTAATGACTTTTTTGTCATTTGACAATCGAGTTTTGATTCTTCTTCTCCCAAAACGGAGCAGCAGGTGAACGGCTGGAAGATGACAACTACAGCACCATGTAGTCAGCCGAGGACACATACTATAGTAGTTGTCTTCTAGTCATGAGTGGGTTAATGCTCCCAACACCTGGCAACCTCTCTGCATGAATGCAGGCAGGAACCAGGAAAAGCTCAGGTTACCAAAGACGGATCACGCCAAAGCTCCCTCACACACGTAGAGATCAATTTGGTTGACATAGCTGCCAAATGTTTGCCTTCCAGCCTGCGTGCATGCATGTTCCTTCTCACACAATAGGGGCAATAATATGATTATGGCTGAAGACCAACCCCACCCCCTTACACACACACACACACAGGGTGCACACCCACACACATCTCCAAACAGGTGGCTCGGCGTCAGGGAAGCAACATTAGCGGGATGTTTTTCCACATGAAAGGTAGTAAGACATCCGACGGGATGCCTCTCCCTTGCAGCAGCATGCTATGCTAACACGCCCGGGACTACAAACTGGAAAGGAAACACTTGAGGATGCGGATAAAAGCAAAGAGGAAGGCGTAGTATTTACCGTAGCTGAGGTGTCCTCTCCCTTTCCTTTCCTTCTCTGGGTGGGGAATTGTCCAACGGCTGCAGCATCAGCAGCAGCAGCATCAGTGGAAGCTCCGGGGCCTGCGTCTTTCTCCCTTCCCTCCCTCTCTCTCTCTCCCTCTCTCTCGCTCTCTTTTTTCTCCGCCCCCTTTTCCACACACGCTCCCTTCCTTTAACACCCTTCCTCCATCCTTTCTTGCCTTGCTCTATTCCTCAATTCCCTCCCCTCCGTTGAATGACAATCAGCCGGCTCCAAAGCAGCACAAGCATCAGTGCTCAGTGCAGGGCTTCTCTTTGCAAGCATGCAGCAAGAAAAAAAAAAAAAGGGATGCAGCCTCCCTTTCTTTTCTTTCTTTTTCTCCCGCTCCCTTTCTCATTAGCTGGCAGCCTTTAGCCGTGACACTAACCGAGCATCATGGAGATTGATGCCACACTCGCGTTATTACTTAGGCACACAGGGCGTCCTCGGCTGACGACTGTCTGTGCTATTAATGAATAGGAAAGCACATATTGTTCACTGGCAAATTTAAACACAGCCTGAATAGCAAAATGACAGCCTGATAAGTGCTGTAAAAAAATCAGTGAAATAGATTTAACAGCGCTGTAAATGTGGATTATGGAGCCATAACGATGCACTCCACTATGTTTACCTACTTTATCAATAAAGATTGTACACGGTGGATATCTGCACTTTCACAGGTTTTATTTTCTACACATTTTGCGTCAAAAAATCTACTTTTTTTTTCAGCCAAAAGCCCACAAAGTGCAAAAATTATAATTATAAATAGCAGGGATTTCCGATAATTATTGGCTCAATATCAGCATAAAAAATAACTAAAAAAAACTGATATTAGGAAAGCAGGAAGTGAACAAATGTAACAGTTACTGATTGTAAAAGTACCAGATGGAGGGGTAGGATTTAATAAGCTTTGCTTCTTCCTACTCCTTTTGGACATGTGGAACTGTGAACTGATTATGTGATGCATTCAATTGTAATCCGATGCACGTTCAAATGAAATAAAACCATTACCATTACAAAATGCAATATCGGTTGATATCAGGATTCGATTATTTTTTTTATCGTTTTTTTCGTCAAGCGTTGAGATTTCCCACTTTACTCAGTGGTCATTGAACACATCATAGTTGGTATCCACGCAATCAAACTCACGTACAACTTCTACACTTTTACATCTGTTCATCGACCATGACATCAACGTCATGGCTGCACTAATTTGAGAATTTTTGTTCCATAAAAATATTTAATATATCATTTTAATATATTTTATATATATATATATATATATATATATATATATATTATTGTTTTTCCTTGGCCGGGTACTCCGTTATTTTTTCAGTAATAATTTATAAATATATGATAACACCGGAAAAATGTACACATTGCTCAACGGTCCTCGAACACACCGTAGTTGCTGTTTGCAGAAAAGTGAAACTTATATACAACTTCTACGCTTCTACTCATATCATCCATAATGACATCAGCACACACGTCTGCACAAATTCGAGAATTTTTGGCCCATAACTATATTTAAAATGTAATTTTAATATGTATTTTCATTAATTTTTTAAATCTTTTTTCCTCGGAACTAGGCATTCAACAATTTTTACATGTTTATGTCTTAATGCTTCACTGATGAAGTTTTTTCGTCCAGCGTTGAGATTTCCCACTTTGCTCGGTGGTCCTTGAAGGCAACATGTGAGACGCAAAAGTTTGTCGGTTTGCATAACTTCTACACTGTGAGTCAATCTGTTCATTGATGTCAATATAGAAAATATAGATATAGATATAGATATAGATATAGATATAGATATAGATATAGATATAGATATAGATATATTAGTTTTTCACAGTTTCAGGCTGAACTGAAAAGCCATGTGATGACTTCCTCAGTTTGCTGCGATGACATTAACACTTTGGAGCTCTCAGTGTCAACATGGCCAACTTGCTATCACACTGCCTACGCCGCCTTGTCGCAGTGACTAATTGCATCATATTGACATCAACGTCCGTGTGTGCGGAAGCATGTGCGAGTGCGGACGTATCACGCTGCTCGCGTCCCTAAAGTGGCATCATCCAAGTAATAGGATTTTACCTGAATCCGTGAGGAATATATTTTGACATTTGAAACATATTTAGACACTTTCCTTCACATTCACTTTGTGTGTGTGTGTGTGTCAGCTCCTCCATAAAGAAAAAAAAAAAAATAATATATATATATATATATATATATATATATATATATATATATATATATATATATACACACACACTTTAAGGGTAATTATTATCAAACCGTGTTTTTAATATGGCCGCTTCATCTCTGACATTTCTAATGATTTCAAGTTGAACAGTTATGGTCACAGTATTGACTGTGACCATATTGAGTACTCCACACGTAATATTTCAACTTGCAGACGTGTGTTCTCCTAGCTTTACTGTCAGCTAAGTAGCCTTTGACCCAGTTCGGAACTAATACTCCGATTCCGTACCTTTCTAATTTAGTTATTCAGATGTCATGATTGATTGTATCAAAGTCAGATCCATGAATACTGCGGTTGCACACTTCCTGTGATCTATAGCGTTAGTGAGTTCCTCCATAATTTCAATCAGTGGCATGGAGGTAGAAATGTTAGCTCTGTGTCCATACTGACCTTCTGATAGTAAGTCATTCGTATTAATAAATTTATCCAACCTGTTGTTGAATAGCTTCTCGATAATTTTAGAGAATTGCGGTAGTAAGGACACTGGTCGATAGTTTGTAAATTGGTATTTGTCTCAGTTTTTAAAAATTGGAACTACTTTAGCTCTTTTCACTTTGCGAGGGAATTTTCCAGTCTGAAATGATAAATTGCCGATGTATGTCACTGGTTCTACGATCTCGTTGATTACTGTTTTTATAGTGGCCATTTCGATTCCATTACAATCAGTTGATGTTTTTGCTTTGCAATTAGTTTGAGACCAATATTAACAAAGTAGTTGTTGAACTTTTCAATTCTGTCATTCATATTATCAGGATAGGTGTTTTAAACTATGAAATAATTACTGTAGTCTTCTCGTTACTTTTTCTAATAATAATGTCAAGTTATTTAGGACTTACCCTAAACTTGATAAGGCCGAGAAGATAGCAGAGGATGCTTCTCCAGTAGATTTTTATAGTTCATATTCATGTAGAAAATTGTACCTTTCAGCTTCCTTCCCTGTGTCAGTACGGCAATCTTGGATTTCCTGATTATGAACTTGACGATGACGACGGCTGCCATATAGTGGGATGTTTGTCGTCATTGATTAGACGGTTTTCACTCCCAGAACAACCTATATCAGCTGTACACTGTGGTTGCCGTGGTGATGTTGTGCAGGGGTGGGGTGGAGACAGCTGTGGCCTTTTAGCAGCAGAAGCCGCCGCACACAAAACACGGAAGGTCACCCCGTGCACCACCAGGGTACCTTCCTCCAACTGTCCATCACTGATTGTTTCCAGGCAACCGGTCCGAAGGCTCTGTTCTCTTTTTTTTTTTTCCAGGAAACGTTCTATCTTCGGTGTTTCCTTGACATTTATAACAAGATGATACATGACAGTCAAGAGATACAGCAGATAATTGCCGTACACAAAGAAGCCCGCAAGCTATGCCTGCTGCTGCAGCTTCTCTCTGGAGTAGCTTTAACTCTTAATTCCAATAAACATGGTCTGCAACAGCCCTCAGATAGTACTGGATGTGAAACTGTACTGTGAAAAAGTGACTTTGGCACCACCCAGTGGCAGCTACTACACAGCCATTCCATATACAGACCCATAGAGCTTGTTATGGAGGACCAAAACTGCCAAAATAATAAATAAATAAATAAATAACAGTGAAAATAAAAACAAAAATGAAAAAAAATATCAAAAAATTCTATACACAAAAATAAATATAAATGGAAATAAAAACAAAAATAAAAAAATATATACATAAGTAAATAAATACAAGCAAAAATAAATACAAAAATAAAAAACAAGATTCAAAAATTAAAAATAAATACAAAAATAAATGTAGAAATAAATACAAAAATAAATATATAAATAGAATTACATATCAATAAATAAAAAAAAGCACTCTGCTCTCATATGTATTTATTTCATGCTGCAGACAATGTCAGCTTGAAATGCAGAAGGAAAAACTATTCAAATGAGGGGGCGGTCCTAAGTGTGTCTTGGGTTGAACTGTTCGCCTATTGGTTGATCGACATGTGAGTGCGAAAATCGACTAGGTATGCCTGCAAACAGCCACAGCAAGAGGAAGTCACCACACCACTCTCAATGGCGGTAAATATGGCTGCAATCTCCAGGGATCTCCGTTTGCTAGCAGATATTTCGGATAATGCTTCCCTGGATTACCTGCTTTTCCGGGTGGAAGCCTTATTGGAGCCTGATCTCTCTCCTCCCCGACGGAGCTTTTTCGCACTCACATGTCGATCAACCAATAGGCGAACAGTTCAACCCAAGACACACTTAGGACCGCCCCCTCATTTGAATAGTTTTTCCTTCTGCATTTCAAGCTGACATTGTCTGCAGCATGAAATAAATACATATGAGAGCAGTGCTTTCATTTATTTATTGATATGTAATTCTATTTATATATTTATTTTTGTATTTATTTCTACATTTATTTTTGTATTTATTTTTAATTTTTGAATCTTGTTTTTTATTTTTGTATTTATTTTTGCTTTTATTTATTTATTTATGTATATATTTTTTATTTTTGTTTTTATTTCCATTTATATTAATTTTTTTGTATTTAATTTTTTGATTTTTTTTTTCATTTTTGTTTTTATTTTCACTTTTGTTTATTTATTTATTATTTTGGCAGTTTTGGTCCTCCATAGCTTGTAACCCCCATGGTTATTTATATCTGCTGGGGGCCATTTGCTGTTTTCTACTGGCCCGTGTCACATTGTAAAAATGTAATTTCACAAGAAGACTTTTTTTTTAATGGCAGTAAAAGTGCTAAAACTCAACAGAATTTTGACAGAATAGGTCAAAATTTTAAGACAAAAAAGTTGTAACAAGTAAGTAGAAAAGGTCATAGTTTCACAAAAATAATATTGGTTATGAGGAAATATAACATAATTTTAAGTTTTTAAAAGTATTATGACAATATTATGAAAAACAATGAATAAAGTATTGTATTTGGTGGGGGGGTTGCAGAAAAAGTGAAAAAATTATAACATGATGACAATAAAGTCAAAATATTATGGAAACAAAGTAAATAAATTACCAGATACGGAGATGCCAAATAAAACTTCCAAGAACAAAGTTGAAATAGTTGAAAAAAAAAAAAAAAAAACAGCTGAAATTTTCGAGTCAAAATATTATGAGACAAAAAAAGCAAGTTTAAGATAACAAACTTCTAATATGATAGGAAAAATAAAGTCACTTTAGTGGCATAGATTTCAAATATTAAAAACAATGTCATAATATGATGATTATTGTACATTTTGGGAAATTTGGTTGGGGAAAATGTCATAATATTATGGAAATAAAGTCATAATTACCAGAAGAAAATTTACAAGAACAAAGTTGAAATAGGTGGGAGGAAAGAAAACAGCAAAAAATGTAAAAAAAAAAATGTTACAATTTTAGGAGAATAAAGTAAAGATTTTAAGAGAAAAAAGTAGTAGAATACGAGGAGGAAAATGAATTTAATAATAAACTTGTAATATTATTAAAATAATATCGTTTTAACATAAAGTTTAAAAACTTTTAAAAACGTTTTTTCAAAATTCAGAATATTATGAAACCAATAAAATATAATTGTAAATATTGGAAAATAGGGTTAAAGAAAAAGTCTAAATATTATGGCAATAAAGTCATATTATTACAAAAACTAAATATAAGAAAGTTGAAATATTTTGGGGGGAAACCAATAGAAAAACAAATGGGTAAAAAAAAAAAAGTCAGAATATTATGAAACCAATAAAATATAATTGTAAATATTGGAAAATAGGGTTAAAGAAAAAGTCAAAATATTATGGCAATAAAGTCATATTATTACAAAAACTAAATATAAGAAAGTTGAAATATTTGGGGGGGAAACCAATAGAAAAAAAAAGGGTAAAAAAAAAGTCAGAATATTATGAAACCAATAAAATATAATTGTAAATATTGGAAAATAGGGTTAAAGAAAAAGTCAAAATATTATGGCAATAAAGTCATATTATTACAAAAACTAAATATAAGAAAGTTTAAATATTTTGGGGGAAAACCCATAGAAAAAAAATGGGTAAAAAAAAAGAGCAAAGACTAAAGTTGGTACTAATAATACGTTTTTCACTTGTATGACAACAGTGAGATGCAGTTTTCCCTGAGATACTGTACAGTATAGTAGATAGTAGATAGTAGATAGTAGATAGTAGATAGTAGATAGAATGTATCCATACATACTATAAACATGTGTACATGCAGAGAGATGAGAAGCCCCAAAACAGCTTCAGAATACAAATTGAAATAAGATGTACTTTTACCAGTTTGCGGTACTGCTGCTTCTCTTGGCGTAGCGCGGCCACTTCCTGTCTCAAAACTCGATTTCTCTCATCTAGGAGGCGAAAGCGGCTCACATTTTGATGAGATGAAGCCTCCAGTTTTGACTGAAAGACAGGAGATACACATGAAAACCAACACAGGGTACTATTCATCCAAGACCGCCGCTAATTGATTCACCCGGGAAAGTATGTTTTAGTTTTAGGCCCTAAATGTGCCTCACACACTTATTGAACACATTTCAAGTATAAAAAGTACAGCTACTCACCACTAACACGTGATAATGTAAGATAATCCATGCTAGCAGGCTAGCAGGCTAGAAGGCTAGCAGGCTAGAAGGCTAACAGGCTAGAAGGCTAGCAGGCTAGAAGGCTAGCAGGCTAGCAGGCTAGAGAAGGTGTTTCTCCAAGTGAGCCTCCAATCACTGCTTGCCTGCTAGCATTCCACTAACAAGTCACCGTCTTAAAGTAGCTTAACTGTTGAAGCTAGTGCTAAGGTAGCCAAACATCTCACTGGACATAACTATGGAGCGTTCAAGGGTTGACAAATAAAGTGGGAAACCTGTGTTCCCACAGATTTGCTGTTCATGTAATCATGAATTTCTCTTAAATGTTGTTAGAGTTGTAATATTATTTCATAATGTTACAAGAAAGAAAGTCATATAAAAATTGTAAAAGTACAACAACAGAGTTGGAATGTAAAGTCATAAAGGTACGAGGTAAAACTTGAACTATTACAGGAATTATTTTTATTAGTTTATTTTTGTGTTTTTGTAAGAATAAATCCAAAACACACAAAAAGTTATCATTTTACGTGTATGAATTCGTAAAACAGCAATAAAAAAAGCAATCACATGAAAACCAAAAATAGCTGTACTGTATTAATGGCATAAGTTACAAAAAATAAGTAACTTTAGATCACTTTTTTAATTTAACCTTCCTCTTGTGTTAGGGTCGGCACCGACCCGTTTTACATTTTAATGCATAAAAAGAATCATAACATTTGTTTATCGCATCAAGGCTTTTTGACTTTGTCAGGAAACTCTATTTCAACAAAATAAAACCCAAAAAAATATGTTTTTCTAAATTTTAAAATGGTCTGGTTGAAATTATGACCACTGTATTGTAGGGTCGGTTTCGACCCAGTTATAATAATATGACTATAAAGCAATATTTTGAGCCACAACTGAAATCATAAGTGTACAATTAGCAACCAGCTCCTCTTCTCATCATGTAAGCTTCAGGGGATTCTCATTTTGACGGCTTTTCCAGTATACCAGCATAAATACCAGCATCCAGACATGTGACGTGAATTTACTCATTTGATGATTGGCTGATTTCACATTTACAATTTGGATCAAGGAAAGAATGGCAAGAAGTACAGTGAACCAAGATCTGAACCTGTTCTGCTTTTTGATTTCACTTCATACTAAAGTTCTGTTGCTGAAAACAATAACTTTTTTTTTTTTTTACCTTTTCTTGACATTAATATATATGGGTCAAAATTGAACCGAACACCATAGATGTTTCTTTAGTAATTAATACTAAAATGAGAAAATAAATAAAACTAATTGATTTAAGAGATATGTTATATGGCCCTCAGTAATAGCCAGGTAACAAAAGAACCTTCAAATTATTAATATGATTCTTTTGCGGTTCATTTTACCATTTTTGGAAATTGAAATGGAGGGGTATAGTGACAAAAAAAGGCTTACATGCCCACACCAAAAGTATTAAAACCAACATTTTCATGGATGAGGAAGCCTAAGAAGGTAACCAAGACATGAGAAGCAAATTTGATGGTAACTATTGTTTTTGGTTTATTTTATAGCTGATTTAATACATGGGTCAAAACCGACCCGTTAACATAAGAGATGATACCAGAAAGCTAACACAAGAGGAAGGATAATGGCGTTATGGTATGAACATATGGTTGTAATTTTAACAGGTGGGTGTCAAAGTTTCTGCTAAATAAGGTTGGAAAATATTATGGGAGCAAAGTCATAATATTATGAAAAGAAAATTTACAACAAATAAGTAACATTAGTAACAAATTATTTTAAAGAAAATTATATAACATCATATAGTTTTAATTTTAACAAGTTTTAACTGTCACCTTTGCGCTTGCGGGCTATGCGATGCGACCCCAGGATGCAGAGAGCAGGACCAAAATGCAGGTAAAAGGAATTTAATGACACTTAAGCTATGCAGACAGGAACTATACCAGGCAAACCAAACACAAAGACAATTCACAATGAAGCCACAACAGAAAAAGCACGCACCTGAACTAAATAGGGATAATGAAATTACAAGCAGGTGCGTGAAAAGAGCAGGAGCAAGGAAAACGGAAGGGAACAACAAAGGAAGTGGTTACCAAAATAAGGGCATGGAAACCGGAACAGAGGCAAAGAAGGAAACTAAGAGAACAATATTTTAACAATATTTGGGGAAAATTAGGTCGGGGAAAGTCAAAATATTATGGGAATAAAGTCAAAATATTAAAGTCATAATATTACGAAAAGGAAGGAACATTATTCATTCATTCATTCATTTTCTACCGATTTTTCCTCACAAGGGTCGCGGGGGTGCTGGAGCCTATCCCAGCTGTCTTCGGGCGAGAGGCGGGGTACACCCTGGACTGGTCGCCAGCCAATCACAGGGCACATATAGACAAACAACCATTCACACTCACATTCATACACTCAAAAAATAAATGTTTAGCCTCAATAAAAAAAAATCAACGCAACAATTTCCATTAGTCTTTCTTAGTTATGACAACTTAATTTGAAATTGCTTTGAACCAACAAACAATATTGCATTGCACAAATTAGCTTTTCCTCTTCACTCAAAGCTCATTTTAAGTAATGCTTACTGAATAATTGTTGTCATAGGGACAAGTTTTTAAGTTCGTAACTCAAAGAAATATGTTAAGTCAACTGACTTAATCGTTTTATTCAAAGTCATTTAATTTGTTGTCTACTTAATTATAATAACAATGCACACAGCTTTTTAAGTAGCAGTAACTTTATATATACGTATATGTGTGTGTGTGTGTGTGTGTGTGTGTGTGTATATTATGTTACCAAGCTAATTTTATTAAGTCATGGCAACTTGAATTTTGTTTTAAGCTTACCAACAATAAAATTTGAGTGTATATGACATGCTAAATTAAGTTCATCTAATAGCCAACATTATTATTTGAACATAACTTAAAAAATAACGTTAGCAACTTAGAAGGTTTATCTAAATCAATTAATTACATTTTTTACATTACATTTATGTATTAAATCAAGTGGTGTCAACAGATACTCTGAATTACTTTTTAGAGTAATTTTCGTAAGAAATTGCATGTGAATCTACGCTGGTGAATCTACATGTGTTAATGTTGATGTATAAAATAGGTAGAATGAGGATTTGCTAACTGTTAGTATGCTATCAATGCTAACACGCTAACTATGACCATGCTAGTACTGCAGCGCATTCTACAGATATTGAACAAGAAAACTAAAAAGGGCTGCAAGGTGGTCGAGTGGTTAGCATGCAGACCTCACAGCTAGGAGACCAGGGTTCAATTCCACCCTCGGGCATCTCTGCATGTTCTCCCTGTGCATGCGTGGGTTTTCTCCGGGTACTCCGGTTTCCTCCCACATTCCAAAAACATGCTAGGTTAATTAGCGAATCCAAATTGTCTATAGGTATGAATGTGAGTGTGAATGGTTGTTTGTCTATATGTGCCCTGTGATTGGCTGGCCACCAGTCCAGGGTGTACCCCGCCTCTCGCCCAAAGACAGCTGGGATAGGCTCCAGCACCCCCGCAACCCTTGTGAGGAAAAAGCGGTAGAGAATGAATGAAGTGTACCTATGGACAATTTGGAGTGGCCAATTAACCTAGCATGTTTTTGGAATGTGGGAGGAAACCGGAGTGGAAGTAACATTAGATAATTGAAAAAAATATATCATAGTGGAATTCTATGACCGTAGAGTCATAATTTTGACAAAATTTCCACAAAAGTGAGACAAGAATATATTCCTTTGTCGTTACAATTGTCTATGCTTCCACTGGATGTCAGGTATGGTTATTGTAGTTACACTGTGTGTGTGTGTGTGTGTGTGTGTGTGTGTGTGTGTGTGTGCGTGATGCCAAGCCTGCAGTCATCCACAGGCATCCCCTGGGCTAAATCATATTTGTGACTTGCGGCCATTGAAATAGATCGCCATACCGCCATCTGGTGAATGAACGCCACACTCGCATCACAGCTGCCCTGCTGGCAACATTAGACCTGGAAATAAATTCACCTGGAGCCAATGGAGCCTTTCCATTCTTAGAAGATCCTCTCTCTCTCTTGCTACTCCCTATTTTAGCCACAGCAGCGACAGCTAAAGACAGCGGTGATGCAACGCCTACCTTTTAAAGGCTGTCCCCAAACGACTCTCCTCCCTTTCCCCGTCACGTCCGAATCTGGCACATGATGGAGGTCCGTCCGCCTGTTTGCATGCGTGAGCCTCACTCTGCTAATCTGCGGCATTAATGGCGGGCCGAGTGTGAGCGAAAGCTGGCGGCAAGTCAGCGTGAGCCGAGACACTCGCGGCGGCTCGGTGCCACCGTCACACGCGGGGGGACGTTCCCTCAGCCGCTTCTCCTGGCGGGAGTCGTTAACGCTTTCCTCTGGCTGCTCCCTTCATCTCGTCGCAGTTGAACACACACACACCCATATCTCTCTCCGTCTCGGCGTCGGCTTCAGCGAGCATGTGCACTTGTTGGTTGACATGGATGGTCTTCTACGTACATGCTAGACCAGGGGGTCTCAAACACGCGGCCCGCGGGCCAAATGTGGCCCGCAGGACACTAGTTTGAGGCCCCCGCCTTGATATAAAAGTTTAATATTAGTGCGGCCCGCGCAAGTTTGATATGGATGCTGTATGGTATCATGTACCCAGAAAAAGTTATTATGTTTGATTAATGTTCATGTTAAAGGTTAAATAACTCTTAATAGTTATCCTCCCTATCCGTGTGGAAGTGGTAAGTTTTTGGCTATTTAAGTTTAAAGGAAATAACTCAAAGGCTACCGTTTAGGTCGCTAGCTCTCTAGTTTGCGAGTTAGCATGTGTCTCAAGACCCTGCAGTTGCGCAATATGTTGTAAATAAAAAATGTATTAATGTGACTATAGTCGTGTTTTGTCATGTCTACAGGGCTCTAATAATGCTTTGTTCATTTTAATCTGAAAAAAATAATTTGTCTACCCACCAACTTAACTTTCTTAAGTTTTTATTATTTGCCGTTTTATTATTATTATTATATTTATTTATTTATTACTGATTGATTGATTTTATTTATTCTTGATTTGTTTATTTATTTTTCATCTTATTTTGTGTAGAAAAATAAAAATTAAGATATTTGAGAACAGTGGAATGTTTTATCAGAGCTTTTCTTGTAGAAAATCGGAACAAAAGCAAGGTTTATTTATTTTTCTGTTTTTAATAAATGTGTTTTTTTGAAAACCTGATGCTGCCCAGTCTCACCCAGTCCCAGCCCCCAAGTAAATTGAGTTTGAGACCCCTTCCTTAAGGCCTCTGCTATCCAACATTGAAACTTAAGAAATAAATGTTAAAAGGTAAGGCGTGTAACCTTTTGCCTTCATGAAATACCACAAGTAGAGTACCTGTTGGTAATAGCCAAAAACATAAACACTATGAACAGCGGCTTGGACGTGAAGGGGTGTGAGATCATAACATTTGCTCTTTTGCTAAATATCACCCTACACGAGTCCTGAAATATTGGTCAGTCAAACAAGAAGTTCATTTGTTGACGCACCCAAAGAGCCATGCCTGTGATCGTATTGGGGCGGACACTCGGGGGCATGTCGGGGTCACCAATGTGGACAAAACCACGCCCCCAAGCCGACATCCGACTTGGAGAGGGACGCCCCCACTTGTGTGCGACAAAGAGAATCTAAACAAAGTCCAGATTGTTGTTGAATAAAATCATCATGGCAGCTTTGAGGAGAGAGGACAGAAGGAAAGGAGGACACTATAAAGTGTGCGTGAGCGAGAAGAGAAAAGCAGCAACAGCAGCAGCAGCAACGTACACTCTGTTCCACTCTGTTGCCTAGCGACGCACACTCGCCGCCTGTTCCCTTCCTTCCTCCCTCCCTTCCTTGCTCGCTTGCTCTAGACGCATTATCTTCAGGCGTGACACGGAGCCGTGTAAGAGTCAGGGATTTTACGGAGCAGATGGAGGCCTGGAAATACGGCCCTTTAAGTCGGGAAAATGCCAAAGTGCCAAGAGTCATTACATAGTCAAGCCGGAACGTTAGCCTCAACTTTGGATGTCTGTATCTTTAATGTTGCATCACCTTGCATTATTACCACTAACAAACAATGGCCTATTTACTAACTAATAGGCTACCTGCAGTATAGTATACTTATATAAAATAAAATAAAATAAAATAAAATAAAATAAAATAAAATAAAATAAAATAAAATAAAATAAAATAAAATAAAATAAAATAAAATAAAATAAAATAAAATAAAATAAAATAAAATAAAATAAAATAAAATAAAATAAAATAAAATAAAAACACTATGGGAATTAAAAACATTCATTCATTTTCTACCACTTATCCTATATAATATAGTACTTCTAGCACTGCTGTACTACCTTGGCCTTGCTGTGTACGTGCTGATGGTTCCTGGCATTGATCGTAGTCAGCTGTCTCTGGATCCACTGCAACTCCATCTGAGAGTGTCTCAGCAGCTCCTCCACATTAGCACCGGACGTGTGATCCCGCATTATCACCTGACACAATGCACATAACACCACCCAAAATACACACACACACACACACACACACACACACACATGAGTCATCATGAAAAAGGCGTCATCACCAACAATCTGCAGGCACATACTGTAGTAATACTGTACTGTATATACTGCATATACAGTATATTTAATGCATTGTTACATTGTAAGTGAATGCATTATGTTGAATCAGTAGCAGTCTGCAATACTGGCAAAGTCCAGCAGAGGGTACTGTGGTGACTTTATTTTTTTTATTATTATTTTTTTTTACAAAGCAATGATTCACTGGGCCAAGTAGTTAGCACGCAGGCCTCACAGCTAAGAGACCTGAGTTCAAGTCCCCCCTTGGGCATCTCTGTGTGGAGTTTGCATGTTCTCCCGTGCATGCGTGGGTTTTCTCCGGGTACTCCGGTTTCCTCCCACATTCCAAAAACATGCTAGGTTAATTAGCGACTCCAAATTGTCCATAGGTATGAAGGTGAGTGTGAATGGTTGTTTGTCTATATGTGCCCTGTGATTTGGCTGGCCACCAGTCCAGGCTCCAGCACCCCCTGCGACTCTTGGGAGGATAAGCGGTAGAAAATGAATGAATGAATATTTTTTATTCCCATAGTGTTTTTATTTTATTTTATTTTATTTTATTTTATTTTATTTTATTTTATTTTATTTTATTTTATTTTATTTTATTTTATTTTATTTTATTTTATTTTATTTTATTTTATTTTATTTTATTTTATTTTATTTTATTTTATTTTATTTTATTTTATTTTATTTTATTTTATTTTATTTTATTTTATTTTATTTTGTTTTTACTTAATTTGTTTACAAATCTCATACAACTTAAAATATATTTCATATCTGAACTCTATGCTACTGAAATTATAATATTACAAGTTCATTGTAAATTTGGGATTTTTTCCTTAATAAGAATTATGTTTTTTTTGTTAATATTTTGACTTTATTCTCATAAAAATACAGCTGTTTTTTTCCAACTATTTTGACTTCCTTTTTGTAAATATCTACTCGTATTTCTGAATGTATTACCATAGATTGGTAACCGCAATCTATATTTCCAAAATGTATGAAATATATTAATTGTCTTGTTTCTCATAATATTACAACTTTGTACTTTTTCTTTAACTTTTCAACTTTATTTTCCACTAAAATGAAAAAAAAATGTCCCTTAAAATATTAAGTCATTATTCTCACATAATCAATTAAAATGTTTGTCATTTTTCCTTTTAATATTTTCAATGTATTCCGGTAAAATTAATACAGATTTAAATATTTTTGGGAAAAAAAAAAAACAGCTGCCATGTGGAATTGGCCCCCAAGCCACACTGAATATTCTCCTGCCCTGTTGGGTTGACTTTTTCAACTTTTAATTTGATAATAATGGCTGCATATTGCTAGGCAAACATAAGCCATAACAATTCATATACGCTTTGTTATTAACTGACAAAATCTTACATTTAGAAGACGTGTCAACAAACTTATCAGGTCGATATGAGGGAATCATGACATGATACCGACAAATCCGATAACATTGATATGGTTTTGCTGATCCGGTTTCCTCCCACTTTCCAAAAACATGCTAGGTTAATTAGCGACTCCAAATTGTCCATAGGTATGAATGTGAGTGTGAATGGTTGTTTGTCTATATGTGCCCTGTGATTGGCTGGCCACCAGTCTAGGGTGTACCCCGCCTCTCGCCCAGAGTCAGCTGGGATAGGCTCCAGCATACCCCCCGTGAACCTAGTGAGGATAAGCGGCATAGAAAATAGATGGATGGATTGTGGTTCCGCTTCCTTCTCTGCTTAGAGTGCTGCCCCCGCGGTAGAAGATGGATTAAAAATACCTCGGATAACCATCATTTTTTCAAAAACACTCCAACAAAGCATGATTACCTGTACTGCGTTCCTTTTTCTCCTGCCTGTGATGTTCCCCTGACCTCACTTCTAAGCATTCACTTCCCGAGGAAGATATTTCACATGCTAATTGTACACAATGTCACTCAATTAACAAACTAAAAATACAAAAAAAAATCAGAAATGCAATACCCGTACCCCAAATTGAAGTAATAACTATTTTATATTCAAGGTGAATTTATTTTTCTGATTTATGGTACCTGTGCTCCCTTAGCATGCCCCTGTAATGCCTGCCCACGATTGTCAAGGAAACACAAACGTTTATAATTACCTGATGAAGTGGTCACACAACACGTCTTTTTGCTGACTTGTCATACTGGGGGGGCACAGCCTTGGCTGCCTCATATACTGTAAAAATAACACAAAAAGTATTTGAATTGTTATTCCTCATGTTTGCCTAGCAACAAGCAGCCATGCAAAAATGCAAAAAAGTAAAATACAATAATTGTAGTAGTATTCAGATAGTAGCAGTTGTAGTAGTTGCTTAAATTAGGGCAGCAGAATATTCAGTGTGGCTCGGACGGATGTTTTTTGTTTGTTTGTTTTTAAACACAGCAAAAATATTTAAATCTGTATTAATTTTACCAAAATACATTGAAAATATGAAAAGGAAAAATGACAAAACATTTTAATTGATTATGTGAGAATAATGACCTAATATTTTGAGGGAAAATTATTAAATTTTAGTGGAACATAAAGTTGAAAAGTTAAAGAAAAAATTGTGATATTATGAGAAACAAGACAATTAACATATTTCATACATTTTGGAAATATAGATTGCAGTTACCAATTTATGGGAATAAATTCAGAAATATGAGAAAATATTTACCAAAACGAAGTTAAAATAGTTGGGGGAAAAAATGCTGTATTTTTATGAGAATAAAGTCAAAATATCACCAAAAAAATTTAATTCTTATTAAGGAAAAAAATCCCAAAATTACAATGAACTTGTAATATTATGATTTCAGTAGCATAGAGTTCAGATATGAAATATATTTTAGGTTGTATAAGATTTGTAAACAAATTAAGTAAAAACACTACGGGAATTAAAAAATAATCCTCATGAGGGTCGCGGGGGTGTTGGAGCCTATCCCAGCTGTATTTCGGGCGAGAGGCGGGGTACACCCTGGACTGGTGGCCAGCCAATCACAGGGCACATATAGACAAACAACCATTCACACTCACATTCATATTCATACACTCACAATTTGGAGTCGCTAATTAACCTAGCATGTTTTAATAATAATAAGGAAAATGTATTTAAAGGTGAAATATTTTTGAAAAAAAGAGCAAAGAGTAAATATGACATTAATAGTATATATATATATTATTTTTTAGAAATATACGGTATATAACTTGATGTTGGCCATCGCTGGAAAAACTTTGCTCAAAACTTAATTCCAAGACTCCTCGTGTTGACCTGAAACCACGTATTACTTCCTATATACTGCATATAAAGTACAACAATGACAAAACACACGTCATGTAGCCAGTAAACAAGAGTGGCTTTTCACTTACATGCAAACACACACGGTAGCATCTCGCTCCCTTCCAGGCACACCATTCTGCAGGGACTGATGCTTTGCACCAGCGCCGAGCTCCACTCCACTCCACACCGTTACATAACAGAGGATTACTTTCAACTCTAACACAATTTCAATTATATTTATCTGCCGCTTGCCAAATCCCTCTTTATGTCATCCTGCTTTGTGGGAGATTTGCTTCAAGATACAACACGGATAAGAACCGCGGGAGAAGAGAAATGGAACAGAGAGAGGAAAGGAGCAGTCGTTTGTTTTGTCGTTAAAGAAGTCCTAAATAGTCATAAGGTGTCCTATCATCAAGTTCAATTCAGCCGAAGCCGATTAAAGGGTGGCACGGCGGTCGAGTGGTTAGTGCGCAAACCTCACAGCTAGGAGACCAGGGTTCAATTCCACCCTCGGCCATCTCTGTGTGGAGTTTGCATGTTCTCCCCGTGCATGCGTGGGTTTTCTCCGGGTACTCCGGTTTCCTCCCACATTCCAAAAACATTCTAGGTTAATTGGCCACTCCAAATTGTCCATAGGTATGAATGTGAGTGTGAATGGTTGTTTGTCTATATGTGCCCTGTGATTGGCTGGCCACCAGTCCAGGGTGTACCCCGCCTCTCAGCCAAAGACAGCTGGGATAGGCTCCAGCACCCCCGCGCCCCTCGTGAGGAAAAAGCGGTAGAAAATGAATGAATAATACAAAAAAATACAAATTTTGCAAGAATAAAATCAAAATACTAAGACAAAACAAATTGAGGAAAAATAATGTCTTGAATAGAGGAGAGGAAAATGAATTGGTAATTTTTGGAAATTTACATTGCGGAAAAAAATAAAAACATTTTCAGTATTTTTATTTTCATAAATCAGTTTTCATTTCTTGAGACTAAAATAAAAATAAACAAGTTGCTATTTTACAAGAGTAAACGTGTTACTTGTAAGGAAAAATAATGTCACTTTAGTCACATATATGAAATATTAAAGAAAAACTATATACATATTTTTGGAAGTCATTATGGGAAAATGTTATAATATAGAAATAAAGTTAAAATACTAAAATCATACTATTTAAAAATACAATTATTTATGAAGAAATGTAAATATTTTGAAAATTAAATAAAAAACAGAAAAAATGGGGGGGGGGGGGGGGGGAGAGTAGTTTATATTAATACGCCTTTTCACCAATATGACAAAGCTGAGTTTTGTCTCCAACTTCTTAGCAAATCTACATATATTACTTTACAAAATGTCAAAGTTAGAGCCTTTTATTTTTCAATATGGTTCAAAAAGGTTTGAACACCCATACCCATACCCATGCCCACAATGAGATACTAATACCATGCTAATACAGAATGTAGATCTTGGGGTATGCTTACCCTTCCGCAGCTGCCTCATCATGATGTTGATGCTGGAGCCTCACCTTCTTCAAATTGGCATGTGTCCATCTTGCTTGTCCAAAAGCGGTTATTTTAAAAATGTATTATTCTACCAGCGCCTGAGGACTGAATGTGCGCCTCAGCAGAGTTTTTGGAAAGCATCGCCCCATTGACTTGCTCTTTTTGATACCCGAAGTCGGAATTTTCGGTTCTTGTCGCCAAAGGCCTCCTGCTGTGAGTCCATATGGCAAATTTAACAAGAGGAAGAAACAAGATGGGGTAGGGAGGGGGGGGGTTATTTGAGTCATGGAAACAACCCAGGAAGTTATGCTATGCTTGTGAGCATGAAGAAAAAACACTTTTGCTGACAGTTTCTGTCCTTTCAAATGTCTTTAATTGAGTAGGTCAGATAGAAACATCACATTTGGGTACAAAAGAACACTTTTACTCGTATCAGAAATTCTACAAACAACGTGATTGGACTGACGCGCCACGTTGTCACTCCAGACAGAAGTGGTGCCCCATCACATCCCTGCCCCCCTTCGGCAGCAGCTGTGTGGCCGTCTCAAACTCCAGCGGCACGCGCTTGGCGGACGACGGCTTCAAGTCCTTCTCCATCAGCTGAGTGGACAGACGGGGGGGGTCAACAAGTCATGTGACCAAATCGACGAGTCATGTAACCAAACCGATGTACAGTAATCCCTCGTTAATTGGTTCCGGACATAGAAAACCTGTTTACAATTGTCTTAGTAAGTTTTTTTTAAACATTAGAGCCCTCTAGACATGAAATAACACCCCTATAGTTTAAACAGGTTACCTTGCAGGGGACTAGAAGTGATGTCGGGGGTTCAGAGTATTAGCTTGTTGTGTTCTACGGCTGCCATAGTGCCATGTGTTATTATAAATTATGATTATGCTATTATTGTACCTGTTCAGATATCAATATAGAATACTACATTCACAAGTTGAATGGTGATCTTTATGGCTTACACTGGGTTTGATTTTTAGTTCATTTCGACATTTTTAAGCTTAAAAATGCTTAATTTGGGGGAAAAAAATCCACACAATTTACTTAAATGATTTTTTATACTAATATGCATGATTTATGAATTTATTACTTGAAAGAGGGTGTTGGAACCGTGGTGTAGCGAGAGACGACTGTACATAAAATGATCAGAGACAAGTTTGGAAGCGTCCCATCACCTCATATGTCGTGGTCTCCAACAGCTCGCTGATGTCATCCTCCTGCTGGGACAGCGGCTTGTTGATCAACATGGCTTTTTTGGCCACATCCGGGTGGTAATGTCTCTGCAGCGTCTGCACAAAAGGACTATATTGAGCCATTTCATCTGCTAACGTTACTTTTAGGTTTTGCAACGGTGCCCTACTGACCTTTATTTCCCACAGGCTGCTCTTGGAGGCGCAGCACTGAGCAGGGTCTTCCTCATCCATGAGGTAAGGGTCTTTCAAAGGCTCTGTTATTGTGGGAAAACACAAAAACTCACAGTCGTTTCTTTCCGGACTTCACATCAATCTAACTACTGCGTTACCGTCGTCTGCGCTCGGCTCGTGAATGAGGACCCGGCAGGACGGGTGGCGGCGGATGAGGTTGTAGATCAAGGGCAGCACGATGAGGAGCGCCGTGGGCGGTGCTGTGAGGGCCAGGCGGGCCAGACGTTTGGCAAAGGCGGCCACGAGGTACAGCGGCAGGTGACTGCCCGGTTCAAACACACAAAGTCACGTAACGTTTTCATGGGTTCAGGTTTCATCGGAACGGGCTTACCTGGAACTCAGGAAGAGATTGGCCAAGTGGAAAAAGCGAGCTCTGTACTTCACGTGGAAGATGGATGGGTCCAGCAGATTATAAAGTTTCTTATAGAAGTCCGGATAATCTCTGGAATAAAGAGTAATTCAGGTGGGATCCACCACAAGAATACGATTCAGTGGAACCCGCTTAGCTCCATGCCCCTCCCATTGGCTAACCAAGACATAAGAGCTTATCCACGCAACTGAAAAGGAAAATAATCGTTGCTTGTCCGTTTATACGTGAACGAACGATTCAGTTGTACATGACTCACTGGTAGTTGACGAAGACTGGACTTTCACTGACTCACGGTTTGACGACTCCAGTTTCACTGTCTCATGGACACTCAACAAAGACTTGAGTTTCACTGACTCACGAGTGTGTGAAGAAGACTCAAAAGTTACATCAACTCGCGGGTACTTGACGAAGACTCAAATGAAACTAACTCACATGTGCGCAACGAAGACTCCAGTTTCACTCACAAGTCGACAAAAACTCGAGTTTCACCGACTCATGGATGCTCAACGAAGACTCGGGTTGCACTGACTCACAAGTTGACGCACAAGCTCCAAAGACTTATAAGTGCTTGAAGACTCAAGTTTCATCAACTCATGGGTACTTTACGAAGACTCAAGTTTCACTGTGTTGACAAAGAGTCAAATGAAACTAACTCACATGTGCACAACGAAGACACCAGTTTCACTCAGAAGTCGACAAAAATTCGAGTCTCACTGACTCGTGGATGCTCGATGAAGGCTCGAGTTTCACAGACTCATGCGTTGATGCACAAGTTCCAATGACTTACGAGTGCTTGACGAAGACTCAAGTTTAACTCTATTGACAAAGACTCAAATTAAACTAACTTGCATGTGCTCAACGAAGACTCCAGTTTCACTCACAAGTCGACAAAAACTCGAGTTTCACTGACTTGTGGATGCTCAACGAAGACTCGAGTTTCACCGACTCATGAGTTGCACAAGTTACAATGACTTACGAGTGCTTGACGAAGACTCAAGTTTAACTCTATTGACAAAGACTCAAATTAAACTAACTTGCATGTGCTCAACGAAGACTCCAGTTTCACTCACAAGTCGACAAAAACTCGAGTTTCCCTGACTCGTGGATGTTCGGCGAAGACTCGAGTTTCACTGACGAGTTGACGCACGAGTTCCAATGACTTACGAGTGCTTGACGAAGACTCAAGTTTAACTCTATTCAAAAAGACTAAAATTAAACTAACTAAACTAACATGTGCTCAACGAAGACTCCAGTTTCACTCACAAGTCGACAAAAATTTTAGTTTCACTGACGAGTTGACGCACAAGTTCCAATGACTTACGAGTGATTGAAAAAGACTCAAGTTTCATCAACTCACGGGTACTTGACGAAGACTCAAGTTTCACTGTGTTGACAAAGACTCAAATGAAACTAACTTGCATGTGCTCAACGAAGACTCCAGTTTCACTCACAGGTCGACAAAAACTCTAGTTTCGAGTCGTGGATGCTCGATGAAGGCTCGAGTTTCACAGACTTACGTGTTGAAGACCCCAGGTTCACTGACTGTTTGACTGAAACTTGCATTCCACTGACTCTCGGGTTACTTTACTGACTCAATGCTGCTGATCGTGGACTGGGTTGCATGACGCAGGGTTGGACAACGACTCAAGTATCACTGACTCATGGGTGCTCGATGACGACTCGAGTTTCACTGACTCACAGCAGCTCGAAAAAATTGTCGAGCTCCACTGACAGAGTCAAAAGAGTGAACTTGACACAGAGTCGGGTTTCACTGTGTTGACGAAGACAAATTTCCCCAAGTCACGTGGACTCCATGAAGACTTGAGTTTCACTGACTCAAGAGTACTCGATGAAGATTCAATTTTCCCTGACTCATTGATAAATGATGAAGAATCTAGTTTCACCGATTCACGGGTTTATGAAGACTCCAATTTCACTGACTCACGGATACTCCACGAAGACTCGAGTTTCACTGACTCACCGATGCTCCCCCAAAGCTGAGTTTTAACGACTTTAACGATACACAAGTTTGACTGACTCTGCGATGGTCTGTGAAGACCGGAATTTCACTAGTTTCATGCTGCTTGGTGATGATAATCAGGAAGTAGAAATAAACGGTCCTATTTTCATTTAGGTCCTTGCCCTCATAAGACCGGACTGGGGCTTGACGAGTTTGTCGGTATAGACGGGTTGTCGGCATTAGCAGGTTCCACTGCGTCATGCCAACGGTACTCACAAGTTGTGTTGATGTATTAGGACAAAAAGTCCATTCAGGGCCAACAGGCTGATGGCTCCACCTATCCAGACAGGCATAGTTGGTGATGTTGTATGACGTCCTTACACACATGGTTGCACCAAAGGTTGGCTCAAACACCGTAAACATACCAACATCATACGCCGCGGTCAGGAAGTCAATCATGAGTGTAGGTTTGCTCATGTGTGGCAAAATGGAGTCATGGAGGATGACCAGGATCTTTTTGTACATACTGGTCGGCAACTGGACGTAAGGAAGTGATGAGATAAGCACTCAGATCTGTGAGAATGTGTACATTTTTACGCATATTACACTACCTTAAACTTGAGGAAACCAAGCCACATCCTCTCAAAGGTTCTCTTGTGTTCCTGCGAGAAAAACCACAACTGAAACAACATCCCTACCGGTGGTGTTATAACACAAGAAGCGTTTACGTACAAGTAGCTTAGCAGCCTTCCAGTCTTCGTGCTTAGCTGGAACAAGAGCACATGGAGGTCACGGTCATTGCAATCGTGATTGAATAATACGAGTCTCACCTTCCTGTTTGACCATAAAGTTGGAGAGCTCCGCCTCCTCCTTTGGCATGGTGATGTTGCACATGAGCGTGCACACGTTGTTCTGGTACACAGGAATCACTTCCTGAGAAGAACAACTGTAGTATGATCCTAAACGCTACACAACGGGACAAACCAACTTCAACTTACCCCTTTGCTTTTGCCCATGTTCTCCCGGATGGAGCTCATGACGTAATAGCGTACGTCCTCCTTCTCCAGGAACTCCTGGAACCTGGAGATCAACAGAGACTTGTCCGTGGTTCGGGAGAGGAGTCTGTCCACCACCGCCTGACCCAGACACGTAAGAGTTTTACTGCTCCAAACCATAAAAGTGCAGACTTTTATGCAGACTTGCAGAGGTTAACCACTGAAAATACCTGCAGGAGTTCCCTGGGGAAAGTAAAATGCTCACTCCAGTCCAAGTCCTCCAGAGGATGCTGTCCTTGTGCCGCTGCAAACTTCATTAAGCAGCACAGGGAGGCCACCTATATTTGAACGACACAATAGTCCATTTCATTGACTTCTTCTCTTCTTTCATCCCTGTTCAAACCTACCTGGACATCGTGAAGTTCGTGGCAAAGGTGTTCAAGCAGCATCTCCATGCAGTCGTTGTAACGGTGTCTCATAAATATCTTATATTTGTCTTCTGCATTGTATGTACCTTAAACAGTTGATGCACACAAACATATTTGCACGTTTATTGGCGGTGGCGAATGGGACATGACATGCAAATGTTGAACTGACCGCTCAGCGCCTCCTCCTCTTCTGGTAGTTTGCCCTTGTGGAGCTTTTTTCTCTCCAGCAGTGCACTAAACAAATTGCCGCACGCATCGACAGCACTAACAACATCTTTCTCATTTTCTGACTGCAAGAAGACACAAATATTTCCATTGAGTTCATTTGCTAGCAAAATTCTAGTGCTCGCTCAAACATAACAGGGTTATATAGTTACCTGGAGAAGATCAAATATGTCAAAAACGTCATTGGCGTTTTTCCTGCTACTAAGTATGCCCTCGACTATGCTGTTTAAGTCTAGTTTCGCTGCTTTTATGCGTGGTTCTGCGGGATTTCCAAGCTTCACGTTGCGTTTCCTGGGGGGCGCCATGATTGAAATAATTCTTCTTCTGTTCGTTAGGCTCGACGCATAAGGAGGATTTACCGCCTCCCTCAGTCCGTTCTTGTTACTGCAGGTTTTGATGATTGACCTGGACGAATGGCTTTCTCTTCTTCTACTGACTATATAGCATGGCCTTACTGCCACCCATAGGTCATTTGTAGAACTGAAGGCATTGAAGTACCAGTTAAGCTGCGTGGGGAAGCAGTGTTTTTAAACCGTAAATTGCATAAACTAACAATATTTTTCTTTCCGATTAATAAACAGGTTAATACAATAGATTTACGAATGAAAATAATGGATTTTATTGTTTTAATATGCACGATAAAATGTGTCACCTGTGTAAAAGAAACCACTTTTTCACAACTTAAAAATGATAAGCAATTTGAAATTTGTTTACATGTAAAAAAAAATAAAAATAATCAGCAGGTCTTCTCAATCAGAATCATTTGCATCATCTGCATCGTCCTGGAAGAAAAAAAAAAGAAGCCACATTAAGAATAAATGCATCATCATTATTTTGTGACTTCCTAGCTACCTGTGTGTGTTCCTTATTGTTCTGTGTTTCCGTGGCTGTGCCGTGAAAGTCATGTATGGGCAGTGTGGCCATCCAGCTGAGCATGGAACCCTCCTGACACTCCGTCTCCACAATGGTGGGATAGATGTGAGCCTCCTTGAAGGCCTTGATAGCTTCCTCCTCGTTGTCCCATTCCAGGCGCTCGTGTAGGCCATCCCCGCCAAAGCGCTTGTTGTACCTGTCGAAGTGGACCCTCTCCAGGACCAAACCAAGTCCCGGCGCTTTGGGCACATCCACCTTCTCCTGCCCCCAGCTCCGCTCCATGACGTCCTCCGGCGCGTATCCTTTAATAACGGCGATCACCAAGCCGATCATCTTGCGGATTTGATGCATCATGAAGCTCTGGCCTTGCACCTTGATGACAGCAAATTCGGCATCACTGAGCACGAAAGGCTCTCCGCAAGACATGTCCATGATGTAACGTCGAGCGCTGGGGTCGCTTGGCGCCTTCTGAGATGTGAAGTTGTGGAAGTTGTGGGTTCCCTTGTAGCGCGCAAACAGGAGGTTGACTCGTCCAAGTGTTTCCGGATCCAGGCGGAAGGCGGACAAGTTGGCTGTGTCATAGTCTTTAGGAGAAAAGGCCACTGTTGGGAGCATGTAGGAGTAAGTGCGAGCATCGCATTTGTTTTTCGAGTTGAAGCCTTGAGTCACTCGCTTCAGACCTGCAGGTCAAATAAGCCAAGACACTCCAATTAATATTGTAAAAAGACAATTGCAACACAAAATAAGGATCAAATCAATCTCACCAAGGATTCTAATTTGAAGTGGAAGATGCTCGTTGATTTTTTCAACAATGTCGTCAATCAGCCGCACCTTGAGAGAGACCACTTGACCGGCCGCAGACACCCCCTAAAGAGTATGTCCTGACACTGAATACTTCGGCTGAAGCCATGTCTCTGAGCACGAACCCACCATACCTTATCAGTCCGCGCACATCTTTGGAAAGACATCTTCTTCATCTCATCACCATGGTTTTCAGGAATGCAGCCAGAATTAACAAGCGCTGCAACAAGATCATCTTCTATTGTCCTGAATTGAGTATTTCCAGGATTTCTCTAAATAAAAAAGCATATACTTAAGTAAACACAGATGGAGTAGTGAGCTGAGTGTTGTTGCATACTGTACCTGCATTCCATAGTATCCCTTCCCGCAGTATGCCATGAGGAGGACCACTTTCTTTTTGGGGTATCGCTTTTCATCCTCTGCGTTTTCTCCCCCCGTTTTGAGTCTTTTGTTGGTTTGAACCACCTCGTTTTCCTCTTTGGATCTTTTCAATAGATTGTCAGTCGGTTCCTTTGGAGATGCCTCGCTCATTTTGCAAAGTAGTGTGTTAAAAATACCACCTGTCAGGAGGATACGTTTAACTGCTTGGAGCGCTCTCACGATTAAGTATTTTCTGTTTAAAAAAAAAGCTTACCGTTCGCTGCTAATGTCTGTCTGCTGCTAACCAAGACGTCCAATGACCGTCTGGATACAAACATGTCCCCTTACGCCATCTGAAGGGACGAGAAGTTGTGGCTACCAAGTGATGCTAGCAAGGAATAGCACAATATATCGCTACAAAACCAAACCAAACAACGATGTTAACAAATGTTTAACCTGTGTCGAGCAAGAAAAAGTATCCCCTTAACTCAAAATATACTCGGTACAATCTTAAATAACTTAGAAATGTTGTGTACACGTCGTTTAATTGATGCTACTATCCACGCACATGGACAGCAGAGTCAACTCTGATCCCAGAGATGTAAATATCGCGACACTGTTTTGTTATCGCGTGACTTTGACAGTCACAAACATGTACCAAGGAGTGTAACGTTAACAAGAGACGGCCATTCCACTTTCCTATTACGGGTTTGGCCGCCATGATGGTGAGCAGAATCCAGAAACATTGCAGAAACATGTCCTCGGTACACTTCTCAGCCAATAATTACTCTAAAAAACAAAAACAGGTATATGTTGTAAAAATGCTGTAAATTTATAACTCCCAACTCATGGGAATATTCTGTGGGCTGTAATTGTGTTTTTTTTAGATTAGTTTCCAACTGAGTTTTATGGCTCAGTTTTTAATGTTTAAATCAGACCTTAGTAAGAGTTGAGAGAGTTGGGTTCATTCCACCCGTTTTCTCTGTAGCAGAGCACCCCCTCCAGGGGGTATGTGGGCAATAATCCTAAGTCTTTGGCATGTGCCATGTGGAAGACACACTGGACTGTCTGTATCCCTGTTTAATACCCAGATTACATTGATAAAGTTATTTGCAAACCCAATGAGATAAGGCTCATGCTCTATCACATCAAAGGCTTCTAAAAGTAAGACTAAGCCATTGTCTACAATAAGATCTTTATAAAATAAGACAAATATTATTCCGACTATTGAGAAGCCTCGTCAATTATATTGACTGTTACTGACTCAGTCACCAAACCAAACAAATCTTAAAATAACTCCATATACAGAAAAGTGATACTGTAGGCAGCAGTATATGTTTTTAATGATAACTTCAGTACATTTAGTTTACGAAGTAAAGCAAAAAGTGGTCAATTTCTCATGAAATTTAGCATCGGTGCTCTATTAGAAGATAAATTACAGAAATAATAAATATGCAATGTCTATATGTAATCCCTAAACGGATCTTTTTATGAGAAGTGTTTTATTGTAAACATTTGAAAATGTTATATTTGATGTAAACGTTTTTTTTTAGGTATCCATCTATCAGTCTAAACCTCCACGTAAAGTAATTAACCATACAGTATATCAAATTACAAAAATAAACAACATTTACCTTAGACAGGTGTATCATTACATCACAAATCATTACATTACATTACATCATAAGCATAGTCGCGAAAGTAACGCATATGGTAATGTTAATTTTTAAAAAAATCAAAGCAACGATATGACGTCAGTGCTTTTCCGGTTCCGTCAACCAATCAGAAGGTTCCACATGCGGCCACCGAACACCGCATCCGACGCACACTGAAGGCTGCGGCGGACTAATACCGAAGAGGACGCTGGTGATTCCGCAATAATAGACAGATCAGGCTTGGAAGCTAAGCTAGAGGACAACCACATGTTTAAATAACCTGTCTTGTATAGCCTTTCTTCGCTTTTTTTATACAGAGAGAGGCACCATTATTTGAAGGACAGCTATGTTGATATGAGTTTTTCGTTGGGGGGTTCTCGGGAGTGCTAGCTAGCAGAGCACAGCCGGCGAAATCAAGCCATAGCCGAATCGTTAGCTTAGCTTTAGCGGCTAACTGGTCGTTAGCTCCGGAATCGTCAATTCCCTGTGTTGTTGCCATTTGTTTATTGCACCCAATATCACATTGTACGGGCATTATATTCTTATTTTATTATCATTTTAACTTGTGAAGAAAGAAGGTAGGACAGTGTCCGGTTGAGGTCGGGACCAGTTAGAAAGAGGCAAACGGTGTCCCTCCAGTGTAGCCGTTCACCATGGACAACGCTCACACAAAGACTGTGGAAGAAGTCTACAGTTTTTTTAACGTGAATGAAAGCACCGGGCTGAGCTTGGAACAAGTCAAGAAGCAGCGAGAGCGATACGGACCCAACGGTAAGCTCAGTGGTGGTGGTTTTTGTTGTAAATAATTTCCTTGTCAAATAACGTTATGTGGGCTTGTTGACGTCACTGCTCTGTCGTCACATTTCATTTAAACACGGTTGTAATGCTGATTATGCACACTTACTGGTGACCATTGTTTAAATGACCCAAATTTTCTTTTTTCTTCTCTGGGGTTCCTTCATGATGGTCTGCAGAATTGCCTGCTGAGGAGGGTGAGTAAATCATCGGGTGTGCAATTCGGAGACCGTTCTTAAGTCTAATTCCATGCAAACATAATACGTTGGCTTCCTAATACTGTATTTTTGTATTTGAAGACTACATTGTCTGTCTGTAAAAGTGTTTTTCCATTGCCTATTAAATGTGTCAGTCATCATTATTTGATATAATTGGCCACACAATGGACTGACATTTATCTGCCAGCAGATTGGGTAAACATTTGTCAGTATGATATAATAACGGAACGGGGGGACTGTAAAATATCAATACAAAGTTGCTCATTTACAATCATTAACTATTTTCCATAAAGGCAAGTCCCTTTGGGCGCTGGTGGTGGAACAGTTTGAAGATTTGCTCGTCAGGATCCTTTTACTGGCTGCCTGCATATCTTTTGTAAGTATTACTGAACTCCTTGTTTGCGCCATTAATATTTGGGATGCATGAAATCTCCAATCACACGAACATGTTACGTCACTTCTAAATGTGACGCATTTTGTTTTATGCAACGAGCTGCCCCTGAAACTCGCTTAACTCAAGGACTCGTGCTGGGGGGAGTTGCCTCCTCAGTGCCAGTTCAAGCTATTGCATTAATAAATTTGACTTGACATGTGTGAAGGGAATTATGACATAACGATAAATTTGCTAATATTACATAGCTCAGATAACCAATGATGAAAAAAAAATGCTCCAATAATGGAGGATGTGCGACTCTAGCGCTCCTCTTTCTCCTGACCTCACTTGTAAACAAACATTCCCTTTCCGAGCAAACATTTTGCTTGTTAATGTTACCAAATGCTCCGTAATGAGGGGGACAAGAAACCCATCAAGCACACCAAAAAATCTGTGGCATCACACCGGCTGGTGGGAAGGGTGCCCGAATATAGTGCACCTTGCGGGTGGCTCCTCCGGTTATACACTCCAGTTCTCCTGATAGTAGTGATTAAGTGCCCTTCACGGCCCAGTAGAGTGGACTAGATAAGACGCAGATGAAGCGTTTGTAGTCAGGAGCTTTGCAATGAGGAGGGTAAGTCAGTGGGCAGATAAATACATCACCATTACAACTATCAGCCTCTTGTGGAAGTCCTATACGACATATCTAACATAGACTTCCACATTTGATGTCACATGATGCTCGTGCAGAGTGCCGATTTTGTTTCAAAATCTCCATGGCACTGAAACTATTCTGTCCTACTATTTGAGGCATCGTCGCCTAGCTAGGCCGTCACTCGCTTAATGGATGTATTCCCATCCGCTGCCTTCCCTGAAAGAGTCTTATGTATGAGCCAGTGTTGGGTTGACGGTCCTGTGGCATCGTTTCTTCTGGCTGTTTGCCCGCTGGCTGAGAATCTCATTGTTCACTATGGTTACCGAGCGCATAAATCACTGGCTGTAGTGTGCCTCGGCCTCCCATGTTGCGTTGTTTATGGTCTTTTTGTTTAGGCAGGAAGCAGAACTGCCGCTTTATCTTGGATCGTAGATTAGCGTTATCTGACCTATAAGTGCCTCGCCCGGATTGTCAAAATGTAATCGCAATTGTATGTAATTTGACTTTTCTCATAGGTGCTGGCCTGGTTCGAAGAGGGAGAGGAAACGGTTACAGCCTTTGTGGAGCCTTTTGTCATCCTACTTATTCTCATAGCCAATGCCGTTGTGGGAGTCTGGCAGGTATGTATTATCAACACATAACATAGTACATACATAGTCTGTCTTGCAGTGCAGTTCTTTCAATTTTACAAATGCAGTGGCTGTTGATACACCTGGTGTGGCGCTCCCTGTTTGCTTGTTCCGTTGCTGTAATAAAAACATTAGAATTTCCCGACACCCCTCAGCTATAAACAGGTAGAAAAAAGCAGCGGATGGATATTCTTTTGAACACAAAGGCGAGCTAATTCACTCAGCACGCCGCATCTCCTCCTGTAATCAGATTGGGCAGAGCTTAGAACAAGAACAAAGTGGAGTCAATTATGACAGATGGGCTGATTGTGTGCATGCTCTTTTGTGGTGACTGGGCGCACCCAAACAGGTCCAGGATGCGCACGTTGTGTGCCTGGCTGACACATCAGCATGATTGATCAATCATTGGCATTTGAATGTTTTTCAACATTGACAAATGAGTGTCAAGGAGTCCCACAATAATGTATTGTGTATTGTCCTTGATGTTGGACATTATTGTTTTTTTTGTGTCTGTAGCTTTAATACTATTGATGTTTGTCTATGCCTGTTCCAGATGTTGCTTTTCCACCTTTAAAAAAAATGTATATAAATGCATATATACCGTAACTGTATATGTGTCCAAAGTAATGGATGGCACATTAGGCATTAGGGGTTAGGCATCATTTGAATTTGAATTATTACCATTCCGATTTTTGATTTTGATGCTTTTAAGAGGCAGGGTCATAAAAGGTGAATATGAATTTCTTACAGGGTTATTTTCAACCAGTATTTACGTGTCGAAGCATTCAACTTGAATATAAATATTACCAAGTTTCTTTTTATAGGAGGACACTTTCACAAAAGTTGTTCAGGGTACTTAGGAAAAGTAGCGTACTTTGTTTGCATTTTCATTTTAACAGCAACAAAAGAACAAAACAATGTTTGAACTAGGAACTGACTGACTGATAGTTGGCTGAGGCTCCATTTCAGGGAGTATAGTGATGCTTCTTCCCGTCTCAGTTAAAAGGTCCTGTCTGTATACTCTGGCCGGGGTCAGAGGCAGTATTATGCTCATGAGGAATGAAGTTTTTCCTCCATTATGTCATGAAAACCCACAACTTCAAAAGCGACCTATTCTTTCCAACAAATGACGGGAAGAAGAGATTTGTCTCACCTCTGTTTCAGACTCATGACAATTCAACCGTTACTTTGGTGGTTTACTAAAGGTGAAGGTTTTCTAGCCTTGCTGGCAGATCGCATCTCGCTTCCGCCTGAGCTCACTTGCTGTGGAAAGATCATTTACATGACACATTCATTCGGTGGAGTGGGTGGCACTGCGCGAGATTGTCTTGCAAATGAAGGGTCTAGTCGGGATTGTGTCTGATGCGTGGAGTCGGATGAATGATAAACGAGAGATGGCTTTACTGCGCTATCGAGATTTAGTTTCATCCATCTGTGTAATTGCCTTGCCTGCTGCTAAATGCACAAACAACCACACACGGTCGGTCTAACCTTTCTTCAAATCCCGACGTCAGGAGCGAAATGCGGAAAATGCCATCGAGGCCCTGAAGGAGTACGAGCCCGAGATGGGGAAGGTGTACCGCCAGGACAGGAAGAGTGTCCAGAGAATCAAGGCCAGGGATATTGTGCCCGGGGACATTGTGGAGGTCGCAGGTAAGAACAACTAATGGGGACGCCTGGTGGTTGATAACTGATTGTATTTTCCTGCCGACAATGATATGGGCGCACAAGTAATGACGCAGTAACAGGCTTGCTATGAAGCTAAGTGTTTTCCTTTTAATACTTGTTTATAATGTCATGGATTTGTTCATACTTTATTTTCTTCTTATGTGGATGTTTGGGCCAAAGATAAACGTGCAGCTTTTCAATGTGTAACATTGATAGCATTATTTCATTGGATTCTTGAATTTGTGAATTACATCCATCCATTTTTTTCCCACTTATCTGGGTCTGGGTAGGAGTAGCAGTCTCAGTCCACAGTTGCCGATTTCCGGCCACATTTTCCAATTCCACCGGGAGGACAACCAAGGCTCTTCCAGGCCAGCTGTGAGACATGATCTCTCCAGCGTGTCCTAGGCCTGCCCCGTAACACTAAATTGTCTTACAGCATATTGCCCATTAGTTGGAAGGGAAGAGTTGGTGCCGATATCGTTATCGACCATATCTACATCGGGCCAACCTTGAGCATACTCCATCGATAGGATTTATGCTTTTTTTGTCCAACCACTGCTGATGCCTCATATTTTCCAATGTCAAAAACATGGCTGTAATTGGAACTGTCATGTTTTAGATTGGCACGTCCCTCGCCACTATTGTCCACTTTCCCACCTCAATTATCGTTCCGTCATTGGAACAAACTGACAATGTACAGAATGTAAGACTTGGTTTGGATTATAAGTTTGGATTGTGATCTTTCCGCTCATAAAGGAAGGACAAACAGTCCCTAGAGGACTGGAGGACATCAGCGAAAGGTCACATAAAGCTGTTGGCTTTATGTGCTGGGTGCCGTGTGTAGGAGGAGATGCTCAGTGTGCCTTTTTTTTATTTTAATGCTTGTGTTACAGTCACATGTTCAATAAATCTGCTATTGTTGAAGTCACAAGACTGTGGAGGTGTTCTAAACTTTGACTGAGACGATCAACAGTTTACTTTCACTGCGGGAATAATCCACTTTGTTCACACGGGGTGAAGAAAGGTCCTGATCCTTCAGGTCGTGACTTTCCAAGAATAATTCAAGCTAAAAAAAAGAAATAGAGGAAAGGTTCGCCTCATGTGCATCAAAGTTTGTTTGAGGCAGCGTTATGAATTGTAGTGGAATTCCCTGTGAACTTCATCTTATTACGCCAATGCAAGACTTCACTTGTTGTCTTTTCTAGTGATGGAAGTGCTTTTGACAGTTTCTTGTATAGTAGAGGACCATATTTGGCAGTGCAGATGGTACAGTCTTCTCGAGGTGTGTTCATTTCATCAAATACTCAACGATGCTTGTATTTTAAGTTGTACATTGTTTCGCAGTTGCTCACAAATGTATTTCTTTTTGGCTGAATGGTATCCATGGATGTTGTACTGTACACCGACTAAGAATCCCACCTCCTTAAATCCCGTTGAACATGTGCAGCTGATCAGAAATAGTTTTCCCATTTTTGGATGCGTTTCATTGGGTCTTCTAATTCTTCTTGCATCCCACCACCCCCTCTGCTTTTGGGCACTTTAGAGGCTCAAGGGTTTACATGTCTTCCTACTTGTCTTAACTGTCCAGATTTATTCATACCTTGCTACTGCTGCCAGTCGGCATCCCTTTTCCAGACTGCTGTGTGGTGACGAATGACACGAAGCGGTCTTTCTGTTTGATTGCCTTTTACGCAAGAGATGATAAATTTGCGGGGTTTTAGTGTTTATTTACATTTACTTTTACAAGGATCGCTAAAAAGTCTGTAAAGGAGGAGTAGTAATGACTTTGTGTCCTCGTGGTTAATGGGAATTCAATACTGTTCTGTGGCATTATTGTTGTTTTCCCCCGTCAGGGAACTGTTTTCCCATTGTAAGTTAAGATCCCTAGTACAAATGTGTTTCAACCGTGGAAGTCTGTGTAAAAGGCTATTACTTACAGAATGTGTGTTTTGTGCTTTGTTGTTTCCTATCCACAGTTGGCGATAAAGTGCCTGCAGACATCAGGCTTACGTCCATCAAGTCAACCACGCTGAGAGTCGACCAGTCAATCCTAACAGGTAAAATAAGTTGAACCACACATGCCCTGAATGGAAATCTAATTATAGCCGGGGCGTTCATGTACCTCAAATGCACCAGGGTGGGATGTTAATGAACCCGTTATTTTTTTATAAAAAAATGTTCATCTTATATAGAACTGAATCTTTTAACATCTTTTTTGTGGTTCTCAAAGAAGACTCTTTAAAGATATAACATGACACCTGGATGCATTCGAGCATGTATCAAACTGCCGTATTTTAATCACATAACTGGATTTTTGCATCCACAATTAAATTTAAATAGCATGGAAATTATTTAGTGAGTCAGTGGTGGACACAGCAGCTACAATTTCCAAGCTAGCATAATTGGTATCCTAATCAAACAACAACGCTGTCTAAAATATCATTTCAGCATTTCTCAACACGGATATCAATCCACATTTGCACATTATTTACAGACAAACCTCTCAAAGGCAGACTCATATTAAGGTTTTCAGTAACAAAAAGTGTCTGGTATGCTCTGTATCATCTAATTTGCATGCTTAACTTCATCACAAGGTCAACTCAATGATTTATTGCGACCCCTAACAACCGTCGGCACATGTTAAATGATGTCCTGTTGGCCCTCGTTTATTGCCGTTAATTGGTTCCACACCTGACCACAAGTACATTTCTGTGAAGTAGGATTCAATCTTAATAGAGTGTTTTTGTAATTATGGCACAGAAAACCTGTTCCCAATCTTTTAAATATGGCTTTTAATAATAGAGCCCTCCAGACATGAAATAACGCTCCTATAGTTGCCTTTACACGATATAGTAGATATAATCTGAGAAAATTAGACACATTACATTTAAATCAGATAACAGACTCACACAAGGTTTTTTTTTCCTTCCTTTTGGACAGTGTACTTCCTGTATGTATGATGTTTAAAAAAAAAAAAAAACCTGGTGGGAAATTACGGTAATGGCTCTCTGGTTTGTTGCACGACGCATGCTAGGAGCTACCAGGAGGAGTTGAGGAGCAACATTTTAAAGCGCATGCAGAGGTTAATGCTGGACAGGGACAACTCATTATACTAAAAATGTGACTGCTGCCATCTTGTGGAGCTCATAAAAATGCATCAGCTGGTTGCCCACAGCCGTTTATGCCCCCAGGTTCTTTGTTCCAGCGTTAAGACACGACGGTAGTTATTTGCTATCATAGACCACACATTCCGGCCACTGTGGGTTAATTAAATAGAGGTGCTAATTGGGGCATTGACAGCATTCAATTTAATCCAGCATAGGTTGAGTGAGTTCAACACCGCTGAGAAATCAAATCAAAGCGGACTCCCTTTGCCGCATATGCCCCCATGACATCGACCGTCGTCATGGCTACTCGGTCGATACAAAACAAGCAGACATGAGTGATGTGGATGAATGGAAGGCTGGACCCAGGAAGCTCTGCTTGGACCGCAATGGAAAATATTCAAAGCCGTCTATAAGGATGGATGCTGCACGAGAGAGAGGAGTTTTATGTGAATCAAGGCCTTAAATCTCCCGTCCTTCCCAAACTGCCTTAATTGGTTGCAAACTCCATGGGGTATTTTTAGTGTTTTGGCTTGTTTTCCGCTCCTCTGCCTTTCCCCATTCATGGCCACACAGCCTCTGTCAGAACATGTGGGGAGATGTGTCCCTGCTATCGCGCAGCCCCTCTGAGAGGTGGCGGTTGATGGTTGCCGTGCTTGCTTTTAGGCAGCAGCCCAACCAAAGTGTGGCGAAAGCATCACAGCAACCTCACTGCTTTTTCTGTCTGCTCCCTCTGCAGGAGAGTCCGTGTCGGTCATCAAACACACTGACCCCGTGCCAGACCCTCGTGCCGTCAACCAGGACAAGAAAAACATGCTCTTTTCTGTGAGTGAGCCATGAGCTCAACTCATGAACGCCAACCCATAACCCTAATGGGTTCTTTATTTACCTTTACCCTCCCAGGGCACCAACATAGCGGCAGGTAAGGCCGTAGGCGTGGTGGTGGCTACAGGTGGAAACACGGAGATTGGCAAAATCCGCGACGAGATGGCCGCAACGGAGCAGGAGCGCACGCCCCTGCAGCAGAAGTTGGATGAATTCGGACAGCAGTTGTCCAAAGTAATGTCGCCATGTTTTTAGTTCCACCTGTAACTGCAACTCATGTGATTGTGTGTCGTTTTCTTCCAGGTCATTTCACTGATCTGCATTGCCGTGTGGATCATCAACATCGGCCATTTCAACGATCCCGTCCACGGCGGTTCCTGGATCCGCGGGGCCGTCTACTACTTCAAGATCGCAGTGGCTCTGGCGGTGGCGGCTATCCCCGAAGGTGTTTTGACCACACAAACGCGGTAATGACTGCGTATCTCCACAATGTCCCATTTCCTAACTACATCCTGTCTGGGCTTCAGGTTTGCCCGCCGTCATCACCACTTGCCTGGCTTTGGGCACACGCCGCATGGCCAAGAAGAACGCCATTGTCCGCAGTCTTCCCTCGGTGGAGACCCTTGGCTGCACGTCCGTCATCTGCTCCGACAAGACCGGCACCCTGACCACCAATCAGATGTCTGTGTGCAGGGTAAGGAAACTTGTGACTCACCGAGGATGATGAAAGACCTAAATGCTTACACACAATTCTTGGTTGTAGTCATCCAACTTGCCTCTGTTTGGTTTGAGTCTGAGTTGCCCCCCCCCCCCCCCCCTTCCACCTCTCTTAATTCGTCATTCTGTTCATATCCTCTACATGATCCCTCCTCTTCACCACCCGCCTCCTCCTCCTCCTCCATGCACGGTCAGACAGCATGCTGATCAGTATGCCGGACGCAGTTAGTCACTCACTCACAGCACAGGCAGCAGTAAAGTTGCGTAACTGACCTTGTGTGGAGCGAGAGAGAGCGAGAGAGTGAGAGCGAGACGTCCCTTCCTCCCGCATCTCGCCTTTTCATCCTGTTTTTCTTCAAGTCAAAATTGTGTATGAAAAATAATTTGTGCAGCCCCAGAGCAGCTGGGTGGAGGCTGCTATTTTGGGCTGTTTGACCCGGCTTTTTCCACGCAAACCTCCACCAAATGCATCCATACTTTTCTAGAATCTTTGTCCCAGACACCATACAGCTGGATAGTGTCAGCTCCATCTCCATCCTGCTGTCCACCCCCCCGCCCTCTTCGCTCCACGCACACTACATCGCTGTTGATGTCACATACTAATAATAGTATGACTTTTTAAAATGTTTTTGTTTTGCAGATGTTCATTATCGACCGGGCAGATGGCGGTCATTGCTCCCTAAAGGAATTCACCGTTACTGGCTCCACATATGCACCAGATGGGGAAGTGTGAGTCTTCAGTATCTTTATGCTTAAATCATATTCGTTCTTCCTCCAACTGGGCTTAACAGTAGTTATTTTCCCACATGTAAAGGTTCCATGATGGCAAACAAGTCAAATGTTCCAAGTATGACGCTCTGGTGGAGCTGGCTTCCATCTGTGCTCTCTGCAATGATTCCTCACTGGACTACAATGAGGTTTGTGTTTTGACTTGCAACACATGTAGCACTCCTCTTTGCCTTTGTGTTGATTTGCATTCTCGTTTGACGTGTTTCCAGACCAAAGGTGTATATGAGAAGGTGGGCGAGGCCACTGAGACGGCCCTCACGTGTCTGGTGGAGAAGATGAATGTTTTTGATACCGAAGTGAAAGGCCTTTCCAAGATCGAGAGAGCCAACGCCTGCAATTCCGTATGTAACATTTTCAGCTTTATTCAGGCAAAATTATGGATGATCTGTGTTTTTAAAAGAGTGCGCATGTTTAAATGTGCAGGTCATCAAACAGCTGATGAAGAAAGAGTTCACATTGGAATTCTCCCGAGACAGGAAATCCATGTCTGTGTACTGCACCCCCAACAAAGCCCGCTCCTCTGCAGGGAAGATGTTTGTTAAGGTACACCAGTCACGATGTTACTGTCGGTAATGTTACTGTAATGTTCATTGGGACGCACAAGCACCAGACCTGATTGCCGGAACATCAGGCTTTTTTTGCCGGTTTGAAAGATCTCTCAACAGGCACAATAATCTCTTAACACTACTGGGCTGCGACTGTAGCCGTAACACCAAGCTAAAACTCAGCTCTGAATCCTCTGCTTCCCTTCCTGTCCACCCCACACGGAGCTCCCCTAGCACCAGAACACATTTGCAGCAACACACGCGAGCACAGGTTTTATTTATGTCTTAAATGGCTTTTTTTTCTTACATCACTATATTGTGTAATAGAACATGACTTGCAGTGTTATTGTGGCACGATTGAATTGCCAAAATGGTCAGATGCAATCTGTAGCTTGTAGAAAAAAGCCACCCAAACACAACACGTCAACACATACAACCTACCTACCAACGGCACCATGTAGGCATACATACAAATATGTATGCCAGAAAAGCAACCATATATTCCTGCTGCAAGGCATGATGGTACACTTGCTCATGGTACACTTTGCCCCAACATTTTGCCGTGTTTGTCGGATTTTTGCTTGATTGCAAAATATGCTGATTAGGTCGGAGTAAACAAGGAGGAGTTAACATACTCTTGATAGCCAATGTTTTATTGTTCATAGTTCATATTGTTGTTGTAGATGGACTACCCAGCATGCCTTGCAGACATTTGTAAAGTTTTAAGTTGCGTGTTATGTATAGCACTTTGTTGATTTATGTGATACGTTAGCTTGCTGTGGATGTGTGTTTGTTTTAATTGCACCATGAGCAAGTATGTCATTCTGCTTGATGCCACCTACAGTGTGTGTGTGAATATGTATGTATGTATGTATATAGATATATATGTCTATATATATATATATGTGTGTGTATAGATATAGGTATATATGTGTGTGTGTGTGTGTGTGTGTGTGTATGTATATATGTGTATGTGTGTATATATTGACGGCCCCTCCGCCAAATGTTTTCACCCTGGCCTGCTAGTCAGAAAGTTGGCCCACCCCTGTAGAAAGTTGCAAACGGGTTTTTATGCTCTTAACTATGAAAATAATCCATTGCCTGTATAAGAATCCCTATTTTGCGAAAATTCACTTATTGCTGTCTGATACTGTACAGTATATACTGTATACCTGAGATACAGTCAACGCTTTCAAGAGTTCTGCGCTCTTCCAACAGGGTGCCCCCGAGGGAGTGATTGACAGATGCACACACGTACGTGTAGGCAGCAACAAGGTGCCCATGACCCCCGGCATCAAGGACAAGCTGATGTCTGTGATCAGGGAGTACGGGACGGGCAGGGACACCCTCCGCTGCCTTGCCCTGGCCACCCGGGACAACCCCATGAACAAGAGTGACCTGGTGCTGGAGGACTGCACTCGCTTTGTCGAGTATGAAGTGAGTGCAGATTTGTTGGCTCTTATTTAAGCGAATATTCAGTGTTTCTGACAAAATGTTTTGTTTGATCATCACAGACTGATTTAACATTTGTGGGCTGCGTGGGCATGCTGGATCCTCCACGGGCAGAGGTGGCAGCTTCCATTAGACTTTGCCGTCTCGCGGGCATTCGTGTGATTATGATCACCGGTGACAACAAGGGTATGCACAGCCTGCATCACGTCGCGATTTTGTAGAGCTCCGCGTCCAGCTGTTCACTAAGGTGTCCTTGTCGTTTCAGGTACGGCAGTGGCAATTTGCAGACGCATCGGTATTTTTGGAGAGGACGACGATGTCTCTAGCATGGCCTTCACCGGCCGAGAGTTTGATGACCTGTCCCCTTCGGCGCAAAGGGATGCGGTGGTCAAGGCCCGCTGTTTTGCCCGTGTCGAGCCGTCCCACAAGTCCAAGATTGTGGAGTATCTGCAGTCCTATGACGAGATCACAGCTATGGTCAGAAGAAACACATGACTTGTATTTTTCTCGCTGCAGAATGTTAGGAAACGTCACATTATGATTCTTCCTACTTATCAGACCGGCGACGGAGTGAACGACGCCCCTGCCCTCAAGAAGGCTGAAATCGGTATCGCCATGGGCTCTGGCACGGCTGTGGCGAAGACGGCCTCCGAGATGGTGCTGGCCGACGACAACTTTGCCACCATTGTGGCCGCGGTGGAAGAAGGGCGAGCCATCTACAACAACATGAAGCAGTTCATCCGATACCTTATCTCCTCTAATGTGGGCGAAGTCGTCTGGTGAGCGGAGCTTCTGTCCGAGCATCAACTGTGCACACCATTGTTGTCCTCTAATTGTATCCACGTTGTTGTTGTTTTTTGTAGCATCTTTCTGACGGCGGCTCTCGGCTTCCCCGAAGCTCTCATCCCAGTCCAGCTGCTCTGGGTCAACTTGGTGACTGATGGGCTGCCCGCCACCGCTTTGGGCTTCAACCCGCCGGACTTGGACATCATGAACAAGCCTCCTCGCAATGCTCGCGAGCCCCTCATCTCCGGATGGCTCTTCTTCAGATACCTAGCCATCGGATGTAAGTCAGTTTGGACTTTGACCCCTTTCGCCAATCGAAACAGCAGCACCTGCTGAGGCGTGATATGTTCAAGCGTAGTTTGGTAGTGAACGCTCTTGTTCAAGTGATGTGTTTACATATTTTCTGACTGCAGCAGATACGTTATGTCCCGTGTGTATGATAGCATGCTGTTTTATGTAGGTTATGTGGGTGCTGCCACCGTGGGTGCTGCTGCCTGGTGGTTTGTTGCTGCCGAAGACGGACCAAGGATCACCTTTTACCAACTGGTATAAAATAGGAGCCTCACTATCATGTCACCGACATGCAACAATATGTGCTGACTTGCCATTTTTATTGTTGCTGCTTACAGAGCCACTTCCTGCAGTGTGGTCCAGAGAATCCAGACTACCAGGGTCTGGACTGCAAGGTGTTTGAGTCTCCTTACCCGATGACCATGGCCTTGTCAGTGCTGGTTACCATTGAGATGTGCAACGCTCTAAACAGGTGTGCTGTTTGCCCTTGGCCACTGCTACTGCTTTTAAAGTGCTCAAATGAGGCGCAAGGTTCCTCCGAGAAGGTAGAAATGCACAGCTCAGCGTTTTGTTGCCGCTCACTGGCAATTAAAGCAGCATTATCATAAATCTGCCTCATTAACTCCCTTGCTCCCATACTGGCACAGAATGAACCAGTTGGAGATTGTAATAATAATAAACGGCTGGCTTTTGTATTAACAGCGTATCAGAGAACCAGTCGCTGCTGCGCATGCCTCCCTGGGAGAACGTGTGGCTGCTGGGGGCCATCTGTCTCTCCATGTCCCTCCACTTCCTCATCCTTTATGTGGAGCCTCTTCCGGTAAGAAACTGGAAATGTAAATGTCGTCCCACTTGTCACTTGAACGCTTTAGAGAACAGGTTTTACAAAATGTGGCACGGTGAATCCTGTGAGAATTTATTTTGGTTCAGCCCACCATACTCCTGGAAGAAATAAAACATTGAGAGGTTCTGCTCTTAAAAGAACTAGGAATCATTTTGCCTTAGGTTTTCTTAAGCTGCCATGCAATCCCTGTCCTTTTACATAGCATAAAGCATAGCATAAAATGTATAGATACTCACCACTAAGGAATGATAGAACAGAAGGTGAGTCTTGGTGTAGCCTTTAGCCTGGTCATCACGCTTGCACTAGCGTGGATCTCTCCAAGCTGTGCCAGATTGTTGAAAACTGTTGAACCTTGTGCTTTATTGCCAGACGAGCATCTCAAAGCACACAACTTTGGTGCCTTCAAGGACCGCTGAATAAAGTGTGTAAAGTATGGGAAAAAAAAACCATTACCAGTGAACCGCAACGACATAAACATGTCAGAGTTGTGGGCTTTCTAACAGTAGTCTATGTTTATGTAATGATAAATTCCATATCTGCAGATTTGCAAGGCAGTAAATGCTAAATCATCAATTTGCAGGGATTCACTGTACAGCTGTCCCTTGCCACTTTACTGTTTCACTCTCACATCGCTGTTTCATGGTTAAATACGACATTTTTAGTAAAAAAAAACAAATAGGCATATTTTAGCAAATTTTACTTTTTTGTCGGCCCAAGCATAAAAATGGCAAAATCTGATAAAATGCAAATATAAGGCATTCACAAAACTCATGTAAAGATGTGATAGGTAGTAATCTGCACTGGTCCCTAGTTGTCAGTAGTTTTCCATTGATGAGACGGTAGCCAAAGTAGGCTGTTCAAAAAAATTAAAACTATCCCAATGCAAATGTGTGAATCTGTTACTACTATATCTCTACTGTATGTTCTCTGTAGGAGTGTAAAGGTGACTATAGAGGTGTTATTTCATGTCTGGAGGGTTGTAACAATGTTGAGTGTATTTAGAAGATCGTTTTTTTCCCTATTCTCTTAACTATGGAAATACTCCATTGATGTATAACTAATCCTATTTGGTAGAAATTAACTTATGGTGAAGTTTGGAACCAAATGAACTGTGATACATGACAGATTACTGTAATTGTATTGCATTTGCGTGTACCATTTATTGATTTGACTTTTCCCTGCCAGATCATCTTCCAGATCACCCCCCTGAACCTGACCCAGTGGCTGGTGGTGCTCAAGATCTCCCTCCCAGTCATTTTGCTGGACGAGATACTGAAATTTGCGGCCAGGAACTACCTGGAGCCCGGTAAAGAGCTGGAGGAGAAGTCGGCCAGCTCCAAAGGCTGCTGCCTGGCTGCATGCATGGAGGGAATCTCCTGGCCCTTCATGGCCATCACCCTCCCTCTGGTCCTCTGGATCTACAGCACCGACACTAACATGGCCGACATGTTCTGGTCCTGACTGACTTGAGCACAACTTTTTTTTTTTTCCTCCCCCTCCCAACATCACAGCCATCACTCCCCACGTTTGCTCCCCACCACCTGCCCCCTCTCTGCCCCGCCTCCCATGTGCGCAGCTTGTGTGTGTTGTGTGTAGGTGTGCTTTGCGTGCGCGCGTGTGTGTGTGTGAGGAGCGTCTATGAAACATGAAGCGCAACAGTACCCTAAATTGTTGGCTATCGATCACTCGCATAGATTTGATTTGACTTTTTACTTTTAACATTAATATAAATTCACACTTTTTTTTAAGCTTGGTGATGTAGTTTAGAGGATTTTGAGACTCGTGTCAATACAGTTATTATTTCGTCTACTCCCCCCCCCCCCCATATCAAAACAAAGAAGGGGGCACCAGAAAATTGTTGATCTGTACAGAGATTGAACACTATTTCAATATTTTATGCTTTTTTTATGGCTTTGTAAATTTGTTGGACCAGCGTGGCTTAGACGTGTACCGCCTTGATTTACCCCCTCCCTAATATTTACCGTTCTTCATTTCTTCATATTTACTGTGTCTTCAGAGGACAAGCGACGTGCGGCAACCAAGAACAGGAGGCTAGGAGGGGGTTTGGGAGCGAATGTTAGAATCAGTTCTTCTCAACTGGTAAATTGGAGGTCTTTGCCTGGGCAAACAGATGTATGGGTAAAAATTTTGAAAAAACATAACAGTCATGTGGGGACCCAGAGTTCGTGGGCCGTGGGGGTCCTGCAGGCATAACCAGTTGAGAAGCGCTGGCTTGGATAAGAAAGAAATAATAATATTCCAGAAAACACAACTCTGCATGACCAAGCATGAACTGTATGTGGTTGCTCATTTCTAATTTAATTGTGTGCCCCCCTCCCCCTTTTACCCCCAAATGTTATAGTACAGATTCACCTTTTTTTTTTTTACTGCTATGATTTGAAATACGTTTTTCACTGGGAAGAGCACAGCTACCTCAATGTGATAACAAATGTTTTCGTTTTGTGCTCATCTCTATGGTAACATTGGAGGTGTGCCGGTGCCACCCCACACCCTCCGGGTTTGCTTGTGCAGAAAAATGGAACAAACTATTCATTCCCCTCTAACGTTTTAGTTTTTTTAATCATGTTTTTGCGTGTTTTGTTTTTTGTGTGACGTTCATTAACTTAGTTTGCAAAAGTAGTCAAAGATGTTAACCGTCTCGATGGCGCTTGATTCAAAGGACGTTAATAAGGAAACTACGACTCACAAATGACTTTGGATTTCAAACGAATACCCCTCCATTCTTGTCTTTTTTTACGTTTAAGGAAAGAAAAATACACTCACGAACCCTTTGAATCAAAGTGTTTTCTGTCATTCTTGAATTAAGGCTCGACTCCTAATACTTTGTGTGTTGCTGGATGAGCATTAATTACGTGGAGAAGACGCCATCTTTAAAGCATGTTTAGGGGATAAGTAGCCCGGATGTTAGCATGTTGTTTGTACCACTTGACATTTGTTGCTTTTTGTTTCCTCCAATGCCTTCCATTGGCTACCCTGTCACTAGCGTGAGTATTTTTCCATCTTTGAAACACTTTGAATCTAATTTGATTAAACGGAAAGTTATTTTGCTATTCGTAACCCATTAAGTGTTTGCTAAGATGGTGTGTGCCGCCCCCTATTGGTGTGGATGATAAACGACAGTTCCTACTGATATATGTGTAATGAACATAAGTGCTTACATTGGGAATGCCACCGTGTGCGCCACATTCACTCCCCCCCACACTTTTAATAATATCTGGTGATTGAATGCAATTTGGCATGGTATTCTAATGTTGTATTTCTTTGTTGCAGGTTGGCTCTCCTAACAGTCTTCACACAATTTAAGGAGCGGATGGAGTCATACCACCATCTGGCATGTACACACACGCACACACACACCCCTCACACCCACCAAGTGTATGTGTGTAAATATGTAAGTGTGCAGAGATACACGTGATTTCTTTATAGGAAAGAGACCAAATACAGGAATTCAGTTTTAGTGTGCAGGGATGTTCTTGAACGTTCCTCCCTCCTTGCATGTCTTATTTTATTTTTTGTTACATCCAAGGTATACTTTGGATGTGTAGAGAATCGTAATTACTAAACACCGGGTTGCATTTTGTGTCCAGACATCATGCATGCCTCGCAGCTGTATGTGAGCTTTTGCGGTTTGTAATTCTACAATATTCTAATGTATAAGAATACTCGAGGTTTTACGACAAACTTTTTGGAGCTCACTGTTTTTTCTTACTGTACTGTTTGCACAACGTTAGGACACCAGAAATGACTCACGACGACCGCGCGCTACTTGTTTTCTGCATTCCTCTTTTGTTTCTTGTCTTGTGGTTTTATTCCGTTAAGGACATTCCTGCAATACATTATCCTGTTTTCTTACCGATTTTGGTTTTTATGATCTTGTATGTTTGGCTGTAAAACTGTGATATAATAATAATAATAATAAGGGGGTGATGTGGGTAAACAAACATGTATATTAATCATCTGTAAAATAAATGAGACTATCATTATTTAATTCTGATGATTGTAGTTACATTAGAGATTGTGGTTTTAGGTAAATAAAATAAATCATACTTCAAGTTTTCTCTGAGTTTTTTTTTATGTGTATGAGTTTTTAAAAAATGGTGGTTTTGGTAACAGGACAGGAGGACTTGCATTACTGACAATAGTATTACTATTGCAACTGTATGTTTTTGTATTAAATAAAATGGTGGTGATGCTGGGTGAAAAAATATACAAGAAAAAATAAAAATATGAGCATGATATAGTTGGCACAATTACATACAAAAAAATTACAAATAGATTTCATACGCTAAAGGGGAAAAATACTATTTATTTGACCCACTGGCAGGTATAACATTTGGCCGCTAGATGGTAGCGTTGAGTTATATATACCAAGAAAAGAAGCCTAACATCATTTTCGCTCCAACGGCGAAATAAACACGTTTTGTGCGTTATCTGAAGTAATACTACGTTTTTTATTGTAAAGTATTATAATATGGAATTTCACGAACACAATGTACCTCCATTTAGTGAACTTAACAATCACGTGACGATGCGGGGGTAAAGGGGTGCACTGTCTCTTTAAGCAGCAGGCGGCATGTCATGGCCCCTCCCACTCCTGCAGCCTCCACTCACTCACTCACTCTTCCCTGGTGTGAGATGGGAAAGCTCACAGCCGCTCCATCACGGCCCAGCAAGCAATCTTCAACCGGAAAATGGAATAAAAATCACCACCGCGCCGAGAAAAATGGAGCGAGAAGCACATCCGCCGACTCCTACATGATCGACGCCTCACTTCGCTCAACATGTCCGGTGCTGCGCTCGCTTGTGTTGCGTCCTTGTGAGTCCATTCTGTACAAAGGAGCATCCATAAGCACCTGAGATTGCTGCCGAATTACCGAGAAGGAGTGAGGGGACCGGTCGGTGCCAACAAGTCCGGATCTACTCGAACACAACACCGGCAAATCGAGAGGAGGTTTATATTTTAGACGTTTTTCTACCTGGAGTCGTTTTCACATTCGCTAAAAGTGACCTGTACTGGAATAATGCATGCGGGAAACGACAGCTTTTTTTCGTCCATTATGATCGGGGTCGACAAAAGGATGTTTTGTTGCGACTGTGCAACCCACGGCAAGTGTGTGTCATCCATTAGTGCTCCTGAGCAGGTCCTCTGAAGGCCTCCTGTAAACACACTCTCTGCTTTGTTGTCCAGATAAGACTCTGTTGGCCTGAGACAAATAAGACATAAATATGGTGGAGCCGGTGGGATTCATTGAGGCGTGGAAGGCTCAGTTCCCAGAGTCGGAGCCCCCCAGAATGGAGCTGAGGTCCGTGGGGGGTATCGAACAGGAGCTGGAGCGATGCAAGGCATCCATCAGGCGGCTAGAGCAGGAGGTGAACAAGGAGCGCTTCCGCATGATCTACCTGCAGACCCTCCTGGCCAAGGAGAGGAAGAGCTACGACAAGCAGCGCTGGGGCTTCCGGAAGACGCCGCTCAATGAAGGGGTGGACCCCGCCGCCTCTCAGGGGGCAGAGTCCCAGCAGCCGCACATGCAGGAGACCGGAGGGGTGGGTTGTGGCATCGGGGGCGGGTACCCGACCGTTGGAGACAGAAGTCGCTACCAGCCCCACGGTGATGGAACAGGCAGATCCAAACCTAGACCCCCGCCGGCGAGGAAGTCGGCCTCCCACGGCGATGGGCTGGAGTCGGCTTTCGAGGTGCCTCCGCAGGCCGAGTCTACCTCCTGCGACAACCTGGACGGCCTCTCGCCCTCCAAGCAAAGAGGGGGCATCTCCGTGTCGCCAAGAAGGCCGACTCTCCCGCCCCCGGACAAGGAGCTGCCTTGCGACCCCAACGACAAGCTGGGCATGGGGCTCGGTGTGGCCGCCCTGAGGTCCAACTTTGAACGAATCAAGCGTGCCAACTCTCATTCTGTGGGCGATAAAGGTCAAGAAAAGCAGAAGCCACCGCCTCCTTTCTACACCAACATGGAGTTCCACCACGACCGGGGCCTGGTCCGGGTCAACGACCGCGAGGTCTCTGACAAGATCAGCTCCTTGGGGACTCAGGCCATGCAGATGGAGAGGAAGAGATCCCTGCACTCCCTCCCGGGGAATCTCGCCACCGTGGCGGGGGAGCTCCGTGCCAGGCCTGTGTATCGGGGGCGGTCCACCGAGAGCACCTGTGGGTATGACGCGGAGTATGAAGATGGAGACCCCAATCAGAGAACTAGATCCAATGGTGGTAAACCTCCGCCACCGCCTTGGCAACCCTCTGACTTCCAGGCCTACTCCAGCGTCTACGTCGGCGGGGTCATGATGGGCGAGGGCGGCGTCGGCGGGGATGGGCGAGTCCAAATGAGAGACCACAGCGGAGGCGCAGCTGACGACCACCTCCTCACGTGGCCCCGTCGCTCATACTCCCCGGGTAGCTTCGAGGATGTCGGCGGGGGCGGCGGCTACACGCCGGACTGCAGCTCCAACGAGAACCTGACGTCCAGCGAGGAGGACTTCTCGTCGGGGCAGTCCAGCCACGTGTCGCCCAGCCCCACCACCGCCTTCCGCAGACCCTTCCGCGAGAAGAGCCGCTCGCCGTCGCAGAACTCCCAGAACTCGCAGCACTCATTTGACAGCAGCAGCCCGCCGACGCCGCAGTCGCAGAAGCGCCACCACCGACAGCAGGGCGGCCACGTGGTCATGTCCGAGGCCACCATCGTCAGTGTGCGCAAGACGGGGCAAATATGGCCGCCGGCTGTGCACCACGACCTCATGCCCCATCACGGCAGAGCGTCGCATGACAACAGTTACCATGGAGACCACCTGGGTGAGTGACCGCCTGTCCTCCAGATAGTACAGCTGTGTTCAGGTGTTGGTCTTGTTAAGGAGACGGTTCTCCTGGAATGAGAACAACGCAGTCGGTCTGTGTTGAAGCATGTGAGGTCTGAGGATGGTAATCTAATCAAGAGGTGTCTGTCTTGGCGAGAGGAAGCCATTCTCCAGCTTTTCCATTCAAGAAGCGCATCCGTGTTTATGTCAGTTGACACATTTTACTACCAGTGGAGTCCGACTTAAACTGCAGTCTTATTGGCTTAGATGGGCAGAATTTAGCTATAGCAAAATGTTCTAGACACAATTTAGTGTAATACAGTTTGGAGAAGTTGGTCAATGCAGAAACAGTCAGCGTGTGACTGAGAAATGGCAACAATGTGGCGAGTATAATCCTGTACCTCCACAGCACCAGGATAAGCAAACGTTAGCGTTCATGTAATTTTTTTATTTTTATTTTAATTAAAAAAAAAAAAATTGTCATGTTTATTTTTGGCATTTCCAGTAGTGTACTTAAATTTTTATTAAACAACATAATGGTAATCCGTGCAGAAATATGTCATTTTACATTTCTATATCATAACTACACTTTGCAACATTTTGCTTTATTTTTATATATATATTTGCTTTATTTTATTTTATAAATAATGTAAATACAATAATTTCAGTTACATGATCAAATACTATACAGTTTTAAAAATTAAATAAATAATAAAATAAAATAAAAATAATGATATAATAAAAATTAAAGTGACGATATGTGTTTTGTATCAGACGTATTCTGCAAACGTTCACAAAACTTCGAAAAAATCATAAATCGTGCTTTTTTTAAATATATACTATAATATATTTAATTTTTATTATACTATAATATTATATTATTATAATATTATTATATATACTATAATGCTCCAACAATTTACATGAAAATTTAAAAGAAATATTTAAAGTTTTGCTTTGCTAATTATTTTTTATATGCAACATAACATATAGCATTTTAGCCAAAGCATTTTTGTTGTTTATTTTGAATAAAAACTCTATTTTCCCCTGTAATATTATCACTTTATTCTCTTTAAATTCTGTCTTTATTATTTCCAAGCTACAACCTTTTTACGTAATATTCATTTTTGTAAAACTACTGCCGGTTAAGTTTTTGCTGTTTTTTTTTTTTTGGTAAATTATATTTTTAGAGCCACAAAAAAGCCCCCGGGCCACACTTTGGATACTCCTGGTTTAGTTTCATGCTTCATTGTGCGGATCTCACTGGAAGCTAAGCTAAGCTAGTTCTATTTGATGTTACTGTTCAGCCTTGGCAGCGAAAGCACACTCAAGGCCTTCCTATCGTATTATTATGATTATGATTATTGAATATGGTAAGCTCATTACCCAAATTTCCTCTCTGTGCTTCTATAATTCATTCCAATGTACGTATATACACGGTGGAATCACACATAATGTTTTTGTTTTTTTTTTTTGCTGTAGTTGTTGCCTCCCCCTGGGAGAATGTAATGATGTAACGGGCAAGGTAGCCCAGCAGCTCACATCCTGCATGGAACATTTAAATGATGACTTCCCTTTTTATTGGAGACAAAACCTGTTCCTCACTATTAAGATAGGATGAGCATTTCTTTCCACCACAATGAGCCCTGCAGGGGACATCCATGGACGATGGAGAGTGGGCTGGGTTTGGTATTTAGCCTGATCATCTAAGACGGGGGGTGTCCAGAATGTTCCCAGCAAGGGGCCACATGGTTAAAAAAAAATAATTAAAGGATGCAAAGGCAAGAAAAAAGTGCATCTCAGCTGTAAGTGAAAAAGCCGATTATTGCTATCAACGTCACTTTTTTGTGATGGCTCAAAACGCTCAGTTTCAGAGGGCATCGCAAAACTGTTCCTTTGTGATGTCACAGAGGGGCAGGTCATGTCCAGCTTCTGAGCTTTGTCACTTCTGACAAAGTGTGTCCGACAATGAGTGCTCCTCCTGGGCCTCACGAAGTTGGTGGCAAGACCACACGTCTGGCTTCTCTTGACTTCCACCGCTCAGGGGTCTCCAGCCAGTAGATCGTGAGCTGCTAGTAGCTCCTAAACACTTTTTTAATTAGCTCTCTAAAGACTTTATTCATTTATTAGCAACTCCTATACCCACTATATTAGGAAAGTGGGGTTCGTTTGTCGTTAGGAAGCACTTTGGACGTGTGACCAATCACAGCGGAGTGGGCGGGACGTGGGTGGAATAAATTAAAACAGACCTTAGGTGCAGATTCTGGAAGATCTAGAAAGTTTTCTGTCTAGGTTATTGTGTGTCGCTTCTCTATAGGAGTCCACAACTCAAAAATGAGCATAATTTATTCATTCATTCATTCATTTTCTACCGCTTTTTCCTCATGAGGGTCGCGGGGGGTGCTGGAGCCTATCCCAGCTGTCTTCGGGCGAGAGGCGGGGTACACCCTGGACTGGTGGCCAGCCAATCACAGGGCACATATAGACAAACAACCATTCACACTCACAATTTGGAGTGGCCAATTAACCTAGCATGTTTTTGGAATGTGGGAGGAAACCGGAGTACCCGGAGAAAACCCACGCATGCACGGGGAGAACATGCAAACTCCACACAGAGATGCCCGAGGGTGGGATTGAACCCTGGTCTCCTAGCTGTGAGGTCTGCACGCTAACCACTAGACCGCCGTGCCGCCCATATAATAATTTATAATTATTATAATTTATTTTGTAAAATTATAAATGTAAATTATATTTTTACAATGTGCTATATAATAATAAAAAAATATAAAAAACTAAAAAAATAAAAAGAATAATAATAAAAAACTGCTGTATTTGCACTGTTAGCATGACTTTTCCAACATGACGATACAGAGCTTTTGAGCAGTGAAGCTGCTAGCGACCTTACGCTAAGCCACCTGTGGCGTGTCTCTCCAGATGACCCGGATTACGCTGCACCGCGTCAGCACCGTGCTGCTTTTGTCTTTGCACGCCTTTCAAAACCACTCGAAAGGACAACTCGGCTGTCCGTCAATGTTTTGTCATCACTCAATCAATAAAATATCTTGGAAAATGTACTAATATGAAGAATTATGGGTATTTTTTTGTACACTGGCTCAATTAAAGTACCTACAGAAACACACATAAGTATTCAGACCTATCCATCATTTGTAGAAAATACAGCCGCGACTCTAATGTGATGTTTTCCCCACAGGAAAACCATTTAGTCTGTTCCAGGGTCAAACCATCGTGCTTAATTGGGAACTTCAACCCGATATCAGTGATGTGACACATGTCTTGTCTTCTGGATTAGTATTGGCGGACAGGGGGTAGGGCGCTCCAAGCAAAAGCAGTCTAGTCATGCTGACATGTAGATTTTAATCCGACCGCCCCCCCCGACCCCCCCACGCCTTTTGTCTGGGAATTACAAAACTAATTCCGATTACCATTAGCCTTTCCCTTCTCTGCGTGTACACTTACACACCACGCTAATGCCTTGCCCTATTTATTTATCTCACACGGGATTATCACCCGTGTAGCTAGCTAGCTAGCTAGATAACAGTAACAACCACCGCCACATGAAGACGAGTGAGGTTGACCAAATGGTCAGATTTGGTCCAGTGGAAAAGAAATGTCGGTTGTTAGGTGCGCCGCATTCCAAATGAGGTAAGGGGCGGAGCTTAGCACTCCCCTGTGTGTTGATTGGTGGACAAAAAAATTTGATTTTTGCTGTAAAATGTTTGGTAATTGTTTTCAAAAACACTGACAACACACCACGTTATTTATTAGGAAATATTTCAAATAAAGACATATATACAATATTAAATTGTTTTCTAAAAATACTGAAAATAAATCAATTTTGACATTTTTGTCATCTTTTTGCCATTCAATCAAACGTACTATAAACGTAATACAATACATGCAATCAATATTAAAATGTTCAAAAATACAAATATTAAATATAAAAGTAATAAATTAGGTAATATAAAGTTAAAATTGAAAAAAATTAAACGTAGCAAAAAATTAATCAAATTAATATATGTCAATATTACGTATTAAATAAAGAAAGTTTTTGTCAATTTAATGTAATTTATGCAATTCAGTCAATCAAAAAAGTGTGATAAAAATAAATATTTATGCACTCAATATGGAATTATATATACAGTACAATATGCACACACAATAAGTATTAAAGCCATTAAAAGAAGGTAATACAAAATATAATTATAGTTCATTTAAATGTATTGGTCAGGTAAACAAAACAAACTATTAAAGTGTTATCCAAGAGGAGACTGAGGGCAGCAGCAGAGAACTGCAGCAAAACGGAGACCGAGAAAACCTCTTTTTACCCCTACGGTCTTTGAATGCACCATGATACATGATGAGATATTCCATGTATGGTCTTCAAGCATACATTCCTTGAATTGTGGCAGCTTACATTTAGCATCTTGAATGCACAAACTGTGTCTAAGCACCCCACACCCCCCACCCCCAAACAACCCACCCAACCAAACCCCGGAGGTGTACTGGCCAGGTGTCTATTGTCAGAGTCGTGTCCACACTGTTGTGTTGCTATTGTGTTGCGTGTTTGCTGTTTGCAGCTGGACGTGTTTGCTGAATAAATAGCGCTGGCTAACGGCGGCGGTTGTCTGGATAATGTCGGGGTGGGGGCAGGTGGGGGCTGATGGGGCGGTGACCAAGGCCCTTCCAAAACAACACAAATGCACTGCTAAAAGTTACACTTTATATATACGTACTGGATATGTACATCTTTGGTATTGAATGCTAAAGGCCAGTCTGCCATGGAGTCTTAGCTTGTATAGCTTAGCACTTTAGCACTTTATGGACTTTTGACATATTGTACGCGGTAATACAGATGCAATATATCACATCCAACAACGTGACATAACGGAGCAGGAGAGGTGGACACAAAGTTAGCAACACTAGCAGAGCTATGTGAGCTAGCACGCTAACATTGCACTGACATTCTAACAGCTAGGTTAGCCTATTTGCGGAACAAAAACAACATGATGAAACGTACGGCCCACCCACATCTCATGCATAGTTGGAAGCGCTGCTTTTAAGATGTGTAGCGAAGCCTGCTTTTTTTATACGTATGCAAGGTTTTTCCTTCTTGTATCGTGAAAGCTGCTACCTCCAAAGTGAGTAATGGAGATGTTAGATCTCCACAAGGGGAGCTTTAAAAATGTGTCAAAGTGCCTCTACTGTTTAACGATGGCATCAGCTTGACCCTGTTACTGACTATTTCCACTTCCATGATTTCCTATGGGAGCAGCAGCTAGCTTCCCCCGCCTGCCTTTAAATGGCAAAGAGATGTCTTGTGACGTTTCCTCGTCTGTCGGTGCATCAACGGATCTTTTCTGGCACACACGATAGACAGCGTTTGATACTCGCACACCGACTGCTGAGGGGCCAAGCGGCTTCAAGGTGTAAACAACAACAGCGACCATGTTTGTGTGTATGCGTGTGTGTTTGTTACGCAACTGGAGAGATCTTCCCGTCTGGGATTCTCTTGACCAGCCGAGCGAAAGACGGGAGCTCACAAACAACACGTGAGGGTCCGACGTGATGCAACCTCGTCATCGTCAGGGGTCACATTTTGGACCAGGGGCTATTTGCAGCTGCAGGACATTCGACAAATAGAATTAATATTTTGACTTCATTCTGTATCATTCATATCATCATTAAGTATCATCATAAGTAAATATCATTAGAAAAATATTTCTGTAATATTAGGAGGAAGAGTAGCATCATTTTGGTAGCATAAAGTTGAAATATTAAGGAAACACTTTAATAAAAAGTTGTAATGTGAAAAGTAAAAATATTATGGAAATAAATTTGGAATATGAAATATAGAAGTGAGTTGAAAGAGTAATTTTATGAGAATATTTCCGTAAAATTAGGACAAGTAGCATCATTTTTGTAGCATAAAGTTGAAATATTAAAGAAACACTTAATAATAAAAAGTTGTAATATGAAAAAAAGCACAATACTATGAGAATAAAGTCAAAATATTAAGAGAAAAAAGAAAAATACCATTAGAAAAATATTTGTGTAATATTCTGAGGAAAAGTAGCATCATTTCTGTAGCATAAAGTTGAAATATTAAAGAAACACTTAATAATAAAAAGTTGTAATATGGAAAAAAGCACAATATTATGAGAATAAAGTCAAAATATTCTGGAAATAAATTCAGAATATTACAACAAGATTACTTACAAGAAGTGAGTTCAAATAGTCTGGGAAAGAAACGGCAAACATGAGAAAAAAAAACACAATATTATGAGAATAAAGTAAAAATATTATGGAAATAAATTCAGAATATTAAGAAGAAAACTTACAAGAAGTGAGTTGAAGTAGTAATTTATGAGAATATTTCTGCAATAGGAGGAAAAGTAGCATCATTTTTGTAGCATAAAGTTGAAATATTAAAGAAACACTTAATAATAAAAAGTTTTAAAATGAGAAAAAGCACAATATTATGAGAATAAAGTCACAATATTAAGAGAAAAAAGAAAAATATTAGAAAAATATTTCTGTAATATTAGGAGGAAAAGTAGAATCATTTTTGTAGCATAAAGTTGAAATATTAAAGAAACACTTAATAATAAAAAGTTGTAATATGGAAAAAAGCACAATATTATGAGAATAAAGTCAAAATATTATGGAAATAAATTCTGAATATATAAGAAGAAAACTTACCAGAAGTGAGTTAAAATAGTCTGGGGAAAAAACAGCAACAAATTTTATTTTATGTGAATAAAGTAAAAAATATTAAGAGAAAAAACTGTAATCTCAGTAGAATTATTTTACGTTGTAAAATTATGAAGAAAAAAACTTGAAAAATGTTGTAATATGAAAAAGAAGCAAAATATGAGAATAACGTCAAAATATTGTAGGAAAAAAGAAGAAAGTTAAAATACAAAAAAAAAATTGAAAAAAAACGTAATTTTATAAAAATAAAGTCAAGCATCAAACTTTAGCAGGGTGTTATTTTAAGACGTGTAGTGAAGCCAAGGTGGTGGGCATCATTAACATCAAGTCTTCCAGCTTCCAAAGATGCTGACTTCCTGTTAGCGGGCAGCCTTGACAACACGTTTTTAGCTGCCGTGTGTGCGTGTGCGTGTGTGTGTGTGCGGCCTTGGCAGAGGTATCCACTGTACTTAAATGAATGAAGGCATGGCTGTGAAAGTTATTACGCTGGAACTTCCTCCATAATTTATGGAGCAGATGGGGGGGTGGGGGGGGGCTATAAGAGGAAGCATGGGGTGGGGGGAGGGGGTGCGTTCCATTAACGAGGTGTGGGCCCGGATAGAGGATAGATGTATGTGACGTCAGGAAGATGACAAATATTTGTTGTCGTCGAAGGATCTCCAGTGGAAGATCACATTTCGTGTTGAACACCCCTCCTCCCCCCACCGTCACCCCCATGAATGACCTTGGGTAACATCCCTCCCTTTGTGATATCTTTTTTTATGTCACTTAATACCCCTCGTTCCCTCCTTCTCTCCTTCCCTCCTTCCTTCCTGGTCTATGACCTGTGCCATGCCTGGAGCGAACTTTGCAATAACAGATTTTTAAGCCCGATTTACCAACGACAACAAAGAGCCTTCACCACTGCGCTTTTTGCTGAGTTTTGGCTGCAGGGGATGATGATGATGACGATGATGATGACGATGATGACGATTTTGAAGACCTTAAGAGAGCAGCAGAGAAGGTGAAGAGAAAAGCCAAGGGAAGTCTCTTATCTCCAATCAGTCATTAATGCGTCCATGCAGGCACTTTTTAAAGCCTTTTATCCTCAGCTCTGCCAGCCCTATCTGCCTGTCTTTCACTCTATTGTTACCCTGCTTCTCGTCTGACAGGCTGTAGTGAATCTGAGCCTTTTTTTTTTTCGTATATACCCGTCAGGGAAATGACGCCTTAAACACTCATTGTTTCATAGGCAATCTTTCACATTGAAGGGAAAATATGACACAGAAAATTAATTTTTATCAAAGAATGCATGGAAATTGTTTGTCTCATTTAGCATTTTGAAAAGTGGTATTTTATTACATTTCAATTTCATGCTGTTTTAATAAAAAAATAATATTTATTTATTTATTTACGCATTTATTAACGCACATTGTTTTACTGGAGATCTTTCACATATAAACAAATTCATGAAGGGGTTAGATTAAATTTATAAATAAAATGTATTTATATTTTCATTAAAAGTATTTATTTTAAGTAGATTTAAATGTAATAAATGTAAATTATATAATTAAAATACATTACATATTTTTAAATTATAGATTAACTATATTTAAATGTATTAAAATATATCATATATTATGTATATTATATATATTATATATATTTAAATATATTAAAATATATCATATATTATGGATATTATATATATTTAAATACATTTAAATATTAAATATATTTTTTTACATATTTTGAAATTGTATGTAATTGAAAATTAGCTATATTTCCATTTGTAATAAAATATTACTGTAAGCCTGCCATGTTGTTTCCATTTAAAATAACATACATAGAAGAAATAACAACTCCTTCAAAGTAGCTTCACTTGAAACTGCAAAATCCTAGCGACACCGAACCCATCACAAATAACAACAACAGCAACAGAGAATGAGCATCTCCACTCGGAGGAGACACGTTTTGTTCAAAAAGAGACTGAGGGCAGAAAACAGGAGACTGTGGACGTTTCAAAAGGAAGCTATCCTGCTCATTTCCAAGTACGTTAGATCCCAGTATGGCGGAAGTAGGATCCCTTTTTTGTGAATGGAATATTTTTGGGAGTTAGAGCATAGAAAGGTTTACAACCTTCTCACATCAGTAGAGCCCTCTAGACATAAAATAGCACCCCTATATTGACCTTTACATGCATATTACCCAATATCGTGGACATAATTAGAGAAAATCAGACCTAATATAGACTCGCGTGTTAGTGATCTGTGTTTACTTCCTGTTTTGTACTTCCTGCTATGGTGTCATCAATGTAACATTGAATGCATCCTCAAAATGCTTTATTTGTATTTTCATTTAGCATTTAGTGGAGGTAGCATCATGATGTGGGGCTGCACGAGTGCCGCCAGGAACCCTAAAATATGAGTCAGTATGAGTGTTTGAGCGTACAAATGAAGTGATTTGGCGTGGGTTTCAGTATTGTGGGATTCCCGGCTTCCTGCCACGTGTCCGAGAGCGTCTCCTCGTTTCCTTTCATGTGTTCCTCCAGCTGAGTATTTTTTGTGGCGCTCATTTGGCCCACTTTATTCCAGGCCTATAAATGGCAGCGCTTCCTCAAGGCTGCACATTGCTTTGATGGCCGCCTCAGACGTCCTCTCTTGTCGCGAGCGCGAGGAGACCAGCCATACGGTAGCGGCTTGTCACTTTCTTAGCAGGGTTTTCCCCGGGACGGCCCAAGAAGAAAGATGTGAAACTTTAGGCCCTACGCCTTTCTCTGTCATCCATTATTGATGCTGCGCTGCTGGGAATGATAACACCGGGTGTCCAATTCCTGTCTTGGCTGTCACACCCCTGGGTCACATTAGCCTCTGTGGACGTCTCCGATGTCCCGATACACACGTTACACGCCTGCATAGAAAGTGAAGTGGCTGCTTGGTTTGATGGGCAAGAGAGCAACATCCATGCAGCCGGTAAAGTCGTCTCTCTGCCAGTGAGCTTCCTGCACTCGGCTTTCATCAACCAGGCCTGAAATGTGCAAAAATATTGAGACAATGTGTGGGGAAAGATGATAAAAGCGCTGCACAGAATGTTGGCATGTCGTCATCTTGCAATTTTTAGGAGCTTTATCCTCCTAAACAGTCTGACAAGAATACAGTACTCAGGAAAAGTATTTTTTTTAAATAAATATGTTTATTTATTATTAAATTTTTAATCAGATTAGCATCAGATTTACAAAGAATAAGCTCACAATATTAAAAGAATTGTTATTTTATGTTATTGTGGCATGTGTCCAAGCAGATACTGTATCGCTAAATTATGTGCATTTTTACAATTTTTAAAAAATGTTCTTTTTCATGAAGATTGCAGTCTTACACAATAGTTTTAATTTACTAGTATAAATTAATTATAGTATTATATTATTATAGTATTTATTTTTATTTTTATTTTTAGTATTTATAACAATTGAAAGTTCTGTTTTTTATTAAATATTTTTATTTTAAATGTAATATATTGTATTATATTTACTATTATATATATTATATTTAATATTATATATTTAATATTGAAACATTATTTGACATTTGATGAGATATATTATCACTAATAGTATTCTATATAATATCATTATTATATTTAATATTCTATGTTGAAGTCCATAAAAATTTGATTGACTTCTAAATTTCTAATTTTAAATTTTTTTTGCCCCCCCCCCCAAAAAAAACAGCAGTTTTTGGGGAAAGAGATCATATTTCAAAAGTCACTATTGTAAGAATAATGTAAGAATAATGTCGTGTAATGGAGGGTGGATATTTGTATTTTTACTCGAATAAAGTTACAACTGCCCTAGTATTAGATTTGCATAAAATAAGAATGTAATATAAAAGTAAATGTTATGTAACATTGGTGTTGTAGATCCATTCGGAGATACGTGTTTCTGCTTTGTGTGTCAGCTGGTCATCATTTTCTTTTTTTTTGTTAAAATAAATTTTCCAAAGTATTAAAAAATCAGTGAAAATGTTTGCTGGAATAGTCCCGACGCTGCATGGTATGCTGCTGGCCCTCAAAGTTGCTTTACGTGAAATATCTGTCCTCATTCACATTGTCCACAGTTGCTGTTGTTTAACATGAAAACAAGCAACAAGTAAAGGTTTTTTTTTGCTGTGGAGGAGCAGGAAAAGCCAGCCTGTTGCTGTGGCGTGTCCTCACCTGGGAGTGTTTTGCTCTTTGAATGTGATGTTAAGATGCTTTCAAGCGTGCGTCCCACCCTTTTGGACGACAGCGGCTGCTTAGTTTACGGAGGGAGGGAGGCTCGTAGTGAACTCCGACTGTCATTAAGGCGCTAGAGGCCAAGTTAAACACACCAAAATAAACACTGACTCACCGTTAAGTCAGCTTTCCTACAGAGTAGGTGGCCATCGTGGGGTTCAACCCTTCCATCTTGGTCGCTGTGGCGGCACCCTGCGGGGATTCATCCCAGGCGTTGCATTGAGGCACACAAAAAATGTCTACTATTTTTATTTTTATTTTTATTTTTATTTTTATTTTTATTTTTATTTTTATTTTTATTTTTATTTTTATTTTTATTTTTATTTTTATTTTTATTTTTATTTTTATTTTTATTTTTATTTTTATTTTTATTTTTATTTTTATTTTTATTTTTATTTTTATTTTTATTTTTATTTTTATTTTTATTTTTATTTTTATTTTTATTTTTACATTTAATTCCAGTCAATCCACATTTTATGGACTTAAATATTGAATATTAAATATAGCATTAAATATAATATTAACAACAAATTCAATCAAATATAATCAGTTAGTTTCAATATTAAATGTAATGTTAATTTACAATATTAAATATAATATTTCATCATATTAAATATAATATTGTATTATATTCAATACAAAATAGAACTAATAAATAGTAAAAAAAATTAATTTAATACAATTTAAGAAATAATTATTATTATAATAAATTCAATGCAATTATCAATTTAAAAATACAAAATAAATATGTTCATTTTCAATGCATTTGGTAAATAAAAAAAAGCCTAAAAATATGTGAAAGTGGGAATTATTTCAGCACATTTGAAAATGTTATAAAGTTATAAATAATATGAATACAGTTAAAATAAAAGTGGACATTCATTAATCAAAGTTGAAAATATATTAATTAATAAATATATTGATTTGTTATTGTCATGAAACGTCTGGAGCGTGGCTAGCATTATCTGTTAGCTGACTTTCATACTTTCTTTGCAATGTTGTGTATTACAAATAAAATGTATTATAATTGTTTATCTCCCAGTCAAATAATCTGATGCTATACGTATAAATATTTCCTTTTGAGGCTCCATATTCCATCTTCAGGAGACATTTTGTGGAAGACCTACTGACCCACATTTCATCCTCCGAACCTCCCTTCTTGTATTTGATTGGACGAGGGCCACCGGGCGTCTCCGGTGCCACCTGAGAAAGCTAGCATGCACACTTTCACCCCCCCGAGCCTGTCCTTCATCCGCTACTTCCTGTTGCGTGTGTGTAAGTGTAAGGCGTGTTGGTAATTAAAGTGTGCGTCTACCACCAGCTTGACCTCGGCAAAGACCATCTATAACCGCGTCTGCTCCGATAATTGGATTAGCCGAGCGCCACGCCGCCATAAGTGTATTGATCCTTTTGCTGCATTCACAGTGAGGCTGCGCCCTCGCCAAAGGACCTCAATATGAATCCATTGGCCGAAGCGCTCAGATGCCCTTACCCCCCCACCCCCCCATCACGCGTAGCGGAATCTACCCTTCCTCAGCACGTGAATGAACGTAAAATGGCGTCACATGCGGGAAATAAGCAGAGGGTGTAATTAAATCAGGCCTCTGCTCACCAGGCCTGCGTACCGCACCAACTTTATTTATAAAGCACTTTAACAACAAACACACACGCTAATGTAAAAAAAAAACACACATGGCTTGCTTTTACCAACTCAGCAAAGCACCAATAAAATGTTAGCGCACAGTATGTGTGGCATACGCAAGATTGAATACCTGAAATCCATAAGATATTACGATTCTGTCTGAGCAGGCACTTTCTGTGTTGGAACAATTTGCTTATCATCAGTAAAATACACTTAAGTATGTGATAGCCTTCTTAATATAGGCATAAACTAGAACATGTCTTGGCTTTTCTAAATGCAGGGCTGCGATCTATTTGTGGCAGTTGGTGGTGAGTCTGGGTCTGAATTTGTATAATGGTTTCATTTAAGAGATGATATCTAGCAACGTCCATGGTTTTCTGGATAATAACCCAAATCACTTATGTTCGTACACAAATAACTATAAGATTGTACTGCAATTTTTTTTTGTCATGGTTATATTTGTCCAAACAAAGGTACCTTTAGTTGTAGCACGCATTAAAATGAACAAGAACCAAAGTGGTCTAATGATGTTTTCCATGACGGAATAGCAACACTGATCCCTCCTGCCACATCTTCTTCTTCTCCGGCAGACCAGCTGTGTTTATGAGCAAGGGTGAACAGGTTTTTTGAATAAATTAATGTATGGTAGACACTGGGGCGCACGGCGGTTGAGTGGTTAGCGCACAGACCTCACAGCTAGGAGACTTGGGTTCAATTCCACCCTCGGCCATCTCTGTGTGGAGTTTGCATGTTCTCCCCGTGCATGCGTGGGTTTTCTCCGGGTACTCCGGTTTCCTCCCACATTCCAAAAACATGTTAAAAACGAACACCCACGAAAAAAATGAGCACCCAAAAAGACCATCATCCACTGGAAGTGCCGGCGCCGTGGCGTTTAAAATGTGCAGAGACCTCCGTAGCGTCACAGCTGCTGCTCAGAGTGCATGCCCGAATACAGTACACCATGCCGGGCCACGCCAGGTGGCTCCTCCCCTCTATACGCCTGTTCTCCTGACCTCCGCAGCGGCACACCGGCTGCTTGGAGCATGTGACCGAACGTAGTGCACTTTTCTGGGGAACGGCAGGTGGCTCCCTCCCCTCTATTCTCTGGTTCTCCTGTTAGTGCTAGTAGATGACATGATATTTGATTCGGACAAATCCTAATTTGTTCGAGTCCTTCTTGTTGCCAGGTGTGCACCAACCACGATGAAATGTAAATTTAAAAACGTTATCGTATGAGAAGCAGAATGTTATCATATTAAGAAAAACATTGTTTTATTATCATTTTAGGTACAGTGAATGCTCCAATTCGCTCCACATTCTCCACTTTGCTGCAGTGCTCCCCTTTCTCGCCGTCCTCGAAATGGGGCAGAAACACACAGCTTGCCGCATCCGCTTTTAGATGCTACTTTTAAATTCAAGTCCTTGGCCAAGGCTCTTATGTAAGCGGGTTTTTAAAAAAGCAACATAGTGTTTCATATTTTATGGGCTGCGTCAGCTGGTGAGATTTCTCTCCAGCTGAGGAGTCGTGAATCTTCAAGTTTCCAACGTAAATCACCTCCCAAAAAAAAAACCTGATTCCACCCGTCAGCTAAACTTGACGTTGTATCACACTGTTGCGTTTTCTTTTGTGGGCTCCAGCACGTCCACGACGAGTCAGCGGGTCGTGGAGCTAAGATTAAACCTACTGAAACATTCATCTGTTAGCCCGTGTTTTTTTTTTTTTTTTTTTTAATGACTCCATGGAAGCTGAAAGGCTGTTAGAATATTCAGCTGGATGAATTCCTGTCGACCTCCGGACGTTTTCTCGTGCCATTTTTGGCCCCTCCGCTCGCAAAAAGCCATTGCGTGCTCCGTAAAACCAGGAAGTGGAACTTTATTCCTACCTTAACACATCAACAGCAACGCTCCATTCCAACTCCCATTTACTGTATAACTCGCCATTCCGTCCCTCCTCGGAACAGCACTTCCTCATTCTCCGCCACACTACCCTGTGGTGCGTTCACGGACACTCCAAACTCCAAACATCAACACTTTTTGATTCATTTGGACCTGTTAATAAACATACATTATGTCAATAAAATGCAGTTACAGTTGCTATATTTTAGTTTAGTTCAAATGGGGATTAATCGTGATTAATTAATTTGTAATCTATGATTATTGTGACTTAAAAATGCAATCTTTTGACATCCTTAGTAAAAATCAAAGAAAACAAAGATTTTTGACTTAATGCAATTTTTTTCAAGCTAATATTAATTTATTCATTCATCGCAGGGGGTGCTGGAGCCTATCCCAGCTGTCTTCGGGCGAGAGGCGGGGTACACCCTGGACTGGTGGCCAGCCAATCACAGGGCACATATAAGATGTTTATTGTCATTGCACACATAGACAACAAAACTTGATTCATGACGTTATGATGAATAAAGTATTTAAAAAATGGCGGCAACCCAAAAGTCCAAAGCGTGGCTCAGCGTGGTCTGCCTCCCGAAGGGTGCCAGTGTCCACGGGAAGGGTGGAGGACGCAACGGTGATGAGGGTGTCTGAGGCAGTGAGGAAAATCCCACACAAACGACAACTTTTTTTTTTTTTTTTTACAATACATCAAAGTAGAAAAGGAGCGCTTGGTTTGCTCATGCTAACCTACCTTCAGCACAACATTGCTAATCTCGCCTCATTTGAGCGACTCAAATTTAGCCGTTTATATTTAGCCAAAATATCTAAACAACTATGCCATAACATAAAATGGTTTGACATGAAAATGCATTAAAATTTGCCTTGAATGAATAACCTTGTGCACGCTACACGGCTCCATGGTGTTTGACTTCCTGCTTGGCGTGGAGTGTTCTGTTACATGGGAAAAAAGGCATGTCGAGTTCTTATAAAATGCACTTCTGCCACTTCTGCCTTGTGGTCATTTGTATGGATTTAAACTGCACCAAACATGATCTCTTCTATTGTGCAGTTGCATCATCAAAAACCTAAAACATGTGGAAATATGTCTTTGGCTTCGGGTTGAAAACGAAACTATCAATACGTCTTTGGTAGCGTATGACATAATATTTGAATATTTTTGGAATTATAACAATTTAAATATGAGGTCTTCTTTTTATGACGTTTCATATCATTTAAGCACCGAATATCGGATAATAATTAAATTTTTTTAACCGATAAAATGCATTCATTCAACGTTTTTCGTCTTGTAAGCTGCTGAATTTAAAAAAACAAAAGTCATCCTCAACAATAATTCTACTTTTCCGGGCTGTTAAACAAAGAAAGAAATATCTGTTTTCAGGTTCGATGCCTTGTTTGTGTAAAGGCTACAATGATTCTACTCCATCCTTGGGCCTCATCACGCCGTCCAATTAGAAAAGGAGCTCATGCAAGTCAACTCTCTTATTGACGTAGTGCTGCCGTGCCAAGTAATTCACCTTTCAGCACTGAACTGCCAACCCTTGGCAATGAGCCCGAGGCAGCCATGAGTCAAGCAGTGGTCAAGGACGGACAGCCACGGGGGGGCGGGGAGGGGGCTAAAACCATTATCCATCGTGAAGTGAGACAAAGGCCAGCGGGGGCGTCGCTACACTCCAGTGGCAACAGATAATAGCTCGCCAAGACCCGCCGGTGACCCACTTTTCAGCGGTGGTAGGCCACCGATACCCCAACGTGAGAGGCAGCTAACATCCGTATTGGTGTAGGGGGGAGGGGGCGGGGGTGTTGGAAGATAGGGAAGGTCGTGGGAAAGCGGCATGTGCTTCAGTTCATCTTCATCTCATTTTCTTCTTCTTCCTCTTTTAATACTGGGAATATTTTAACCAGCAAGGGACCAGATTTGATCAGTTACCAAACAGACCCTGAACGCCTCACGCTCAAGCAGTTCAACGTGGAAGAGTGTCGACATAAGCGGCTTCCACTGTAATAAGAAAAACTAGTGCTGGTATGGTATCAGTGCTATCAGTTTCTGCTTAGTGTCAGTGAAGGCATCGTTTTGGATGCTGCCAGATGGGCGCTTGGCTCCCTTTTAGGAATGCTGTGTCTTTTAATGGAAACCTAAATATTCATGTTGCAAAAATATGCTTTGGTAATGACTCAATTAGTTTCCATGATGCTCTAAAGTGCTCATTTCTGATCATTTGGGGGTCATACTGGTAGCTGATTAGTATGGAAATGGCAGCGTTTTAGTATTGCGGTCAAGCTCATACGGCCAAAAATGAAGCACGACTAGAGAATAACTGAAAGCAACAAAATAAATACGGTTTCAAAAATAAATAAAATCACGCCAAGCCAGAATGGGGGCTCACAAGGTTTTTACTGAATCAGGACTCGTGGGTACTTGTCTCCGTTAACACGTTCACATACTCACCCCGATTCCATACATATCTGGGGACGTGAGATTTAGTGACTCATGGGTGCTTGACGAACACTCGAGTTAACATGACTTATGGGTACTCAACTAAGACTCGAGTTAAGGTTTCAGTGACTCACGGGTGCTTGACGAACACTCGAGTTAACGTGACTTACGGGTACTCAACTAAGACTCGAGTTAACGTATCAGTGACTCACGGGTGCTTGACGAACACTCGAGTTAACGTGACTTACGGGTACTCAACTAAGACTCGAGTTAAGGTTTCAATGACTCACGGGTGCTTGACGAACACTCGAGTTAACATGACTTATGGGTACTCCACTAAAACTCGAGTTTAGGTTTTAGTGACTCACGGGTGCTTGACGAACACTTGAGTTAACGTGACTTATGGGTACTCAACTAAGACTCGAGTTAAGGTTTCAGTGACTCATGGGTGCTTGACGAACACTCGAGTTCACGTGACTCACGGGTACTCCACTAAGACTCGAGTTAAGGTTTCAGTGACTCACGGGTGCTTGACGAACACTCGAGTTAACGTGACTCATGGGTACTCCACTAAGACTCGAGTTAAGGTTTCAGTGACTCACGGGTGCTTGACGAACACTCGAGTTCACGTGACTCACGGGTACTCCACTAAGACTCGAGTTAAGGTTTCAATGACTCAGTGGTGCTTGACGAACACTTGAGTTAACGTGACTTAACGTGAAAGTTAATAAGATATTGTATAGGAAAGGTTGCCGACCCCTGCCCTAGACCATGATGTTGAGCAATCTTTGTTCTCAGGTCATGTGACAGTTGTTTTGAGGCTACCATGGTGCTACTCTTCAGAGAAGAATTGCACCATTCTCATGATTGGTTTCACTTGTGCATGCAGGTCAAGGGTCAATGAGCTAACCAATCATTAAAACAACAAGGGTGCCCAAAATTAAATAAAGTTCATTTGACTTCTCATACAGGCTGCGCGGCGGTCGAGTAGACCTCACAGTTAGGAGACCAGGGTTCAATTCCACCCTCGGCCATCTCTGTGTGGAGTTTGCATGTTCTCCCCGTGCATGCATGGGTTTTCTCCGGGTACTCCGGTTTCCTCCCACATTCCAAAAACATGCTAGTTGCTAATTGTCCATAGGTATGAATGTGAGTGTGAATGGTTGTTTGTCTATATGTGCCCTGTGATTGGCTGGCCACCAGTCCAGGGTGTGCCCCGCCTCTCGCCCAAAGACAGCTGGGATAGGCTCCAGCACCCCCCGCGAATGAATGAGTCACATGTGTGCATGTTCATTTATTCAGCCAATCACAGGGCACATATAGACAAACAACCATTCACACTCACATTCATACCTATGGACAATTTGGAGTGGCCAATTAACCTAGCATGTTTTTGGAATGTGGGAGGAAACTGGAGTACCCGGAGAAAACCCACGCATGCACGGGGAGAACATGCAAACTCCACACAGAGAGATGGCCGAGGGTGGAATTGAACCCTGGTCTCCTAGCTGTAACCACTTGACCGCCGTGCCGCCCACATGTGACTCGTATCTACTTATTTGTCGTCAGATTTTTGCAAGTTTTAGGTTCAAATTGAATCCCGATGGAGCAGAATCGATCCTTTAAGTCAAACCTTGGTCAAGGATGACGACACGCGGCGAGTTTACTGCCTCGACTATCTTGTGTGGGTCATGAATGCACCACAGGATATCCCAGCCAATTCTTAGAGAGAAAGTAAACATCATTACAGGTCGGAATACCAACCCTGAACAGCAAGACACGTCTTTTGTTTAGTGCTGCAGTGTTTTCTGTTTTTCCTCTCTCCTGAGGTCCGCAGGGTATAGCAGCCAACAGCATATCATGCACCATCGTGACAATTTTATTTACGCTTTTTGAATGAAACATCCAGTGTATTATTATTATTATTATTGGTATTATTCTTATGATTAGAATCATTGGTGCTGCAGTTTTTGGCTCACATGTAAAAGAATCCATTCTTGTCTACAGTCGACACTAAACACTGGCTTAGTGTTGTATGTACACATTCTTTTGTCTCCTTCCTGCCGCCATTCTTCAGACGGTCCAGCGGTCAGACGCACGCACGCAACACCCACGAGGGAATAGTCACAGTTGTGGTGGTTGTAGAGTTGATTTGAGGACCGTCGGGAGTCTCGCAGCCTTTAATTTGATTTTTGTTCTCGAGGCCACGCTGCTATTTTCGTCCTCTTCATGTTCATTTCTTGTGCTTGCCTCCACTTTGCCGCCTGTGCACTCTCCGTTTTCTGCATGTCTGTCACACTGTACGCATCGCATAAGTCACGCATTCCGCCATCCATGTCACATTTGAATTCCGTCGGAGTGAGTGGATGCTGACTCCATGCCGTGTTTCCATCAGCCTTTTCCAGCTTCCCATGGAATCCCTCAACTTCAGTGTGTCACTTTGTGGCTTTTCCGCCGCATGCAAGACATTCTTGCAATACTTTCAATGTTGCCTTCAAACTTGCCTGGAAAGTGATTACAGTTTGGATAAAGCACTTTAAGACCGGCGCTGTTTATATATATATCACATTAAGTAGCAGATAATTAAAAATGATCATTATTCAGGCACACTATTTCAAAAAAATCTCCAAACGGGGAGAAAGGGTCATCAGTGACAATAAATGACAACATGGTGTTTACTCTAGCAACAAGAAAACAAGCGTGCAAACAAAAAAAAGTAGAAATATGTTGATTAAGAGTATGTACATTCAAGTGTAAAAAACTCATATGTACACTTATAAACATCCATATCTACAAGATGCTAAATAGCTAACTGTAGAAATAATAGTGTTAGTGAAAGTGTTATTTTCACTAACATTAAATTAAATTAAATTAAATTAAATTTAATTTAATTTAATTTAATTTAATTTAATTTAATTTAATTTAATTTAATTTAATTTAATTTAATTTAATTTAATTTAATTTAATTTAATTTAATTTAATTTAATTTAATTTAATTTAATTTAATTTAATTTAATTTAATTTACAATTGTTATAATAACAATGTGGGTTTATATTGCACTTTTCATACGTGGAGTGTGCTATTTATTTTTATTTTATTATTTTAAATGTAAAATAATATTTTTGTATTGCTATTTTATTAGTTATTTTGTTATAATTGAAAAAATAAAAACGCATATTATATCTTAGAGCAGGGGTGCTCATTAAGTCGATCACGATCTACCGGTTGATCGCGGAGGTGGTAATGGTCGATCGCTGGTCGATCGCGGCGTGACATTAAAAAAATATCATCCTAGCATCAATGCCGTCACTTGATTGATATACAGGGCAGCCATTCAGATGACAACTGAATGTTGCCCTTCGGGTGACCAATCAAATCAAACAACGTCTCTAAGTGCAGCAGAACTTACGATGTCAGCCTATCATCCATCCCCGTTACTTGATTGACATACAGGACAACCAGTCAGATGACAACTGAATTTTGACCTTTAGGTCACCGCTCATGCGTAAACAACGATGCAAAGTGCTAAGCTAGTCGGCGAATTGCGAGATTTTAAGCCCTCGCTAAAGTTTATGGTCACTAAAATGAATGAAGGAGCTGGACCAAGTAAAAAGGCAAAAACATATCATACGGAATGGGAGGTGGACTTTTTTTTTCACAATGTACGTGAACATTTGGAAGTGTGCTTGAGGCTGGCTATCAGCAGCTACTGTCCGGACTATGCATCCCTGGCTGATTCAATTCAGTGCAAGTCATCAAAGTAAACTCAGGTAATTACAAAAAATGTTAATAGTTAATTATGTGTGTTTTGCAATATTGGCTCATTTGGTTATGTAAGGTACATCAACATACATTGTACGTACAAATAATCCTCAATACATATGAAAATAAATAGATGTTTTGCATTTTTGTAGTGGGTAGATCATTTTGACTCGGTCATTTTAAAATAGCTCGCATGCTGAAAAAGTGTGAGCACCCCTGTCTTAGAGGGTTTATATATATATATATATATATATATATATATATATTGTGGTAAAAAAAATATATATTAGTATAGTATATAGTATTTTCCCAAAGTTCTTGGGGATCATCACGGTGTTTTCTGGCAAAATTGGTTTATGTTGTGGGGCCTTTTGTGACCTCATGGATCAGTCGTCGCTGCGCTCTTGGGGTCATTTTGGTTGCCTGGAAGATGCAGTGAAGCAAGACGTATAGTTCCTTAAACACAAATCCACACATTTCAAATGTCAACAAGTCGTAATTTCAGTTGAAAATGACAATAAGAAAGACATTATCACAGCCTGGGTACACAGAGATGTCGACTTGTGCAACTGTAATAAAGCAAGCGTGCCAGAAGAGGCTAAAAATATTCATTTCAGCCGCATGCTCTTGTGTATCTTGTTTGTTTACCTTTGTGCGTACGCTTGTGTTAGCAATTCAGGCGCTCAGCGTTTGCCTTTGGGTCGTATGAACGTGTGATTCCGGCTTAAACGTGTTTGCCTCTCACGATGAACATTGACACCAGCGGGAAGAAAAATAAAAATACAGAAGCCTCACTTTCACTGTCACTCATATTTATCACCCGTAATGCTTATTTGGCAGCTACTTTATGATGTTATCTGGGCATTTGTAGAGCTTGGCTGAAGAATGACAATATTTGTAGGTTTTTTTTTTAGAAAAATAGTATTCTACTTCATTATTTTTGTGGACAATTTAATAAAATGTTGGTTTTTATCCTGAATACAGTTTAAAACATGGATCCCGCATTTTTATATTTACTTTACTAAAAAATTACTTAAAAAAATACTATTTGACTACTTAATTATGATATTTTTAAGTTTTGAAGTTTAAGTAATTTAAAAAATTACAATTAAATTTTGTTTTAATTTTAATGTGCTTAATGTTAGTATTTTCTAAAATAAGATTTTATGTTATTTTTTTTATTTTTTTTTTTTACTTTAGTAAAATTATTACATAAAAATATATATATTTAATTTATGTGCTTAATTTTGGTATTGTCTGCCAAGCCGAATCAGAATCAGAATCAGAAATGGTTTATTGCCGGTATGATCAAACACATACTAGGAATTTGTTTTGGTAAAGTAGGTGCAGACACATCTATTAAAAAATGAAAATACAAAATATACAGAATAAACAGTATAAATATATGTACACAGTGAATACTGCAAATTTTCAGATTTAAAAAATGTTTTAAAAACATAAAAAAAATATTGTTTTTTTTAATGTTTTATCTCAGAAAATAAGCAATTTTTTGCTGCAGACAACTGTTAAAAAAACGCATTCACCACAATTTGGTAATAATTTATACAGATAAAATGCACAGTATGAATTAAAAAAAATGCAATGTCTTAGGCATCGTTTGGCATCAAATGTTTTTTCCTCAAGCATTGAGATTTTGAACTTTAGAGTTTCATCCACTTTTATTGGTGTGTTGGCATGGATAAAACGCCAAAGCCATGTAAAAAGCGTTAGTATAGGCCAAAAAAGGAATCTCTATCAATGTTTGAGGCGTTCCTGCTTCTGTTTTTCCTGCCATTACATAGCTAAATCATGTTTTTGACTGTGTAGGCTATTCTCAGTTTGTTCCCTTGAGTTGTTCCCAGCCGGCCACACACACACACACACACACACACACACACACACGGAGGTTAGACAGGTCTGATTCATTGTCACACATACGCCTCACAGGCATGATGACTACTTTGTTCTTCCACACTCTTCCTCCTCTTTAAGCTGTCTGTCGCGCCATGTGGTATTTTCATGTCTGCGTGTGTGTGTGTGAGCGCTTGTATTTCTGTCTTTGTGTTGCACAACTCGTGGTACCTAACCGTTTGGCGACATCTTTTCTCTTTGAGGATATTTTGTCCCGTCCGCACAGCAAAAAATGCAAAATAAGGAAGGTCCTTTCACCCCCTTTGACTTAGTGTGTGTATGTGTTTTTGTGTGTATTATTCTGCATTTCCTCGTTACTGACCTACAAATGTTGTTGCAATGTTGTATTCTCGTGTTGAACGATGCCAACACGTCAGATAATGAAGTTTGTGTAATTGGAAGTGAGCCCTGAAAGAAGTTTGGGATGGCTCTGCATGCTGTGTTTTACACAGTTTTTTTTAACACAGAGTTCCACTGATGTCACTGCAACCCTTACTTCCTCATATGGGCATGCCCAGATGTGTACTGGCTACCAGGATTTTTTTTTTCAGTGTGAGACAAAGATACTTTTGTTTAGCTTGAATTGGTTGGAGTTTTTGTTTCCTGAACAGCAAGAGAAAAATATGCTCATCCGTCAACGGCACTTCACATGGAACTGTTTTTTTTTTTTTACATGGGCCAATACGAAGCTGCCAAATTGTTGCTGAGGTCTGACGCTTTTCCAATGTTACTTGGCCACGTAGAAGAGTCAAAAGAGCAGGCTGTAAATAACAATCCATCACTGTCGTAACTGTGTTTATTTTGTGTAATCGAACGAAAGGGTTTCGGCAGCTGTCCAGAAGTCCTCGGGAGTGCTTGGGAGTGGAGCCCAGCAGGAAGTGTTCCTGGAAGAGGGCCGGGGGTGGAGCAAATTACACAGGCTGTTTGTACAGGAGAAAGGAAATCCATGGAAACACTGCGGGAATAGGTGCAGATTCTGGAAGAACTAGAAAGCTTTCTGTCCTGGTTATTGTGTGTAGGCGCTCTATAAGAGTCCACAACTCAATACAAAGGACCGAAAAATGAGCATAGTAGGTCCCCTTCAAAAGAATTACGCATGCTAACCAGCATAGAAAGCTTTCTAGTTCTTCCAGAATCTGCACCTATTCCTTCTCCTAGCTTTAGCCTTTTAGCGTTCTACAACATCATTTTTTTTGCGGGACTACCCAAAACTCAGGTAGAGCCACTAATTGTGGTGGGAAAAGGCTGTTAGCAACCCCCCTCCCTGTATGCACACAATATAATGCTACACAGACAACGGCTTTCCTCCATTATTTACACAAAATAAACACAGGACACGGAAAAACTGTTACTTATTGTTACCAAGTAACTCTGGAAAGGCGTCAGACTTCAGCAAGTTAGCTAGTCCAGCTGCATACTGGCCCAGGACAGAGAGCGTATCTACATACCGACTGTGCACGCCCATATAAGGAAGCCCACCTATATAGGTCATGTATAACATGTTATGTTAGCATGTTAACTTTGCTAGCATGGTAATATTACCATGGTAGCTTTTTTTTGTCTATTTTCAAATCTTAAATAGACAGTGTTTTCATTTTAGGTGTTAGCAAGCTAACAGCAAAGCAGCCTTTTTAACCACTTCCATTGGTATAAATTTATGTGGACAGTTAGTGTTATCATACTCGCTGTTAGCATGCTAACAGTTAGCATGCTTGCATTAACATGCTAATGTTAGCATTTTAGCTATTTAGTCAGGTTTTACCTTGTAGACACTTAATGCTATCATGCTACATTTATAGGTCAGAAAAGTGAAAAAAGCATAATAGGTCCCCTTTAAATTTGGGTGGAACAACCCTCGGTACCCCACCGTTTGGGGACCTCTGGTGACATTTTGGATTGGGAAATGGCCAGGATGAGGTCCCTTTACCGTGACTATGAGTGTGGGTGTTTGCATGTTTGTCTTTACGTTTGTATTCTTATGTTTATTTGGCACCCGTGTGGTCTTTTCTCTTTGAGGACGATTTGCGTTCCCAGCCCTGCCCCTAGTACAAGCATGTAGTACTTTGTAGTACTGCGGCTGTCTCTGCACATGTGTTTAGTGGTGGAGAACAGTGTGCATAGTCGCTGTGCACCATTTCCACAAGAAGCCGCCCCACCCCCCACCTGCTCTACGGTCCCCAGTCACCACACACACACATGCTAAGATTCAGCCCCTTTGTGTGAATGGCTCGAAGAAGCCCGAGGGTCCTTCCCCTCTCTGCGCAACATAACGTGATCCATACTGTCCGTGTGTTCGATTTTATTTTCAGTCCTTAAGGAGGGCCCGTCTCTCGGTTTCTTCTTAACGGCCTTTGGTCAGGCAGCAGGCATTTTAGTCCGGCTCCAGAGTTCTAATGACACGTTTGACGTCGTGCCTGATGCCATTTTCAGGGCAATTTCCTCCTCCGCAAACAACAACCGGTTTCAGTGTATTGGCTGTGCGTAAACATTTCTTTTAAATGGTCACGTTAAATGGTTGACTATTTCACAGAGATTTATAGCACCGTTGAAACCCCATTAAAGCTGCCATGCTTTGACGCGCCAGTCAGGCGGTCGGCCTTTGGGTGGCAGATTCAAATATCAACTCACAAAAGTGTGGATACATAGTCTGTATGTACACACTATGTTGACATGGCATTTTATGCTTAATAGACAATGAGGATCATACCATAGTTTGATATCAAGGGGGTGAACACAAACAAAAAAACAACAACAAAAAGTGGAGTGTGGTTTTTGGAGTGTGGTATTTGACCACAAATGGATTATCTATCGGTCTATCGGTCTATCGGTCTATCGGTCTATCGGTCTATCCGTCTATCCGTCTATCCGTCTATCCGTCTATCCGTCTATCCGTCTATCCGTCTATCCGTCTATCCGTCCATCCGACATTTTAATAGGTATAAACACAAAGACTACGCTCTGTTATGTTAGCATGCTAACATGTTATGTTAGCATGTTAACTTTGCTAGCATGGTGATATTACTATGGTAGCTTTTTTTGGGCTATTTCCAAATCTTAAATAGACAGTGTTTTCATTTTAGGTGTTAGCATGCTAACAGCAAGACATTTTTAACCACTTCCATTGGTATAAATTTACGTGGACAGTTAGTGTTATACTTGGTGGTAGCATGCTAACAGTTAGCATGTTTGCATTAACATGCTCATGTTAGCATTTTAGTTAGTTTAGTTTAGTTTAGTCAGGTTTTGCCTTGTAGACACATAATGCTATCATGCTTGGTTTTAGCATCCAAACAGTCAGCATGCTAGCTACAGCTATTCAGTTTTCAGTCGGGCGTCAGCGTTGGGGTGTGGGATTTGCCAGCAAATGCAGTTCCGTGTCAGCATCGCTACCATTCTCATGCAGTGGGTCCTAAAGTTTCCTTTTATTGTCCTCAGATACTTATTACTGCCACCTGCTGGTCAGAAGGATAATTATCAGCTACTGTGAAACTAGTATTCGCCTCAGCTTTGTGTGTGTTTTTCCCTCCTCTATCTGACACATTCGATACTACAGGCGCTCTCTAAAAGCACTCACACGCTTAAATGCTCGTCTCGCGTATTTAAATGGCAGCCGTGGGCGTACATCCTCGCATCCTATATGAGCGCTGCCGTACCCTCACCTGCTGGTGGTGTCAGGTTACGTAAGCATGCTAATAAAGTAGCGGGCCGTGTAAGTGGCACCGCGGCGAACCTGACAGAAAAACAATGCCAGGAGCCACCAGAGTGCAGAGGCAGCCTGAGGATGAGATGTTTGACAAAAGCAGGTTGAAAAGATGTCCTCCAGCTAACATCAGCTAACGTGTGTGTGTGTGTGTGTGTGTGTGAGGTCTGCTATCAAGCATGCTGCATGTTTGAGGAGGCTTTTAGCTCGTCAAAGTGCTTAGCTCAGGTAATTGACGCCAGGATGCTTCAAACTGGCAGACAGTCAGACTGGCACAGTGCCAGCAGGATTGCTGGTGGTATTGTTTGTTTCAATCATACTCTACTAAGCCCTTACAAATACCCATTATAACACGCTATGATGGGACTGGCTCTGTGAATGTAGCACTGTAACTCTGCTTCTTAGCACACCTCATAAGTACGAGTCTGCTAGGAAATAAGAAGACGTAGCAGGAGGGAAATGATAACACACACAATGATTTCAGGATAAATAATATCAGACAAGGTGTTATTCTTTAATAACAACAAACATATTATTTCTGGATAATTGATATCAGACACTGATATTCTTTCTAAAAACAATAAGTTAATGATTTCAGGATAACAGACACTGTGGTATTCATGAAATGATGATGAAGGAATAATTTCAGGATAAATGAAACCAAGCACTGTGGTATTCATGAAATTATAATAAATGAGGATAAACGATATCAGACACTGTTGTATTCGGGCAAAAAAAATAATTCATTCATTCATTCAGGATAAATATCTGGCACTGTGGTATTTATGAAATAAAAATGAATGAATTCAGGACAAACGATATCAGACACTGTTGTATTCATGAAATGATAAAGAATGAATTCAGGATAAATATCAGGCATTGTGATATTAATGAAATAATAAATTCATGAATTCGGGATAAATATCAGACACTGTTGTATTAATGAAATAACGAATGAATTCAGATTATGTAGATGATATCAGACACAGGGATATTCATGAAATATTGGATAATTTCAGGATAAATGATATCAGACACTGTGGTTTTCATTAAGTATAATGATTGATTCTATGGTTGAATGATATCAGACTCTGGCATCTATCCAATACAATAAATTAATGAATTCAGGATAAATCATATTTGGCACGGTGGTAGTCATGAAATAATAATGAAGGAATAATTTCAGAAAAAATTATACCAAGCACTGTGGCATTTATGAAATTATACTAAATGAGGATAAACGATATCAGACACTGTTGTATTTGTGAAAAAAATGATGAATTAATGAATTCAGGATAAATATCTGGCACTGTGGTATTTATGAAATAATACATGAATGAATTCAGGACAAACAATATCAGACACTGTTGTATTCGTGAAATTATAAAGAATGAATTCGGGATAAATATCAGGCACTGTGATGTTTATGAAATGATAAATTTATGGATTCGGGATAAATATCAAATACCCTGAATGAAATAGCAAATGAATTCAGAATAGATGATATCTGATACTGTGGTATTCATGAAATATAATAAACAAAAGAGTTGAGGATAAATGATATCTGATACTGTGGTAGTCATGAAATATAATAAACAAAAGAGTTGAGGATAAATGATATCTGATACTGTGGTAGTCATGAAATATAATAAACAAAAGAGTTGAGGATAAATGATATCAGAATGTGGTGTTCATGAAATAATAGTGAATGAATGAATTGAGGATAAATGATATCAGACCCCTTCATACTGTATCCTGTACTTGTACTGTTTGTTGTGCGTGCAGCAAAGCCCTCGGAGAAAGAGACATCAAGTGTATCCATTCCGGGCTGACGTAGGCTATTCTCGTACCGTTTTACTCATTAGCGTGAATAAAAGTCTGCCTTTTAGCCTCGCCGTGCTACCTAATTGGAAAAGAAACCGCTCTTGTTGCCTCCGGTAACCCCCGGCAACAGTTCCCCTGGAGACAAAGCTCTACGGCCTGTTTAGCAAATTCCTAATTCGTGTCCCCCGTGAACGGCGGCGGGCATAAAGCGCCAGCAGTTTATGGCCCTCAGCACCGATGATGCGGCGCCTTGTGTTTGACCAGAGATTAAGCAGATTGGAACCCCTTTGTGCTGCCTCGCCTGTTTAGCCCCGATAAGTGTCCCACTGGAGGCCTTTGCGGCTCAGCTGGGAGCTTTGAGGACGGGGACAGGACTTGACTTTTTGGACTTGGATGAAATGCTGGTTAGCTTGTAGTATTAGCTACTAAGGTCCTATTTCAACTTTGGACGGAAACTTCAACATAAGAATTTAATTCATCACGCAGCACCTAATTGTTTTTTTAAATGGAACCACAGTGTGACCCTTGAATCTGCCTGTTCTTGTCTTCCCAAGAATCTTTGACAGGCAACTGGATGAAAGAAATATTCGTAATTTGCAGCCTTTGGCATCCTGGTGTGTCAGGAAATACTGCATCAGTCTGATGATGTAAGACTCTTATTGAAAATATAATGCAATTGTCAGACCCTAATTAGATTGAGGACTCTAAAAAAGGCGGAAATAAAATGGTTATCTCTTGTCAGACAGTCTCTGTGGCAGCACACTTGGTAGACGGCTCATGTCAACAGAAACCAGAAGATTTGTTACCGTTACCTGCGCTACGACACTCATGGGATGAAATGTTGGATGATGTTGTGCGTCCCGTCCCGGCGGTGCAAGCAGGGGAGTCACACCTCCCCACAGTGCGGGTTGTGGAGTTAAAGCAGTGGTATCCAAAGTGCAGCCCCGGGGACCATTTCCATAAATAATGGCAAAATCAGCAGTAGTTTTACAAGAATTATATCCAATTAAATTAATTTTTAAATCACGTAGTATAAAAAGATAACATTGTAATACACTATTATGAGGAAAAATTACTTCATTTTAAGAACATAAAAGTAATTTTATTATGAGAAATGAACAAAAATATTTTATGAAAAATTAGGTTGCGGAAAAAGTATAAGGAATAAAGCCAAAATATTATGGGAATAAAGTCATTATTAAGAAGAAAATTTACAAGAAAGTTTTGAAAAAAAATCACAGAATCTAAAAAAATAAGAACAAAAATTGCCCTTTTATGAGAATAAATTTGCAATATTATGAGGAAGGATAATGTTTTTTTTTAAAATATTAAGGACTAATTAAATGTTTATTTTAAGTCATAATATTATGAGAGACAAACCAAACAAAATAAAGTTGTAATTTTTTGGAAAATAAGGGTATTAAAAAATGGTTTAATATTACAACAAGAAATCCAAACATTTTTCAAAAGAAAGTTGAAATATTAAAAAAAAATAAAAAAAAGAGTAAAAACTGAGGTTGATGCTTTATTTCATCTATAGGTTACAGAAAAAGTATAAAGAATAAAGCCAAAATATTATGGGAATAAAGTCATTATTAAAAAGAAAATTTACAAGAAAGTATTGAAAAAAAATCACAGAATCTAAAAAACAAGAAAAAATTGCCCTTTTATGAGAATAAATGTGCAATATTATGAGGAAAGATAATGATTTTTTTTTAATATTAAGGACTAATTAAAATGTTTATTGTTAAGTCACAATATTATGAGAGACAAACCAAACAAAATAAAGTTGTAATTTATGGAAAATAAGGGTCTTAAAAAATGATTTAATATTACAACAAAAAATCCAAACACAGGGCACATATAGACAAACAACCATTCACACTCACATTCATACCTATGGACAATTTGGAGTCGCCAATTAACCTAGCATGTTTTTGGAATATGGGAGGAAACCGGAGTACCCGGAGAAAGGTGGAAGTGAACTCGGGTGGAATTGAACTCGGGTCTCCTACCTGTGTGGCCTGCACGCCAACCACTTGTACACCGTGCAGTGAGATTTCCCTCACTGGAAAACATCCCTGATCTCCGGCATCTTAGCAAGTTGGTTGTCTATTGATTGAAGCGGTGATGCTGTTTGGGGATCGGATTACAGCATCCAAAAAAAAAAACATGTGACCTTTGTCTCTAACCCTCCAGTGTGTTAACCTCTAACCTTTGAACTTTGCTCCGCTTTGGGTCTCCATAGCCTCCGGCATCAAATGCATGAAAACCTGCTGTGAGAGTCATAATATTAGGGGTTTATAAAAAGCTTTGTTTTACGATCCCTCACTAAAAATCATGTGTTAGCTAAAAAATATCTACCCAAAAATCCAATCAGGTTTTTCTCATTCCAAAATATAAAACAATGTTCATAGCCTTCAGTAGGCTCTTTTCGACTAAGAATTATCCCCACACTTACGGCATCATCAAAGATAACGTAAACGCGGAAACATGCAATTAGCCCAGGGGTGGGCAATTAATTTTTATCAGGGGCCGCATGAGAAGCCTGAATTGTGTCAGAGGGCCACCAACTTTCTTTCATTGTAAAATACTTAAATTAAATATTTTGAATAGCTGGTACTGATAATCAGAAGAATAAAGCACTCTGTAAATATGTATATTAGGTTATGTGAAACTGTGGTCTATTGGTTAAATAAGAAAAACAATTATTGAACCAGTGCAATTTATTTTTTAACTTGTTAATCTCCACAAACAATAACTTGTAATGCTTTCCACCTCATGTTACCTCTTCAGTGAGAATAATCCAGTCTGTTCTGGGCTTGAACAAGGGCATTGAAATCTGGCGGAATGTCTGAAGTGGCTATGCGAAGGACAGCTGAGAGGTGGTCATCAGTCATTGAGGATCTGTGTTTGGATTTGTTGAACTTCATAACTGAGAATGTCTGTTCACATTGATAGGTAGATCCAAAGAGGACTAGGATCCTCTGAGCATGCCTCCTCAGGTGTGGAAAGTTCTCCTCTTTGAGGGCGGAGTAAAAGTCCAGAAGTGAGACTGACTTGAAGTGATCTGCCAGATGTGTGTCAGACTGCAGATCAATGAGTTCCATCTGAACTTCACTTGGTGCATCATCCACACTGCAGTTGAAGGGAGAAGAAACCATGTACATTTCACTCTCAAGAGTTTTGAAATCTTGAAATCGCCTTGAAAACTCTGCATGCAATGCTTCTAACATGGTTGAGTACTTTTGGAGGTGATCACCAGATCTTTTGGCTTCCTTAAGTGTTGGCAAGTGGGTCAGAATGTTGTCCTTCACTTGGCTTGAGAGAAGCTGCAGTTTTCTCATGAAAGCCTTCACTGCACTGTACATCTCATGCACAAAAAGGCCCTTGCTCTGCATTTTGACATTTAGTTCGTTCATTAGTGCAGTCACATCCACAGCGAATCCGAGGTCTGCCAACCAGTTGTTATCTGAAAGTTCTGGGATGTCATGACCTTTCTGAACACAGAACTCCTGAATCTGGTCTCTCAGGTCCCAGACACTTTTCAGAACCTTGCCAAGGCTGAGCCACCTAACAGTGCAGTGATAGCTTATGTCACCATGTTCAGCCTCAGTTTCCTCCAACAAAACAACAAACTGTCTGTGATTTAAAGCTCTTGCTCTGATGAAATTAACTATTTTAGTGACAGCATCAACTATATGTTTCATTTTTAACACTGTCTTACACAACACTTCCTGATGTATGATACAATGCAAAAATGTCAATTTCTGATCAGGGTTAATTTCTGTCACTTTATCCTGCATTCTCTTTAAGAGTCCAACATTTTTCCCTGTCAGATTTGGACAACCATCTGTTGTCACACCTGCAAGCTTGTCCCATTTCAGTCCTAAAATGTCCATACATGCATTTACCTCTCTGAACAAGTCATTACCGGTGGTTGTCCCTTTAATTGACTGCATGGCTGCCAACTCCTCCGTGATTTGAAAGTCTGCGGTTATCCCACGTAAGAAGATGAGCAGCTGGGCAGTGTCACGTACATCGCAGCTCTCATCCAAAGCCAGAGAAAAATAGTCAAAGTCGGCCGCTCTGTTCTTCAGCTGAAGCTCTAAGTTCCCCGCGATGTCCTCAATCCGCCTCGTTACAGTGCGTCGGGAGAGTGAAACGTTCTCAAATGCGCCTTTTTTCTCTGGGCACATCAGCGCAGCAGAGTCCAATAAACACTCCTTAATAAACTCTCCGTCGGAAAACGCCTTACTTTTTCTGCCGATTTTGTGAGAAATGACATAACTTGTCCTGACGGCTGCATCTCTGGGAGTGTGAAGTTTAGTGAAAAATCCTTGTTGGGTTTGTAGTTTTGCAAGCAATGCATCAGACTCCCTTGCACGCTCTTCACCAGACAGATTTCTGTATTTATCTTCATGCTTGGTGGTGTAGTGGCGATTCAAATTATATTCTTTAAACACAGCAACCTGTGTACCACAGACTAAGCACACTGCTTTGCCTTTACTTTCTGTAAAGAAATATTTGGAAGTCCATGTTTTGTTGAAAATACGGCATTCGTTATCAACTTTTCTTTTCTTGGGGTGTGCCGACATCTTGGGGATAACCTCGCGAACAGCATCACCTTCACTCACACACGTGTATACGCGAGTGAAGGTGCTACGTCTACGACGTGCATACGTAGCGACGTAACGCTTTTCAAAATAAAATTTCAAAATAAAAGTTTAAAAAAAAGTTTAATTTATGGTGTTTATGATTGGCCTCACGCGGGCCGGACCGGGACGTACAAAGGGCCGGATGTGGCCCGCGGGCCTTAATTTGCCCAGGTCTGAATTAGCCTCACGGCCAGATCCATCCATCCTATTTTAAGCCAGCATCAAACCCACACATGACTTTGAGGGCATTCTTGCATCCAGCCGTGGAGATTGAAGTGCCAGATTCAGTGGAGCTAAATTAATGAGGCCGGACGCCACCCTCGCAGCATCGCGCTCCGTCGCCACGCTGATCATAATGCATTAATGAGGGAGGACCTCAAAATGCATCCACACTGTTTTTTGAATGCAGACGTGGACCCCCCCCCCCCCCCCCCCCCCACAAAAAAAAAAAAGAAATCAGGCTGATGCAATACGTAGCATGAGATTGGTGGACTAACAAGAAGCTGAGTTCCATTTATTTCTTTCTTTTGTCGATTTACTTTGTCCTAAATTTTACGAGGCTTGGGCCAAGGAAAACCGATTCCACGTAAAGTTAGGGTTAGGATCAGGGTTGGATTTAGGGTTAGAACAAGATTAGAGTTGGATAGCTGTCTGCGTCGGTTCGGTCCTTTGTTCATGAGTTCTGGTCGTGACCAAAAGGACACATTGGACCACTGCTGAAATGAGTTTCCTCTGTAGGGTGGCTGAGTTTCTTGGAGATAGCATTAGAATCCCTGCCATCTGAACCTGTGTTCTTTTGCATTGAGAGGAGCCGATAAGGTTGTGTTCAGGGCACATCTATGCAGTAGGAGGCCTCGGGAAGACCCAGGAATCATTGGGAGAGACAGTATGTCTCAAAACTGGAAGTCCGCTTCTCTTATATTGTGACGCATGACTTCGAATTAGCAGACGGAGCTTAGATGGATGGATACAGTCCGGACTAAGGTCTATAGCATGGGTCACCAATACACCGATCACAATCAACCAGTCAATCTTTGGGAGTTTGATTGTAAAAATATTCCGAAAAATAAATATACAGGGTCAAGCAAAATGATCTGTCACATTTGTAGGTTAAATAAAAGGCAAATAAAGTAAAGTTTATTTTCGAAAAGTACATATAATGCCATTCGGTTTCATTATGAGGCTGCACGGTGGTCGAGTGGTTAGCGCACAGACCTCACAGTTCAATTCCACCCTCGGCCATCTCTGTGTGGAGTTTGCATGTTCTCCCCGTGCATGCGTGGGTTTTCTCCGGGTACTCCGGTTTCCTCCCACATTCCAAAAACATGCTAGGTTAATTGGCCACTCCAAATTGTCCATAGGTATGAATGTGAGTGTGAATGGTTGTTTGTCTATATGTGCCCTGTGATTGGCTGGCCACCAGTCCAGGGTGTACCCCGCCTCTCGCCCGAAGACAGCTGGGATAGGCTCCAGCACCCCCCATGACCCTCGTGAGGATAAGCGGTAGAAAATGAAGGAATGAATTAATAAATTTCTGCAGAGACAAGAAATACATGTTTTTGTGTTTTCTGTAACTAATCTTTTAGCAAGATGACTCAAAAGGTGTAACTTACTTTCCTTTTTACTATCGATAATATTTATATTATATATATTGTATATTTCAGATATACAATATCAATTTAATATGATTTGAGCACATGATTGAACCAGTCATGATGTGCTATATATATCACTATATTGACGGTTACTATGGTACACATTATGTCATTGGATGGTCATATCACCTCGTACTTCGGTACGTGACAAAAAATAAAAATTAATTTAAAAAAATTTATAAAAATAAATCAAAAAAATAAAATAAAATAAAAAAAAAACTTAAATTATATATTATATTATTAATTATATATAATTATATAATTAATTAATTATATATTATATTAGGCAAGCAGGAAGTGAACAAATGTAACAGTTACTGATTGTAAAAGTACCAGATGGAGGGGTAGGATTTAATAAGCTTTGCTTCTTCCTACTCCTTTTGGACATGTGGAACTGTGAACTGATTATGTGATGCATTCAATTGTAATCTGTAATCTGCATGTTCAAATTAAATAAACCATTACCATGATTTTAAAAATGTTTACAATGTAATGCATACATTAAAATAAAAAAGCTGTTTATATGGCGGTAAAGTAAATTGTAAATACTGCATAATTTTGTACATTTTAATAAATATTTGAGTTTAATTTGCAAGATATATCAGTAATATATATTTATATCATATCAGTATTTTTAGTTTTTTTTATAGCAAAACAATGTTGTTTGCTTAGTGTTTTTCCATAGTGTTTAATAGTGTTTGATGTAAAATTAACAACAATTTTCTGCAAATATTACATGAATAAAACGTGAAATAACAGTTTGACAAGATTCAAGTGTATGATTTCTGTAAATTGTCACAGTTTTAAACTGTTTAGCTTGTAAGACTGTTTACGTTTCTACTGTCATTTTTACAGAATTATTCTGGCAACCACAGCTGCCAGTTTTTTTTTGTAAAAACTACGGATTTTTTTTTTTTTACAGCCCAGGGTGTACCCCGGCTCCAGCCCCCCCCACCCCCCACCCCGTTGTGTTGCAGTTACAGATCGGTTTGTTAACGTAAACTATAAACGTGTCCACAATGAAAGCGCCATACTCACCATTATATGTACTTCCAAAATAAAAACACTTTTTTGTTTCTTCACTTTATTTGCCTTTTATTTAACCTACATATGTGTCAGATCATTTTGCCTGACCCTGTATAATGAAATCAGTGCCCTTCCCTCCTTTTAGAGTGACCAACAGGCACGCATTTTGACCACTGAACACGCCCATATGGCTCGCCGCTCTCCAGGCACGCCACCCGCAAAACCTGGCCGTCGGTACTAGCACATGTCACACCGGCTCTCCTCATCTCTCCCCGCAAGCAACAGACATCAGGCGAGCAGAGAACAGGGTTTGAAAGAGAGGGAGTGAGAGAGCGCAGCTGTGTGCCGTTGCACACAATCGCAATTATTGCACACTAATATGCTTTACAAACATTTATTCAACGCAGGTTACGGTTACAGGTACTGAGTCAGGATGAGGTTTTAGCCTTCACAGAGTTAAGACTGAAATTTGTAGGGTTAGAGTTTAAGGCTAGAGCCAAGAGACTGAAGCCTAACTCCTCCGTCTTAACACAAACCTTAACTCTTATTCCATCCCTAAGATTGTAACCTCTAACCCTAACGCTTAACGCAAGCCTAAAATCAGAGCCAAGACCAGGGATCTTTGGTCTCAAAAAACTTGGTGACCACTGGTTTATAGGGTTAGGATTAGGTTTAGATAGGGTTACGACAGGAAGAATTAGAGTTAGGTTAAGGTTTAAGGTTTGGATTAGAGTTTAAGGCTACAGTGTAGCCTTAAACTCTAGCCTTAAACTCTAACCCTACAAATTTCAGTCTTAACTCTGTGAAGGCTAAAACCTCATCCTAACTCAATACCTGTAACCGTAACCTAATTCCACCCATAATCCCAACTCTTAACCTCTTACTGTAACAGCTCATCCGAATCTCAAAACATAACTTCCTGTAAAACCCCAATCCAAGACCGAAGCCTTAATCATTCCTATCATAACCTCCAATCCTAATTCCAGCCCTAATCCGAACACTGTAGCCTTAAACTCTAATCCAAACCTTAAACCTTAACCATAACTCTAATTCTTTCTGTCGTAACCCTATCTAAACCTAATCCTGACCTTATAAACCAGTGGTCAAGTTTTTTGAGACCAAAGATCCCTGGTCTTGGCTCTGAACCTCCCTTGTCTATGGAGTTATAGTTGAACTGCACGTTTTGGGGAATTTTACCCATCATCCACAATCTTTATGTGAAACATGAACACATATTTATTTCCCTTTTCTGTGCATTATAATGCCGGAAAACAAGTTAATATGAGCGAGCTAACAATGCACATCATTGGGACACACCTATTTTGACAACGAAAAAACCTCATCAGTCTCTGACCAGTGGTCACCAAGTTTTTTGAGACCAAAGATCCCAAAGATTTTAGGCTTGCGTTAAGCGTTAGGGTGAGAGGTTACAATCTTAGGGATGGAATAAGGGTTAAGGTTTATGTTAAGATGGGGGAGTTAGGCTTCAGTCTCTTGGTTTAAATTGGGTCAGGGGTAAGGGTCCGGGTTTACTGATATTTACCGATACAGGTAAGTGTCCGCTGAATGAAAAACTAGCGTTTGGGGATGGTTTTGTTGCATAGAACACATATGTAAATGATTATTCAAGACCAATCATCCTCCTTCAACACAGAGAGTTAAACTTCGTCCATATTTCACCATCTTTGCCTGTACAAAGTGTGCACTAATGAGAGGCTTCCAGAGTAGACGCCGGTAATTTAGCATGGTGTATTATTAATCAGAGTCTCTGCAGCAATCTCCCATATTAATAATAATAATGACGATGCCTCAGGCTTCTGGGTAATGAGTCTTTTCCCTTCTGACTGTCTGCGGTTGACAGTGACGACACGACAGGCGCTTATGTGGAATCAAAGGTTCGTCTGGCTTCGTGTGTCCTAGAAAGCCATCAAAGGAAGCCTCGGCAGGAAGGAGAAGCGAGAGATGTGACGAGGATGTAAAACAGCAGAGCCAAGGGAAGCTTTGAGACACTTGTTATTTTAGTGACGTCCATCATGATGATTGGTTGTGTAATTATTCCCGTGTTGGAGCCATTCCTCCAGTCTCAGAGTCGGTTCTCTTTTGGCGTCTGACAAGGAGGTGTGGGTTTGTCTTTTATATACTCTTTGTCTCTTTACACAGTACACTCTATATTACCTACTTGGCTTGACGATGGCACATTTCCTTTGCCAGGTACTAGGTACTATTTCTAGCCGTGGTTCCAAACCTCTCCTTATATCCTAAAAGTTCCCAAGAAAGAAGCTTACCATCAATATATTGTTTGTGTACGTTTATTTGACATTAAGCTTGTGAACTTTATTTGCTATAAATCTTTTTTTTTTAAGATACTGGACAAAAGGACAAAATCCCAAAAGAAGAGTAAGTTTGGCTCAGTGTTGTTTGTTCAGTGTGTTTGATATTTGCAATGACGCAAAAAACGAAATTCACTTTTAACGATACTGTGATACTTTGGCCTTTCATTCATTCCAAAAGGTACAGCGAATGTACGGAACCAATCGTACGATAGCTAAGCCAGCGTGGGAGAACCGAGAGAAAGTTTTGATGAAAATACATGTCGAAAACCAAATCATTAGAAAACTGTGGCGCTAAAAACAGTTGGATTTTGCGGAAATTTACTTAACGTGATATAAATGTTGTCATCGTGAGGAGAAGGGCGGTTTGTCTGGGGAAGTATTTCACCAGTGGGCTGATCAATCAAGGCAGAATGTCATTACAAACACTAGCCCACCCCCTCCCGAACTGAACGTGTCGAAATTGCAACCTGAAACACCGGCAAAAAAACTTTGAAACTCAGCTTCTACGGCGCTTAGTTTGTGCTAGTGCGGCTGTGTCGCTGTTTGAGTGTGTTTACAAAAATTAATTTGGAACAAAATAATTGGGATTTCATAACCGCAGCTAACTGCTGGTTGTTCGTGGGTCGAGCCAGTTCATTTTCGTCTCATCACTCAAACAGTTACAATTAGAAATTACTCAAATAGGCGAGCAGGCTGCACGGCGGTCGAGTGGTTAGCACGCAGACCTCACAGCTAGGAGACCTGAGTTTCCCCGTGCATGTGTGGGTTTTCTCCGGGTACTCCGGTTTCCTCCCACATTCCAAAAAAATGCTAGGTTAATTGGCGACTCCAACTTGTCCATAGGTATGAATGTGAGTGTGAATGGTTGTTTGTCTATATGTGCCCTGTGATTGGCTGGCCACCAGTCCAGGGTGTACCCCGCCTCTCGCCCGAAGACAGCTGGGATCGGCTCCGGCAAAATAATAGTATTTTTTCCATTCCTAAAATGCAAATACCCTCCATGTGTGCCTCCAGTGAGACTGATCAAAAGAAGTGAAGTTCATTTGATATCTTGATGGTGTCCACCCCACCTCCCACCCACTAGAACCCAGCTTTCATTCGTCTACCAGCCCCCACTGCCTGCTGCTAAATTGTCTTTAAATTGGATACTTGGAGGATAAAGGAGCCCACTGTCAACATCTCAGGCAGGCACACTGTATGGGAAGCCATTTGTAAAGAACAGGGATGTAAATTACTACTTTATTTCCACTCCAGTATCCAAACCCGTGGAAACATGGTGGAAACATGGTGAATAAGGCTGTGTGTGTGTGTGTGTGTGTGCGTGTGTGTGTGTGAGGAGTGGTGTTATATTAGCAGCGTAAGGATGACAGGTTTCCTCCCAGAGTCCAATAAAGGTGTCGTCGTGTAAGAACAGATTTATGGCGGCCATGCTGCGAGACAACCCCCCCCCCCCTTGAGAGTCGCTCCCTTCCCGCCGTTCCATTTCGCTCTCCGTCGTCTCTTTGTTAATAATCATTTCCTCTCTGATGAGATGAGAGAATTAGCCTCCTTATGTGCCTCCTTTCTGTTTACTTTCACCCCCCCCCCCCCTTCCATCCTCCTCTTTTCTCCCCTCCAGGCGACACTTGTCTTCTTTGTGCGAAGGTCACAGCTCTCGTGGTCTCCGATGAACTCAGACAAGACGTTTCATCGCTTGCGTGTGTGAGAATGAACAAAAATGGAGACTTAGCACGTCTATTCTTTTATGCATTATAGCTGACAAGCTAATAGGACATGTTAGCTTCTCTATCATTTTATTGTATTGTTAAAATACAAAGAGTCATATTAGTTTTTTTTCTCACAAAAATGTAAAAAAATAAAATAAAATTCTGAAAAATTGGGTTAAATATATAATAAAAATATATTCTTGTGGAAGAAATCATATTTTGAAAATAATGCTTATTTTTGTCTAAAATATATTTTTTTCTTAGCAGGCACTATTTAAATTAATTTATACACTGAAATGTAAAATATACCAAAATTGGACTCCTACAAAGTGCACTGGAAGAAAAAGGGTTAACTGTTTTTTTTTTTCAGTGTAGCGTACCCACACAGTGCAGTTAGCATTTTATGAAAACGTGTATATCAATATTACTATCTGTAACATTTCCTAATGCTTGCTTTAAGAATCGTAAACACATTTTTCAAACTCACCTTTTCGCCCATTAACACGACTAGCATTTGCTTTGCTAGCTTTAGCGTATTGCTACTTTTCTTTGGCATGAACAAAGGGGGAAAACAGTGACTCGCTAATTCACAAATTGTTTAATTCCGACCAAAAACACCTTTTGGGTAAGTTTCTAACGTGTTTTCGACACAAGTTGGTGTATATTTTGTATTATTTCAAGGTAAGCTCGTTGCTAATGCTCGTTGCTAATCACGCTAGCTGCAACTAGCTGCTGTGTGTTATCTTCAGTATGTCAGTGGCGTATTGACCGCAACCCAACAGGGGGCGCCACAAATGTCATTTTGCAGCCATGTGACCCACGGGTGTACAAAGATGCGTTGCCATGGCAGCCATATTGGCAATTCCCTGTGTGGTGGTTGTTTTCCACCTGCAGCAGGAAAGAAGACCTGTTCCCCTCCCCAGCCATGTTTCTATGTAAACATTGGAGTGGAATGTGTGTGTGTGTGTGTATTCTGTGTTTAGTGTGCTTTTATTCCTTCCTATCATCCCTCCATGCAGAATTTGCCCAGTAGCGACTGCATGGTCGGTGGTAGTCGTTCTTGCATTCTCTATCGGGGGAATCATGGTGGATTTTCCTCGCTCTCTAGGCTTTTCTCTTACATCTGTGGGGAGGAGGGGTTGTGGTGGGGGGTGTTCTTTGGTAGACAGTGGGAGGAGGGGAACGTGAGGGAAGATAATGCGCCGTGAGCAACACGAGGGTTCCAGCTGTGAATGCCACAAATCAGAGGCAGGTTTCTTGGCCGTGAAACAAAAATGGACAATCAGGAAAAGAAAAGAGGCGGTGCGATGCGTGCAGGGATGCCGAGACAATGTCTGGGCCGAGATGAGGTCAGGCGTGGGCAGGCTGAAGACCCGTGTTAGCCATTTTTTTGGTCATAGTAATGCTTTTATTGTTTTGAATATGCATACCAGGTACAGTGAAATACACATCATTTGGATTCACAACTCCACATGTCCAAAAGGAGTAGGAAGAAGCAAAGCTTATTTAATCCTGCCCCCCACTGACCCCCATCTCTTGCAGTACTTTTGTTCACTTCCTGTATTCCGTATGGGATTTTTTACTTGCGCCTTTTGTGTGCTTTCCCCAAAACAAGAGGTAGTAGTATCGTCGGCAAATAATACCAACTTTAAGTCTTTCATCACTTTACAGATGAACAGTTTTGGTCCCAGTATTGATCCCTGAGGTACCCCACACGTAATATGTAAACCTTCAGATGTATATTCTCCTAGCTTTACATATTGCTATATATTTTTTTATTGGTTTATATATTCTACCCCACTCCTGCAGGGGGCAGTAGGAGTATTACAGAGTGCTTAAACAACTGAAGAAGAAACTGTCTTTTATGGAGCTGATGATGTATTTTCAATAAATTCGCAAAAATCGCACGCTGTACCCCAGATACTACATTTGGTTTGGTTATTTATCCCCCTAAAAATTTACATTTTGAAAAATAATGAAATGATAATTGAAGTTTTTGTTTGTTTTTGTTTTATGCCCAAAAATGAGTGATATTTAAATCAATTTGGATTGATTTTTTTTCATATTTTTAATATTAGTTTTAATTTAAATATTAGTTTTATATATATATATATATATATATATATATATATATATATATATATATATATATATATATATATATATATATATATATATATATTGAAATTATTGGATTTGCATTTTTAAAAATCATCAAAAATGGTACCTGGTAAACCCTGGTAAATGTATGCATATTTTGGAAGTGATCATATTTTTTCTTATTATTTTTTGTCGTTGGGAATATTTTTTTCTGCGTTTTTATCTCAGATTTTTTAACTTTAACTTCATTTTATTGTTAATTGTAATAAAAAAAATATATATTTTATATGTCATTTAACATGTAAGTAAATATTGAAATTAGTTAAAAAATAATTTTAATTAAAAATAATAAAGCTACAATAACTATAAACAGTCCTATACATTTATGGATATTTTGGGTACGCAAATTAATTTAAATATATACAGAATAAGGTGGTAGTTAGTTATACATATTTGATGATAAGCATAAAATATTTGTTGTTACCTCAGAGTTGTTTAGCTATTATCCGTTTCCCGTGGCGACGCACGTAAACCTTAGTCAGAGCTGCTGTGATTTATTTGTCATTTCTCATATTTAATGATCACTCAGGCATTATTATTGTGTGTGTTTTTGTGGTTTTTTTTAGTTCTCTCTTTCCGAGTGTGCTGCTTTCAAGGTGGCTATGTTGCCTTGATGCTTTGCTTTCGGATTGCTGGGCTGCGCGGGCACTAAAAAAAAAAAAAAATGGCATTCCATCACAAACACAAACACAGCTTCAGTGTTTCTAGTGACAACATTTTTCCAACGCGAGGGGGAAGGAATACGAGGTTGAGAAACAGACATAGCATTGCTTCACTTCAGTCCTCCATATATTTACGTGTGTAAAAATAAGCGTCATGCTAACTTGAAATGAATGAACAATGAGTGGTACAGCAGTGTGTTTGCTTTGGGTCAAGGTTATGCTTTGTGGAAAAGAGGCTGACTACACATGCACACTATGTTGGTCCTGGTGGGCGGCCACCGCCCACAGCCCGATGCCAGTATGTGGAGTATAAGCAGTGGGTGGGCCGAAGGTCACATGTCCCCTGGACACACATGTACATTGTTTCGGGTCTTTTTTGGGGGCGGCTAAGGAGGAGGAGCAGCTTGTCTGCTCATTTGGACGCTGGTGAATTTTTGTCCTTAAAGCACAGCAGTCATTTTTACGCTGAGAGGAAGCGTTGAGAGAGAGCGTTTTGGCGATGGAGGCGAGGAAAACACTCTCCCTCGGTCATTATTGTCATTATTCAAGTCAACCAAGCAAATGTTCAGCTTCCAATTACACAGCTTCACTCTTTTTAAAAATTTATTCATTCATAAATCATGACTGGCATGTAATTATGAAAAAAAATTGCTATCTAAGCAGATACGTTAGTATCATTTGCCTAAATTCAATTCATGTATAAGGCATTCATAAATGCAGTATTCTACACTGGTCACTAGGTGTCAGTAATAGCCACCGCAGGAAGCTCTAGATCAGGGGTCTCAAACTCAATTTACTTGGGGGCCACTGGAGCTAGGGTCTGGGTGAGACTGGGCCGCATCAGCCCCCCCCCCCCCCCCCCCCAAAAAAAAAACCGCATTTATTAAAAACAGAAAAATATACAAACTTTTTCAGTGCTTTGGTTCCGATTTTCTACAATAAAAGCTCTGATAAAACATTCAAAAATAAATAAATAAATAAATAAATAAACAAATCAAGAATAAAGAAAATCAATCAGCAATAAATAAATATATATAATAATAATAATAAAACAGCAAATAATAAAAACTTAAGAAACCACATATAGTTGGTGGGTAGACAAATTATTTTTTTCAGATTAAAATGAACAAAGCATTATTAGAGCCCTGTAGACATGACAAAACACGACTATAGTCACATTTATACTCTTTTTATTTACAACATATTGCACAACTGCAGGGTCTTGAGACACATGCTAACTCGCAAACTAGAGAGCTAGCGACCTAAACGGTAGCCTTCAAGTTATTTCCTTTAAACTTAAATAGCCAAACACTTACCACTTCCACACGGATAGGGAGGATAACTATTAACAGTTATTTAACCTTTAACATGAACATTAATCAAACGTAATCATTTTTTCTGGGTACATGATACCATACAGCATCCATATCAAACTTACTAACATTAAACTTTCATATCAAGGCGGGGGCCGCAAACTAGTGTCCTGCGGGCCAGATAGAAACAGGAAGTAAAAAAGCAACAACAAGGAACTCTCACCATGCTAACACGTGTGAGTCTATATGGTGTCTTATTTATGTCGTATATGTCTTATTTAATCTTATTATGACTACAATATTTAATATTGTAAAAAAATAAGTATTAAATTATTTAATTTTACAGACTTCATTACTTCTTGTAGAGTGCTTTATCATTCCATCTGTTGTTCTCTGAAATCCGCAGTATTTGTGCTTTTATTGTCAATTTATTAGCCACAAAATACCACATTTATTTTAACAGCAGCAACATGGAAGATAGGGCAGGGTATGTAAGTGTTGAGTAAATGCCGTAGTTGTCGCCGTTATCTGTGTCGTGTTTATGCGATGAGTCAGCGCTTACGAGGCCGGGCCCAGCTATGTGAGGAGTGATGCTTGGTTGAAAGGAGAGGAGTGGGAGGAGGCGATGAGCGGGAATGTCTTCCCAAGGATGCTTGATGTCTTCCCTTCAGCTGCTACACACCACATTCCCACAAGGTCGGACTCTCGCCTCCTGCTGTGAACTATTTTAACACAGTAAAAGAAAAACAAACGTTGTTTCATCGTGAAGGAAGCGGACCAAAACCTCAATTTTGGGCTGCAAAGAGGACGCTGGTGACACAGCATTGCGTACAGCTTTGCTCCTCTTGGGAAGACACAGAATGATACATCAGGGCTCTTCAACTGGTGGCCCGTGAGCTAAATTTGGACGCTGAATGACAAGACTGGCCCACAAATTCAGTTCCCAACTGAAGAAAAGACTAACGTTTACGCTTTAAAGATTTAAAGTTTTCCAGCAAAAGCCACATTATTTTGTAATCCAATCCACTTTATTTATATAGCACATTTTCTAAACAGAGTTTCCAAAGTGCTGCACAGACTAGTAAAATAAAAAGTCAAAATAAAATACAATAAATAAAGGTACAAATTGAATTTAATCCAAAAAGATCAAATAAGAAATACAATAGTAAAATAGATATTAAAATATTAAAAAGAAGCAAAGCAATAAAAGTATAAAAAATAAAACCAAAGATAAAGATATGATACAATGTTATATATATTCTGTATTTTTTTTCTACACATTTCAACTATCTTCAACTATCTCCCCCCTCCTATTTCTATAAAATAGATTGAGTATTTACTCATTTTTTATAAAAAAAACATTATATTAAAAAAAATCATAAAACTGTTTTTAAATAATTGGCATGGTTGCTCCTATTTGTACATGTGTTTATGTGTTGTGTTTGAATTGAATTATATATAAAAAAATGTTTTTCATATTATGTTAAAATCTGAACACCTGCTAAATGAATGTTATTGCCCTTCGACAGGTGATACTCAAAACAGGTTGCCCCCTAAGTCCCCGAATTGGTTGCCTGCACCCATCGGGGACATATAGTATATATGTGTGTAGGGCGGAGATGGGATAATATGTCTGATGGTCAAACGGACCGAAACTTTATCTTGAATTTATTCCCATAATATTTGGACTATAATGTATAATGTATAAAAAGTTAATGATGTAACTTTTTCTCCAACTCATTTTTTTAGTTTTCTTCTTTCATTCATTCATTTTCTACCGCAGTCTTTGGGCAACATTCATACCTATGGACAATTTGGAGTGGCCAATAAACCTAGCATGTTTTTGGAATGTAGGAGGAAACCGGAGTACCCGGAGAAAACCCACGCATGCACGGGGAGAACATGCAAACTCCACACAGAGATGGCCGAGGGTGGAATTGAACTCGAGTCTCCGAGCTGTGAGGCCTGCGTGCTAACCACTCGATCGCCTTGCAGCTCTTTTTAGTTTTCTTGTTCAATATCTGTAGAATGCGCTGCAGTGTTAGCATGGTCATAGTTAGCGTGTTAGCATTGATAGCATACTAACAGTTAGCATATCAGCATTCTACCTATTTTACATCAACATAAACACACGTAGATTCACCAGCGTAGATTCGCATGCAGTTTCTCCTGGAATTGCACACTTTTAATTAATTTGTTAATTAATAATTAACTAAAATAAATGAATGTATGGGAAAATATGTTTTGCTTGATGGTGCCATGTTGGGGCTTTTGTGTGCAGCGGTTCATTCTTATATCGTAACTTGTGCTTTGTTGACAGATGGCCATTACACCGGGACGCCGCCCTCTTACGGCTACGACGCCGACCGCGCAGAGGAGCAGCGGCGGCACCACGACATCCTCCCGTACATCGACGACTCGCCTTCGTCGTCGCCTCACCTGAGCTCCAAGAGCCGCAGCAGTCGGGACACGCTCTCATCGGGATCGCTGGAGTCCTCTAAGTCGGTGAGTGCGTACTGCACACTTAAACGCAGCACGACTGGACGCAACGAGTCACCACGCCGCCGTGCCGTGGTGAGCTCTCTCGCTCTCACGCTCTCTCTTCAATTACAATAAACGTCAACACTTCCTGTGACCTCCATACGCAGCGGGAAGTGGGCTAATCTATTCTTACAGGAATCCAGTCTCATCAAAACGGACGAGGAGGGTGGCTGACGGACTCGCAGCCACAGGAGCCGTGGTCGGATTCGTTGTAATGTTTCATTACTCAGTTTTTGGAGTATCTTTCTCGGGTACTCCATAGTACAGTAAAGTTTATAATATTACATCACATTTTCTACATAATATTATGACTTTATCTCAAAATATTTTCATTTTATTCTTCTAAAATAACTTTTTCCCAATGTAATTTTCCACAATTTTGCGTATTTTATTTTTCATGATATTACAACTTTAAAGAAAAAATAACATATTTTTTTATTCTTATTAATAGTTAAACTTTTGGCTTCTTAAATATATTTTTCCACATAATACTATGACTTTTTCCACAAAATATTAAAATTTTGTTCTTGTAATACGACTTTTCTCCAAACTCATTTCCCAAAATTTGTGTCTTCATTTTTTGTTTTATTTTTTATACTACAACTTTAAAGACAAATGTAAGTTTTTGTAAGTTTTTCTTTAATATTTCAACTTTTGGCTTCTCGGATATATTTTTCCTCATCATACTATGACTTTTCACCAAAAATATTTAGATTTTTTTCTTGTAATGTGACTTTTCTCCAAACGAATTTCCCAAAATTTGTGTCTTTATTTTTATTTTTTTTTATATTACAACGTTAAAGAAAAATGTAACAGTTTTTCTTTAATATTTCAACTTTTGGCTTCTCAGATATATTTTTCCTCATAATACTATGAGTTTTCACCAAAAATATTTAGATTTTTTTCTTGTAATGTGACTTTTGTCCAAACGAATTTCCCAAAATTTGTGTCTGTATTTTTTGTTTTATTTTTATATTTAATAATTAATTCGTATATTTTATTATATTAATTATGATTATTATATTAATTATATTTAATACTTTATATTATAATAAATATAATATATTTAAACACTTTTAATATATTTATATGTATATATTATATTAAATATTTCAGCTTTTCAACATAATATTATGACTTTATTCTAAAATATTCCACAACCTAATTTCCCCAAATTTGTGTCTTATTTTTTTGTTTTTTTTATTACCGGCACAGCGCTTTCATCTTACCTACCTACCTGCGCAAACAGGAAGGAGACTTCTTAACAACAGAAAAGGGTTTTCAAGCTCTGGCGTCTGGCACCAACAGCTGCACTCTACTTGTTTAGCTTGTTCACGTGTGATGATGTCATGAGGCATCAGCACTTCCTGGATCTCATTTATAATTTGAGGTTTGATTGTGTCAGCTTTTTTTGGGGGGGGGGGGGGTCAGCATCCTTTGGAGATGGGGCGGGTGTCAATAGGCTAATAGCGTCTCTCTCCACAAGGGTGCCCTTGGAAGAAGTAATCGCATCAGTGGTCATGAAGCTGTATCTATGATGCTGCCCCCCCTCATCCCCGCCCCCGTCTCAGCTGCAGCTCGCTTGATTGATGCTACGAGTCCACAGACCGGCGGCGAACTTTGACCTATCGCTTTGAAAGCTATCGGTATTCCACAGTCGATTCTCACATCTCACGTCTTTTTGTCGGTGAAATGAAAATACGGTTAGCACGTCCTTGAGTTAAATCCCCCCCTCTTCCCGACACACACACATATGAGGAAAATTATGTACATGCTGTTTACAATATCTATTATTCATAAGTACATACGTCACAAAAACATGGAACAAAAAATTTTTACACATTTTTGCTGTTTCTTTTTTTGGGGCAGGGGGGGCTGCTATGAGAAATTTGAATTACAAGCTCCGTCAAGGAACGTACTAAACTGTTAGCTCCCCCAGTGTCGGCAGCACTCATGCAGCCCCACACCGTGCTTGAAAACAAAAGATAATGTGAGATTTCAAGAATACAATCAAGTAATACATTTATGAGAATGAAGTCATAAATTTGTATTCTTTTAAGTTTACGACTTTATTCTCTTAATATTCAGCTTTTTTTCTCATGAAGTTACATTTTTTCCTCTTAAAAGTACTTATTTTTCAAGGCAAATTTATGAGAAAAAATATTCAACATTTATGAGAATAAAGTTGGAAATTTACAAGAAAAAGTCATACATTTACGAGAAAATAGTCAAATTTACATTGAAAAAGATTATACATTTACAATAACATTTTAGTAAATTATGAGAAAAAATTTTAACTTTTAAATAAAAAAGTTTAGACTTTATTTTCATAATATTACAACACATTTTTTATTGTAAATTTATGGGAAAAAATTCAAAATTTACTAGAATAAATTGAAAGGTTTACGAGAAAAAAATTGTATATTTACAAGAAAAAAGTTGTAATATTATGAGAATAATGTCGTAAATGCTGAGAAAAAAGTTGTAAAGTGACAGGAATAAAGTAATACATATATGAGAATGAAGTCTGAAATTTTTATTTCCCTAGATTATGACTTTATTCTCACAATATTGCAATTTTTTTCTTGTGAATTTACAATGCTATTCTTGTAAATATTTTTTCGTCATAAATTTACAGGGAAAAGTCATACATTTACAAGAAAACAGTTGTAAATTCTGAGAAAAAAGTCGAAACTTTTAAAGAAAAAAGTTTCGACTTTATTTTCATAATATTACTTTTTTCTTGTAAATTGACTTATTTTTCTTGTATATTTATGAGAAAAAAATGTCAAAATTTACTAGAATAAATTGAAAAGTTTACGAGAAAAAAGTCGTGCATTTATGAGAAAATAGTTGTCAATTATGAGGAAAAAAAGTTGTTAAATTCTGAGAAAAAAGTCAAAACTTTTAAAGAAAAAAGTTTAGACTTTATTTTCATAATATTACTTTTTTCTTGTAAATTGACTTATTTTTATTGTAAATTCATGAGAAAAAAATGTCAAAATTTACTAGAATAAATTGAAACGTTTACGAGAAAAAAGTTGTGCATTTATGAAAAAATTGTTGTAAATTATGAGAAAAAAAGTTGTTAAATTATGAGAAAAAGTCGAAACTTTTCAAGACAAAAGTTTAGACTTTATTTTCATAATATTACTTTTTTCTTGTAAATTGACTTATTTTTATTGTAAATTTATGAGAAAAAATGTCAAAATTTACTAGAATAAATTGAGAAGTTCACGAAAAAAAAGTCGTACATTTATGAGAAAATAGTTGGTCGTCTACAAGCATGCAAACACTCAAAAGAGGCGGAGAGGTTGATTTGTTTTGCCTGGTGGTGGGAGGATGCTGTCGTGGCCGCTTTGCCAGAATCCGCCGTGACATATGTCTCATATGAAATTAAATAAGCAGAAGTAATATCGTGAAAAAAACCTCTTCTTCTCTCCTTCTGCAGCTGTGGGGTGATGATTCTCATGTGACGGCTCCATTACCGAGCACACACACACACAGCCATAGAAATGGGAAGCAATTTGGTTAGGGATTTGACGAAGCAAGAGGGACGCTAAACAGCTTAGACGATGAGAAATAGAAAAGCAGAACGGTTAATGAAGTGGGGAACGGAGGGGGCATGCGTGGAGTTTTTATCGGAGGCGACGTTCTCCAGGAAAGAGGTTGGGAACGATGTTGTTACAATCGATGCCGGGCGTTTTCCAAATGCAAAAATAAAACTCATCTTTCCTCCATCGTGTGGACTTCCCTTTTCAAATGGAAGAAGATGAAGTGTTTTATTTTCTCCACACGTGAAACCAAAACAGGAAGCAGAGATGTTCTCATTAGCTTCTCAGGCAGCCATCTTTGTTAGTTCGCCATCAGAAACTACCCAAGGGTTTTACAGTCCCGGGCACACACGAAATGGGCCAAAGCCTTGGGACCCATCCCTTATGTACCAAGGGTACATGTCAACACACGAGTCGAACCCGAAAACCTTGTCCTTCTTTCTATAGCCAGTAGTACATTTAGTAGTACATCAGTATTGGTATTGGTACTGGTATCAGTATCGGTACTGGTATTGGTATTAGTATTGGTATTGGTAACAGTATTGGTATCTGCATTGTTATTGATATTGGTAACGGTATCAATATCGGTATTGATATTGGTATCAGTATTGGTAATGGTATCATATTGCTATCGGTATCGTTATTGTCCGATTTCACTCATGGATTATTGGGATCGGTATTGCTATTGCTATTGCTATTGGTATCAGTTTTGCTATTGCTGTCAGTGTTGGTATCGGTATTAGTATTGGTATGGGTATTGGAATTGGTACTGGTATTGGTATCGCTATTGCTATTAGCATCTGTATTGGTACTGCTATTGGTATCATTATTGTTATCGGTATTGCTAGTGGTATTGTATCGGTATTGCTATTGCTGTCAGTGTTGGTATCGGTATTGGTATCGGTATATGTATTGGAATTGGTACTGGTATTGGCATTGGTATCGCTATTGCTATTAGTATCTGTATTGGTACTGCTATTGGTATCATTATCGGTATTGCTATTGGTATTGGTATCGCTATTGTTATTGCTATTGCTATTGGAACTGGTACTGGTACTGGTATTGGTATTGGTATTGACATTGGTATCGCTACTGCTATTAGTATCTGTATTGGTACTGCTGTTGGTATCATTATCGGTATTGGTATCGGTACTGGTATTGCTATTGATATTGATAACGGTATCATTATTGGTATTGATATTGGTATCAGCATTGGTAATGGTATCATATTGTTATCGGTATTGTTATTGTCCGATTTCACTCATGGATTATCGGGATCGGTATTGCTATTGCTATCAGTGTTGGTATTAGTATTAGTATTGGTATCGGTATAGGTATAGGTATTGGAATTGATACTGGTATTGGCATTGGCATTGGTATTGCTATTGCTATTGCTATTAGTATCTGTATTGGTATTGGTACCGCTACCGCTATTGCTATTGCTATCAGTATTGGTGTTGGTATCGTCCGATTTCACTCATGGATTATTGGGATCGGCAGTTTAAAACCCTGATCGGAACATCCCAAGCCAAAAGGCATCTGTAGTCCCTGACAGATGTTAAAAATGTTCTCCCTAAAACAAAGCAACAAAAGATGAGTAAAAAACAAAAATGGCTCCAACAGCTAACAATAATAGCTAGGACTATACAAACCCTGTTAAAAGATGCAGGCTACATAAAAATGACCCATAATCCAAACATCAGATAAAACATTTTCATTCACTGTAAATTCCATTCCCGGTAAATCCCGAGGCAGGTCGGACTTCCAGATGTAGTCTTTGTACACCTTGTTGGTCTCCTCAGTCCCAGCCGAGGAGACTAAATGCTGTCGGGGTCTTTTTTTATTTTATTTTTACGTCTGTTCTCCATCTCATCGTCTTTCATCCTTCCTCTTCCTCACATTGCCTGAAGGACGGGATGCTTCCAACCTAGTGTGTTTTTATGCGTCTTTCACACACACACACACACACACACACACACACACACACATGCAGGTATTAATACACCAGGCGGCCCCTCTGGGACATCCTGCCTGTTTGAGTTCTTTCAGAGTTGACGGTTAAACACGGCGGCCCGAGGAATCTTGCTACCCGTCTGTTTCCTTTCATGCTCTGTCTCTTTGAGCTCGAACCCGTCCGAGGAGAGGCGGGGAGTGAGTTATGTTATGTCTGCCCCCCCACCCACCCCGTGTTTTGTCATTTTAAAGTAAAATAAAACATGTAAGTGTTTGAATGTGAACTCAATGGTGGTTCATGTGCTTGTTTGCAGACGGAGTGTGACCTGGAGAAAGGTCTGGAAATGAGGAAGTGGGTCCTGTCTGGAATTTTGGCCAGCGAAGAAACATACCTCAGTCACCTGGAGGCGCTGCTGCTGGTCAGTGCACACACACACACACACACACACACACACACACACACTCATGTCCTCAATTCTGCAATCTCAGTTGGATCATTCGGCATCACCTGGTGGTCTGCATGTCAAGTCAAATCAAGTTTATTTATATAGCCCTTAGTCACAAAAGAGCCTCAAAAGGCTTCACAAGCAGGTAGACGATAGACCATAGATTATGTTATTATGTTATTTATTCTAAATTATTTAAATTGTTTGTACAAATTACTGTTCATGCTGTACATTGTTCTTATTTGATGTCATCTACATTATTTTTTATTTTTTATTTTTTATTTTTTATTTTTTATTTTTTATTTTTTATTTTTTATTTTTTATTTTTTATTTTTTATTTTTTATTTTTTATTTTTTATTTTTTATTTTTTATTTAATTTTTTTTTATTTTATTTTATTTTTAATTTTTTTTTATTATTACACGGGAGCCAGGCAACGACATTTCGTTGGCAATTTCACTGCTGTGTTATTGTGCAATGACCAGGGACCATAACACTACCACCCCCTTTTTTTTAACTGTTCTTTTTCGGAAATGTGGTGTTACTTTTATGCCAAATGCAACGGGACACACACCTTCCAAAAAGTTCAATATTTTCCCCAAATGTCTTGGTGGTCATCAAGATATTTTCTGAGTCTTAATGTGTGTGATATTTTCAGTGTCTTTCTTATGGTGGAGTCACCAACACTGTCCTTAACGGAGGCAAGTGAGGCCTGCACTTGTTTGGATGTTGTTGTGGGGTCTTTTGTGACCTCTTGGATGAGTCGCTGCAGCGCTCTTGGAGTTGTTTCGGTTGGCCGGCCACTCCTAAGAAGGTTCACCATTGTTCCATGTTTTGGCCATTTGTGGATGATGGCTCTCACTGTGGTTTGCTGGAGTCCCAAATCTTTAGAAATGCCTTTATGACATTTTCCAGACTGATAGATTACAATAAAGTTATATTTTTCCGCACAAGGCCATGTAGGTTTAGCTTTTTTTCATCCCATCTTAATTTCAAATATTCCTTACCGTTTTGGGATGAATGACCTATAATTTGGTGAAAATGAAGCCATTCTTGGGACATGCTGTACATGAGCCCATGATGCCCTTTGAACCCCAGACGTTCTTCAAAAGATAACCCCTTCACAACTGGCAGTTTTGGCACAGAGAATATTGTGTTCTATGGTTAGATAAACATGGAACCTACCAAGAGAAAGATCAGACTCCCATATTTCATTAAAAAAATGTCAGATCAGCAGTAGACCATAGGTAAGTTCCAGGAAAATATCAGTTCCCAACTATAAACATGGATAAAAATAGCTTTTTGTGGAAAGATACATTTCATAGTTGTGGCATCTGAAATATCAAAACAACTATATCACAGCATAAACAACACAAAAAAGGCTTGTTTTACATCAAAACACTTTTTCAGATCTGCCAAAGAAAGTTTTTCAGAAGAAAAAACATCTCCATCTCCAAGGTTAGGATTTTGCAGAACACTAAACATTGAATATTGAAAGATTGAAGAAAGTTTTATTCTCTCATGAGAAAAAAAAATACCTTGAAAGTCCTGATGGCTTCCAATGCTACTGACATGACCAGGAGGTCGTACATGGGATTTTTTATACACGGCATGAACACATATTTCTTTCCCTTTTCTCGAAAAACTAGTTAACATGAAAAAAAAAACAAGCATCCTTGTTTGGAATCAAAATGGTTGTTTTTAGCTTCTATGTATGCTCACTTGGTCTTAGGTTTGCTAAAAAGATAAACGTCCCATTTATGGCGTCTCAACCCAACCTTTGCCTCCCCGTCAGCCCATGAAACCTCTGAAGGCGGCGGCCACCACGTCGCAGCCCGTGCTCTCCGTGGCCCAGATCGAAACCATCTTCTTCAAAGTGCCTGAGCTCTACGAGATCCACAAGGAGTTCTACGACGGGCTCCTGCCCCGCGTCCAGCAGTGGAGTCACCACCAGAGGGTCGGGGATCTTTTCCAAAAACTGGTAAGTGTGACTGGCTGTGTTTTTTTTATGTGTGTGTGTGTGTGTGTGTGTGTGTGTGTGTGTGTGTCGCTGCTACTCATCAATTACTAATCAACAACTCAACGGGAAAATGAATGGAGTGAGGTTCCACGAATTATTGGGTCATGCTTCTTTTGGATGATATTTTTCATCAAGAATCGGTAGACTGGAGTTTATTTTTATTTTATTTTATTATAATAGGCTAAAGCCGATGAAGACGATTAGCTCTGAGCTTCAGGTTCTAATGCTTTTTCTTAGACAGTTTGCTTACTTTTTATGTGTTTTTAGCATTTAAATAAATAAAACAAATGATTATATTTATTATTATTATTATTATTATTATTATTATTATTATTATTATTATTATTATTATTATTATTATTATTATTATTATTATTATTATTATTATAGGCTTAAGCTAAATTGTAAGACGATTAGCTCTGAGCTTCAGGTTCTGATGCTTTTTTTCTTAGGCAGTTTGCGTACTTTTTATGTGTTTTTATCATTTAAATAAATAAAACAAATGATTATTATTGTTATTGTTGTTATTATTATTATTATTATTCTAATTATTATTATTATTATTATTCTAATTATTATTATTATAGGCTTAAGCTAAATTATTGTAAAGACGATTAGCTCTGAGCTTCAGGTTGTAATGCAACCCTTGTGAGGATAAGCGGCAGAAAACGAATGAATGAATGATTATTAATTCATTAATTATGACCATAGGTGAGGGTGGGAACATAGATCGACCGGTAAATTGAGAGCTTTGCCCTCCGGCTCAGCTCTCTTTTCACCACGACGGTCCGGTACAGCGACCGCATTACTGCCGAGGCTGCACCGATCCGTCTGTCGACCTCACGCTCCCACTTTCCCTCACTCGTGAACAAGACCCCGAGATACTTAAACTCCTCCACCTGGGGCAGGACCTCATTCCCAACCCGGAGGGAGCACTCCACCCTTTTCCGACAGAGAACCATGGCCTCTGATTTGGAGGTACTGAGTCTCATCCCAGACGCTTCACACTCAGATGCAAACCGTCCCAGTAAACGCTGAAGGTCGCAGCCCGAAGAAGCCATAAGAACCACATCATCTGCAAATAGCAGAGATGAGATTCTAAGGCCCCCGAACTGGACTCCCTCAACGCCTTGGCTGCACCTAGAAATTCTGTCCATGAAAATTGTGAACAGAATCAGTGAAAAAGGGCAGCCTTGGCGGAGGCCAACGTTTACCGGAAACAGGCTCGACTTACTACTGGCAATGCGAACCAGACTCCTGTCCCGTTTGTACAAGGACCGGATAGCACATAGTAGCGCGCCACCAATCCCGTACTCCCGGAGCACCCCCCAAAGGATGCCACGAGGGACACGGTCAAATGCCTTTTCCAGATCCACAAAGCACATGTAGACTGGTTGGGCAAACTCCCATGCACCCTCAAGCACCCTGGTGAGGGTGTCGAGCTGGTCCAGTGTTCCACGACCAGGACGAAAACCGCATTGGACCTCTTGTATCAGAGGTTCGACCAACGGTCGTACCCTTCTCTCCAGCACCCTGGAATAGACTGAGGAGTGTGATCCCCCTGTAGTTGGAACACACCCTCCGGTCACCCTTCTTGAAAAGGGGGACCACCGCCCCGGTCTGCCAATCCAAAGGTACTGTTCCCGACTTCCACGCAATGTTGAAGAGACGTGTCAGCCAAGACAGTCCCTCAACATCCAGAGCCTTGAGGAATTCTGGGCGGAACTCGTCCACCCCCGGAGCTTTGCCACTGGGGAGCGTCTTAACCACCCCAGCTACCTCAGCCACGGTGATGGCACTGTCCACGTATGTGTCCTCAGACTCTGCTTCCTCTATGGAAGGTATGTCAGTGGGATTGAGAAGGGCCTCAAAGTATTCCTTCCACCGTCCGACTACATCCCCAGTCGAGGTCAGCAGGCCCCCGTCTCCACTGTAAACAGTGTGGACTGGGCACTGCTTCCCTTTTCTGAGGCGCCGGATGGTTTGCCAGAACCTCTTCGAGGCCAACCGAAAGTTGTGCTTCATGGCCTCACCGAACTCCTCCCACACCCGAGTTTTTGCCTCGACAACCGCCAAAGCCGCGGACCGTTTGGCCTGACGGTACCTGTCAGCTGCTTCCGGAGTCCCACAAGCCATCAAAGCTCGATAGGACTCCTTCTTCAGCTTGACGGCAGCCCTGACCTCTGGTATATTCTCTGGTTCTTGGGACATGGAATATTGCAACTTTACTTTTGTAAAATGAATGCTGAATTTTGTTCATTTTTGCTGTTAGTTTGTCTTTGGTTTACTTTATTTTTTCACATTTTTTTGAACAAAACAACATTAATACAAACAAACTCAAAAAAGGGGGCACTGGACATACACATTGTCTTTGTTTTTATTTAGTTTTCTTGTTAATGATATTTTTAAAAAGTGCCCCGGGCCACACTTTGGACACCCGTGCTGTAGACCAACCTAAATAACGTCCCTCTTCTACGTGCATTGACACTTTCAGTCCTTTTTCTCAGCTTGCTAATTTTCCTTGGACACCTTCTGAATGGTCGTGTTCGAATTCCAAAGAGCCCAAAGTGATGCCTCGACTGAACTCCAAGTGCTTCAACGACAGCTTTACGTTTACTTTGGGTGTGACTTGCTGAGCCAAAAAAATCCCATAATTCTCCCCCCAAAATACTGCTGCTCACCCACTGGTGTTGGCCTCATTCCGCCTCCTGTCTGTCTCGCTCCAGCACACACACACACACACACACACAATGCTGCCTTTCTGCCTGGTGCAGCTGAGACCATGGCTGCTGTGTGTGCTTTGTGTCTCCAAGAAGCGTCCGTGTGTGGCACTCGTGTGTTTCGCTGCGTGTTGTGGCATTTCCCCTCGCTCGGCCAGAAAACAAAATCTGGTCAGCAGCTCTGAAATAATTGCACCTTCACCTATAGCCTGTATTTTCTCCACTGCGTCGCAACTAATGCATAGAGTTGAAAACAGTATAGGCAGTAATGGTGGATGTACTTTAAAGTAGTCTGTGTCTTTTTTTTTTTCGCTCAATGGGCCGCAACTCCCTCAGCACTCGTGCAGCCCCAGACTGCGACGCTGCCTCCAACCACCATGAGTGGGTTTTCTGGCTTCTCGTGTAGTATGGCTGTAAAGTCGTCATTAAGGGAAGAACATTTAATAAGAAGAAATATGAAATAGTTAGACATTGAAAAATCTGTAATTGCACGAGAATTAAAAAAATATATATACAAATATTTAAAGAATAAAGTATTTTATGTATTACAATAAACTTCTCATATAATGAGGATAAATAGTCATTTTAATGGCATAGAATTGAAAATTATATTTAAAAAAACAACAAAATCAGCAGTCATTTTCCAAGAATAAAATCTAAACACTTAAACGGGAAAAAAAAATTGTGAGGACAAAATAAAGACGAATATTATGGGAATAAAGTTAGGATTCTGAAAATAAAATTTACAAGAACAAAGTACTTATAATAGCAGAAAGGGGAAAAAACATATGTCATTTTATGAGAATAAAGTAAAAAAAAAAAGAATAGAAAAATATATTAAATACGATCATATTTTAACGATAATGCCACAATCGTAATCATATTTGGAAAAATAATGTAATTATAGTCACATAGCTTTGAAATATACCAGATATACAAAATGTTGTTTTTAAGTAATAATATTATGAGAAAAATAAAATAGAGTAGGTTGGGGGAAATGGCATTATCATGATAATAAAGTCAAAATACTATGAAAATAAAGTCATAAAGAAAATACACACATCTTATTTAAGAAAAATATTGAAATATTTGCTAAATTAAAAAAGCCAACAAAGGAGTAAATATATTTATTATATCAATATCAATATATTGATATGAATAGTATTCTTTTTCAACGCCAGTATCGCCACACGTGTCACTTTAACATCTCAAAGCGGCCCTTTGCATCCCGACACATGACGTCTGACACACAACGACACGTGTTTGCGGCGCACGCCGCCATGCAGCTACTTCCCTGCAGCCGCGCTCTGTAAGCGGCGGAGATGCAAACGAGAGCGAAAGGCTCCATGACAGCGGCTTTACGAGAGGATGAGATTTAGATGAGAGCAGAAGACGCGTCGGCGAGGAGATTTTAAGGCGAGCCGAGTAAGGATGGCAAGTAGATTTAGCTCCGGCTTAGGGATGGGAAACATCAGAAGAAGCTGTGGAGGGAAAGGAGGAAGAGGCAAGGCGTCGGTGACAGGTCGTGAGTGTCAAAGACACATGTTTGAAGGATGAAACCAGGGCTCCATTACGCCGCCGCCATCATCCGCTGCTCCTGTGAGAAAACGCTTCCTGCACCCGACCGCAAAATCAAGCTTTTAACTTCGAAACCAGGCGGGAAGTGTCGTGTGAACTGATGCCTCTTGAAATATTGCTCTGCAGGAACAGGATAAGTCTCTCAGCTCCTCTGAGGTTGACGCTTGCCCTCCATGAATATTTGCGCTTTGCTAAAGAATACATAAACCAGGGACTGTAAGAAAATGTAGAACATACTTTATAGACTATAACTTGCACTTTTTTCATATTTTTGCGGGTTTTGCCACTTATATATCACTTATATAAACTTATATGCCCACTTCCTGATTGTCACACTTAGATGTTTCAGATCAAAAAACAAACAAATTAGTCAATGACAACACAACTGAACGCAAAATGAAACCTACAAAAATATAACTTCATTACAGAAAGCCATTTCTAAAGCTTTGGGACTCCAGCAAACCACAGTGAGAGCCATTATCCACAAATGGCCAAAACATGGAACAGTGGTGAACCTTCTTAGGAGTGGCCGGCCAACCAAAACAACTCCAAGAGCGCAGCAGCGACTCAGCCAAGAGGTCACAAAAGACCCCACAACAGCATCCAAACAAGTGCAGGCCTCCCGTTAAGAACAATGTTGGTGACTCCACCATAAGAAAGACACTGGGCAAAAACTGCAGAACAAAAAGAACATTAAGACTCGGAAAATGTCTCAGTAAGACTCAGTAAAAAATGGCGGTGGTAGTGTGATGGTCCCTGGTCTAAGGATGTATCATCTATGGCAGGGGTCTCAAACTCAATTTACTTGGGAGCCACTGGAGCTCGGGTCTGGGTGAGACTGGGCCGCATCAGGTTTTCCAAAAAAAAAAACAAAAAAACGCATTTATTAAAAACAGAAAAAATGTAAAAACTTAGCTTTGGTTCCAATTTTCTACAAGAAAAGCGCTGATAAAACATTCCACTGTTCTCAAATATCTTACTTTTTATTTTTCTACACAAAATAAGATGAAAAATAAATCAAGAATAAAGAAAATCAATCAATCAGTAATAAATAAATAAATATAATAATAATAATAAAACGGCAAATAATAAAAACTTAAGAAACCACATATAGTTGGTGGGTAGACAAATTATTTTTTTCAGATTAAAATGAACAAAGCATTATTAGAGCCCTGTAGACATGACAAAACACGACTATAGTCACATTTATATTCTTTTTATTTACAACATATTGCGCAACTGCAGGGTCTTGAGACACATGCTAACTCGCAAACCAGAGAGCTAGCGACCTAAATGGTAGCCTTCAAGTTATTTCCTTTAAACTTAAATAGCCAAAAACTTACCACTTCCACACGGATAGGGAGGATAACTATTAACAATTATTTAACCTTTAACATGAACATTAATCAAACGTAATAATTTTTTCTGGGTACATGATACCATACAGCATCCATATCAAACTTGCGCAGGCCGCACTAACATTATCAAGGCGGGGGCCTCAAACTAGTGTCCTGCGGGCCACATTTGGCCCGCGGGCCGCATGTTTGAGACTGGTCTTGTGACTTGACTTGACATGATTTGTGACTTGACTTGACTTGACTTGACTTGACTTGACCTGACTTGACTTGACATGCAGACCACCAAGTGGTGCCAAATGACTTTTCCCCCAGAGTTTTTCTTCCTGGCACTCACATACACATGCACCAGTGACTTGAGAGAGACACTGCCTCTCAATAAAGTGTTAGCAAGTTGTTAGCAAGTTAGCAAACAACAGAGGGGCTATGATGCTAATTTTAAGCTAATCATCAGTGATCAATGAAGCAGAGTCATAAAGACTAAAGACATAAAGTGTAATATCTTTTTCTTTCATACTGGACAAAAAATAGGTGTCCAAAACGGGTGAGTGTTCACTTCCTGTCGCTGTATTTGTGCTCACGTTCACATCCTGCCATCGCCCTGATTACTCCCCGTTTTATGCGTAGTCAGGTTTTTAATCGTTGACCACGGCGGTCCCGTAACGACCCATATAAATCAGAAACCCCTTGTTTCCAGCCGCCCAAGAAACTCAGCAATTAGTTAAATTAAGTAGGTCGATGCGCTCAATGGAGGGGGGGGGGGGGGGGGTATGGGGGGGTTGGATTGACACACTCACACAAAGCCCGTCGACGCCGCTCTGAGTGTCTCATTTCGGCTTTTGTTCCGCACCATTGACTGTGCCTTTGTCGGCATTTTCCAGATGATTTTTATGTCGCTTCGGTGTACTCGTTCTTAATCCCGCAGCCAAAGACTGGCAGGGTTGCTATAGCGATGGACGCCTGTTAGGTTGCCGTGGTTACACACTGTTGCCGTGTCAGCCATTCATTCCTAAATAGAAATTCACCACTTGAAAATGTCATTCTGTAGGTTTTTTTTTACTCCATCATATGACTCTATTGGCTGTTTTTGGGGTTCTAAATAAAGCCCTTTCGGACATGTGATGATGATGATGATGATAATAATGATGATGATGGTGATGACGATGATGATGATGATAATGCACCCCCCCTGTTTCAGGCCAGCCAGTTGGGCGTTTACCGGGCATTTGTGGATAACTACGAGCTGGCGGTGGAGACGGCCGAGAAGTGCTGCCAGGCCAACACACAGTTTGCCGAAATATCGGAGGTACTCAACGCCCATGTCCTGAATTGACCGCGATGGCAGTAAATGCATCGTTTCATGTCTGAACAATATCTTTATTGATTTTCAAATTTATTATTATTATTATGGTTGTTATTGTAAATAAGACAAAAATATTATATTAATCATAATTTTGTGAATTTTAATATTTTATTAGGAATAAAAAATGTTTAATTGTTTAAATAGAAATAATATAAAACAGAAAATATATTAATGCATGTGATTTTTGACTGTGCTATCTGGTCATTTTTGCCAGATGTTGCAAAATAAAAAAAAAATAAATAAATATGTAAAACAGAACAAAAATTCATCTGTTAATTAAAATTTAGGAAAAACATTGTAATTGTTTAAATACAAATAATATAAAATAGAACAAGTGTGAATTTTGACCATGCTATCTGGTCATTTTTGCCAGATGTTGCAAATTTTTTAAAAAAAAATTAAATATGTATAACAGAACAAATAATACATCTGTAAAATAAAATGTGAAAATAAAAAAAAAAAATTTGATGTTTAAATAAAAATCTTGTAAAATTAAAAAAAGCTAACAAAAACTTTTTTTAAAATCATATTAATACTTGTGAATGCTTGTTTTTCCTTAAAGGGGACCTATGATGCTTTTTCCACTTTTCTGACCTAGAAATGTAGTTAGAATGTTGTATTCTCCTGTTAAGTGATGCCAACGTTTCACATAATGAGGTTTGCACATTTCCCCGCCGGGAAAGATGCATTCATGTCGGACACGCTGTGCGCCCACGGAGGTGGAGAGAACCACAGTGCTCACTGTCTGGAACACGGTAGTCCCACAAAAAACGTGTAATGACCACATTTCCAGTACCGATGTTGTGTCTGCAGTTAATAAACGCAGCACATGTCCGGCTTCTGAGCTCCATGACACCAGCGGTGCCTCTGACAAAGTGTGTCCGACAACGAGTGCTCCTCCTGGGGCAGGTGAGGTTGGAGAAGAACCAGTAGTGGCTGCTCTTTGAGTTCATACCTGTTGAGTCAGGGGTCTCCAGCCAGTAGATCAACTCCTATACAGGAGTTGATGGGAGTGGGGTTCGTTTGTAGTGAGGAAGCGCTTTGGGCGTGTGACCAATCACAGTGGAGTGGGCGTGCCTGGAGGAGGGCCGTGTGTGTGGAATTAATTAAAACAGACCGTTCTGGCAGGAAGCACAAATCCAAGGAAATACATCTGGAATAGGTGCAGATTCTGGAAGATCTAGAAAGCTTTCTGTGCGGGATATTGTGGGTAACTACTCTATAGGAGTCCACAACTCAATACAAAGGGTCGAAAAATGAGCATAATAGGTCCCCTTTAATAGGGGCGTAGAATACTTTTATGTATTCGTTTCAGTTCCAGCTAAAAGATAACCCTTTATGCCATATGTTATAATTTATATAAACATTATCATTATAAAATTCTAATAAAAAAATGAATACAAATATATAAGAGAACCAAAATATATAAATAAATTAAAATATAAGTTAAAATAATAATAATAATAAATAATATTTTTATAATTATATAATAAAATAATATAATATATTTATAATAATTTAAAAAATGCAATGAAGTAGTTTGAACAAAAAATAAAAATTAAAACAAATTCAATAAAGAATTTAAAACACAATTAATAAATATATGCAATGCAATAATACATATAAATTTGGATTATTTCTCATTAAAATATCCTTAAAATATGTTGATGTGTGCTTGTCATTTTGAGCTAAAAGGTAACAGACTGGAAAAAGACTGAACAGAAAATACAATAATACAGAAATGTGTTTAAATGTATATCAAATGAAAAACGAGTACATAAATAATAAATTAATATCTCAAAAATTAAAAAACATGTCAATGAATCCTTGCCTACAATGTATTTTTTATATTTTCAGCAAAAATGTACAGAACAACCACTAGAAAAATACATCTGTCATCATATTAGAGCATGATACAGCATATCAATAAAACTGCAGAACTCGCCACTTTGCCTTTGAACTGTCCATCGGTAAGATTTGAATGTGGCGTCCCATGACTGTCATTATGCCCTGATTATGTCCGTTACAGCCTAATGCCTCATTAGGCAATATGGCTGCCGCTGTTTCAAAGCAGCGCACGTATGCATCGGTACGGTAGCTCTTGCAGCTGCTTTCATCTTCCGACGTTGTTAACGGCACATGATGGCGATGCATGATGGCTATGCATGATGGCGGCGCTGAGGGTGGCGTTTCATGTTTGACTCCGACCCACAGAACCTGAAGGTGAGGAGCCCCAAAGACTGCAAGGAGCCCACAGCCAAGAACTCCCTGGAGGGTGAGTCAGTCACCTTGAAGATTTCATCATGAATCAAATCATGTTTTTAACATAGCCGTACCTTCATTTTGCTTTTCTCCCAACAGCTTTGCTTTACAAACCAGTGGACAGAGTGACGCGCAGCACGCTGGTGCTTCACGTAAGTCGTGTCCAACTACCTCGCCCCGTAAATGTGGGCTAATTAAATGTAGCGCGCTAATGAATGGCTGCGGAGTTTAATAGGCTTTAAATAAGCCACGTTTAATTGAGCTAACTTCCAGTCCCAGCTAATGCACCGCCACAAAGACTGAATGATAAAGTCAACAAAGGAGAGGGAAGTTAATCAGTCAGTCAGACTGGTGGCCTCTACCTTGATATACTTCTATTCCTCAACAATAATTATTAATGAGCTAATGTTTTTAGTAAAAGTGTTCCTTCATCCATCTGTATCTTGTTCTCTGCGCTTGCTTTGTCCATTGTTGTCTTAAAGCTTCCTCTTTTTGGAAAAAAACAAACTTACAGTCACATGGATACTGTGAACATCCAGCAGCAGCACAACATTTTTGTTATGACTACTATTTTGATGAAAAGTACACTGAACCAAGTCGACGATCTACCTTGAGAAGCGTTTGTTTACTCTGCTTTAGCTGGGAGGCGTCACCCCGATGACGTCACTTCCAGAAATTAGCTAGTTCGTCGTGGGTGGCGCCATTTTCATTTTCCTTACAAAAAAAAGTGAATCCTACGGAAATTGAGGTTTTTGAAATCTGAGGTTTGAATGTAGAAACGTTTTTTTCCCGTTAGGACCTCCTCAAGCACACGCCCGCTAGCCACCCGGACCACCCGCTGCTTCAGGACGCGCTACGCATCTCACAGAACTTCCTGTCCAGCATCAATGAGGAGTCCACGCCACGAAGGCAGCTGATGACGGTCAAGAAGGGCGAGGTAAGCTCATATTTTTAGATATTTCCCAATCAACCATATTGATTTATTCACTTTGTTGTACAGTAGTTCCTCGTTTGTGGCGGCGATCCTTACCAGACCCGACCGTGTTAAGTGAATTTTGGCAACGTAGGATTCTTTATTCATAAATGGAATATTTTCATAGTTCGAGCATAGCAAACCTGTTTAGGACCTTCTAAATACACTTTTAACATTATTAGAGCCCTCAAGACATGAAATAACACCCCTATGTTCACCTTTACACTACTACATAGACATAAATAAGACATTATATTGCAGGGGTGTCCAAAGGGCCTGCCAGGGGCCATCTGTGGCTCTCAACTGGCTGCACATTCTCAAAATATAATTTAACAGATATTGACAGTTATTGAAGAAAAATAACATATTAAATGTAACCAAATATTAACCAAAAACATTTGTAAAAGTCGTAATATGACAAAAAGAACAAGGAACAAAGTTGTAATTTATTGAAAATTAGGTTGCAAAAAAAGTTCTCTTAACAATAAAGTCCTATTCTAATGGAACGGGAAAAAATACAATTTTACGAGAATAAACTACTATACAAGGCATAATATATAATACAAGACAAAATAATGTCATTTGAGTAGCATAGATTTGAAATATTCATTCATTCATTCATTTTCTACCGCTTATCCTCACGAGGGTCACAGGGGTGCTGGAGCCTAACCCAGCTGTCTTTGGGCGAGAGGCGGGGTACACCCTGGACTGGTGGCCAGCCAATCACAGGGCACATATAGACAAACAACCATTCACACTCACATTCATACCTATGGACAATTTGGAGTCGCCAATTAACCTAGCATGTTTTTGGAATGTGGGAGGAAACCGGAGTACCCGGAGAAAACCCACGCATGCACGGGGAGAACATGCAAACTCCACACAGAGATGGCCGAGGGTGGAATTGAACCCTGGAACCGCCATGCAGCCCTGCACCAAACATGATTTCTTTTATTGTGCAGTTGCATCATGGTCAAAAAAGACGTATAAATGCATCATTTGGAGCGAATGAGTTAATCTACTTTAGAAAGGTATTCCGTATTCCGTGGAGTCTCTTTCCCGCGTGTCATGATGATGTCATGACCCCTCCCTCGAGATGACCTTGAAGCTGCATCATGCCCTTATATGGCCACACTGGGGTTTGCTGCTTGAAAGGGTTGAGGGGTGGGTAACCATCCCCCAACGGTCCCATTGTGGTTTAGCCGAGTACTTATACCCCCCCCCCCCACCCATCTTACGGTGTCATCCCCGGAGATGACTTGATGCGCACGACTGGACGTCTCTTGATTGAAAGCTTTCGTGACACGGACGTACATAACATCGGTAATGAGCCCCTACCCGGTTAATTATTCATAAATGGAGGGTGGGAGCCAGCGGGTGAGTGGCTCCTCCCTCTTGTTCACATTGGTGGGGGGGTGGGGGTTGGGTCATTACTGCAGCTCTCACAAAGACACACACACATATACACACTGTATTCGCAGATAGTAGTGCTAGCCCCGCCCCCTTTACCTGTCCCTACAGGCCCCACTTCCACCCCGGTCCGTCCACACACAGAAGCAGGCATCAAATATTGATGACAGATACATGAAGGCTGCACACAGAAATCAATGGAAGTCGTTATATTGCTCCTTGCTTTGGAGCCAGTACGCTATTTGATATTCCTGCAGGGTTATTATCACGCTACATTTTCAAGGCAGTAGGTCAGGACGGCGCGTAAAAGTAGTGATTTAGGACGAACCAGACAGATGGCATGTAGTGTACGTTGTCGGTGCACAAATAAACAACACACTGGGGGTGAATAATAAACACAACGGCAAAAACACTAATGCCCAAAGCTGACGCATAGACGCCAGAGCTTTATTTCAAGATGTGTAGCAAAGCCTGAGGGCTTTTCCCATCCAAGGAAGTGGCCAGTAAACGTATCTATTATGTCACAAAGACACACACATGAGCTAGCGCAAACACACTTAAAGCACATGTGCGCCGCGTTCTAAAAATAAACATGGATTTTGTAAATTCATGCCATTTACTGGCGTACAAATGCTCTCAGCGCCCCGGGAGATGTCAATATTTAATCTGCACGACTATGCTTTCTCAGTGCATGCTCTTCATCTTCCTCGTATTAGCTATGAGACGTGTTACCGATGAATAGGCTAGCGTATTATGTCATATTTACACAATTTAAAGGTAGTATTTTTCAATCATGTGCTAACATTATACTGATATTTTAACACAGTTAGCCTATTAGTTAGCCTTAATGCTGGAATGTAGGCAGTGGAAACGTGTTTTTTGAAAGTCCTACTAAGAACAAAGCATTTATGCTTTAATGCTAACGATTGTACATGCCCGTCTCCAACAGTGCTCTTTAGCATTTGATTTATTTGGCACTTTATCTCGTTAGCATGTGTGTCCTTTATCTACTTTTTACATCTCCACTGTAAATCTGTACTAGTCCTTTGTAATAGATGCCATCTATCACATACAACAGCGTAAGATTAGCGAGACTAGCATAAATAGTTATGTGATATGCTAACATTATACTCATATTTTAAAACAGTTAGCCTATTAGTTAGCCTTGATGCTGGAATGTAGGCAATGGAAACGTGGTTTTAGAAAGTCCTACTAAGAACAAAGCACTGTGTAGCTTTAATGCTAACGATTGTACATGCCGGTCTCCAACAGCGCTCTTTAGCATTTGACTTATTTGGCACTTTATCTCGTTAGCATGTTACGTATTTGTGTCCTTTATCTACTTTTTACATCTCCACTGTAAATCTGTACTAGTCCTTTGTAATAGATGCCATCTATCACATACAACAGTGTAAGATTAGCGAGACTAGCATAAATAGTTATGTGATGTGCTAACATTATACTCATATTTTAAAACAGTTAGCCTATTAGTTAGCCTTGATGCTGGAATGTAGGCAACGGAAAAGTGTTTTTAGAAAGTCCTACTAAGAACAAAGCACTGTGTAGCTTTAATGCTAACGATTGTACACACCCGTCTCCAACAGCGCTCTTCAGCATTTTACTTATTTGGCACTTTATCTCGTTAGCATGTTACGTATTTGTATCCTTTATCTAATTTTTACATCTCCACTTTAAAGCTGTACTAGTCCTTTGTAAGAGATGCCATCTATCACATGCAACAGTATAAGATTAGCGAGACTAGCATAAATAGCTATGTCATGTGCTGACATTATACTCATATTTTAACACAGTTAGCCTATTAGTTAGCCTTGATGCTGGAATGTAGGCAGTGGAAACGTGTTTTTAGAAAGTCCTACTAAGAACAAAGCACTGTGTAGCTTTAATGCTAACGATTGTACACGCCCGTCTCCAACAGCGCTCTTTGGCACTTTAGCATTTGACTTATTTGGCACTTTATCTTGTTAGCATGTTACGTATTTGTGTCCTTTATCTACTTTTTACATCTCCACTGTAAATCTGTACTAGTCCTTTGTAATAGATGCCATCTATCACATACAACAGCGTAAGATTAGCGAGACTAGCATAGATAAAAAATGTTAGCATGTGATATGCTAACATTATACTCATATTTTAACACAGTTAGCCTATTAGTTCCATAATTAGGCCTAAATGTAAGAATGAATGATGCTGTTTCATTCTTCATTCTCATTCTTTTACACATATTGAGAGCTCTTAATGGATGAAAGAAGAGGACAATGTTATCCCGCGCCTAACAACAAAAAGCTCCTTGTCAACCGTGTGCTTTGTAATCAGCTGCACTTCACTGTCTTCTGGCGGTGACGGTATGTGTTCACGATGGAGGGGGGGGGGGGGGGGGGGTGGTTGGAGGAACGCGATGATGTAATGGCCCCTGAACATGTGTGATGTCATCGTAGGAGACATGGAGGAAATTAGTTTTAAATGTGACATTGGTACAGCGTATCACACATATCGTCAACGACGTCACATATGAAACTTAAATTTAAACTTTATTTTCCTGACATGGTTGACATGTAATTCATCTTCTCCAGCGGCCTTGTGGTACTGTGAAATATATAATAGTCTAATCAAATGTGTGCTAACCTTACCTTGTACAGTAAAATGGTTATTTTGACATCACCTCCCCCCTCTGGTCCAGCTTGGTATTGCAGCCTCATTATATAGTCTGACATCAGTGAGGTGGCCAATAACAGCAAAAAAAAAAAAATCTTCCTCATGTACTCTATATCTCTATTATTCCCCCCTCACCTAAAAAAACGTGCTCGGAACCTCTCTATGACATGATTGGAACCCTGGGGGCCTCATCTTGCAGCGTTTAAAACAATTACGGGATTTTTGTTTTGTCTCCTTTGTCTCCTTCCTGTGCAATGTGGCGTATATTTCCTGATGATGATGATGATGATTCTGTTTACGCTTGGTTCTAAGCCGCGTCACAACATGGAAAAGTGACTTGTGGTTGTGGTTGCCCACCGCAGAACCGCCAGCTGCTGAGGGACAGTTTCATGGTGGAGCTGGTGGAGGGAGCCAGGAAGCTGCGACACGTCTTCCTCTTCACCGACCTGCTGCTCTGCGCCAAACTCAAGAAACAAATCGCCGGGTAAAAAAAAAAAACAAACCCAACACAATCCCGATATAGTGGCCTGGGGTGTTTGTTTATTTACTCAACTGCAGAGAGTACTAGGAATCTATTAGGGGTTAAGCTTTCATAATAAGCTTTTATTTCTACACATTTATTTTGACGAGGTAATTACATTCTATTGTAAGCTTCAGCTTTACAGATGCCATGTCATATCTGACATGACGGTACAAGCAATAGTAAAGGTAATCATTACAGCCACCAATTTGTATTCCTAAAGGGGACAAATGAAGTGTCTATTTGAGGTGTGGTGTTTATTATGCACCACTTAATTGGGGGGCTGGGGGGGGCGTCTATTAGAGCGGAGGTCATTATTTGGGGAAATATAGTCATCTCCCCATTCACCCTGTGTCCCGCAGTAAAAACCAACAGTACGACAGTAAGTGGTACATCCCGTTGAGCGAACTCGCCTTCCAGGGACCCGAGGAGGCCGAGCCCCTCACCGTCCCGCAAGTCCCCGACGAGGAGTTGGACGCCATGAAGGTGAAGATCTCCCACCTCCGCAGTGAGCTCCAGCGAGAGAAGGTACACCCAGGGAAGGAAAGATAAAAATAACTCGGAGATTTTATGGTGACATTTGTTTTTCTGCCACCCCCTTTGACCCCGTCCCCCCCACAGAGCGCTAACAAGGGCTCGAAGGTCATCGACCGTCTCAGGAAGAAGCTGTCCGAGCAGGAGTCTCTGCTGCTCTTGACGTCTCCCAGCATGCACCTTCGAGTTTACAACAAGAACGGCAAGGTGAGGATTCTTTATTTGTTGTCACCAGCGGTGTTCCCCAGGGTTCAATCTTAAGCCCCCTCTTGTTCAGCATTGTATTATTTCTTTTTCAGACACAACCACACTAACTTTGATGTTGTTTACATGTTAGCTGCTTCAGCTAAGATTGCCATTCTAATTCTCTGAATTTGTCTGCCTTTTCAGAGCTACAGCTTCCTGATTTCATCCGACTATGAACGAGCAGAATGGAAAGAGCTCATCAAGGAGCAGCAGAAGAAATGTATGTTTCTTATCGTTGAAGTTATTTACTACCCTTTGAGGTCCAAAAACTTTTGATTTATTTTCATATCAGCATTTTTTTGCTCATATCGAGCCAATAATAAGTATCAATAATCATCAGACATCGCTAGTTATAATGTATAATGTATAATTCAACTACTGCAATCAGGGCGGCACGGCGGTCGAGTGGTTAGCGCCCAGACCTCACAGCTAGGAGACCAGGGTTCAATTCCACCCTCTGACATCTCTGTGTGGAGTTTGCATGTTCTCCCCGTGCATGCGTGGGTTTTCTCCGGGTACTCCGGTTTCCTCCCACATTCCAAAAACATGCTAGGTTAATTGGCCACTCCAAATTGTCCGTAGGTATGAATGTGAGTGTGAATGGTTGTTTGTCTATATGTGCCCTGTGATTGGCAGTCCAGGGTGTACCCCGCCTCTCGTCCGAAGACAGCTGGGATAGGCTCCAGCAACCCCCGCGACCCTCGTGAGGAAAAGCGGTCGAAAATGAATGAATGAATGAACTACTGCAATCAATAGTTATTAATTTTATTACCAAATGATGCTATATGTCTGTTGTTTATCTGTAAGGTTTTAAAGCCTCTTCGTTAACGTCCATGGAACTTCAAATGCTGACCAACTCGTGTGTCAAGCTGCAGACGGTCCATCACATCCCGCTAAGTATCAACAAGGAAGGTAAGCGACTTGTTTCATGACGTATGATACGCAGTATGGCAGTCCATTCGGATAAAGTTGCAGTTTGTGGAGATGTAAAAATAATCTGCATCCAGCCAAATGTTTTTGATATGATATGACTACGCTCCAACACAAACACTCTGTTTAAATACTTTTTTGTCTCTTTGCAGAGGATGAAGCGCCGGGTCTCTACGGCTTCCTGAATGTAATCGTCCACTCCGCCTCCGGCCTCAAACAGAGCTTGAGTGAGTCACACAGACGCAAAAGCAAACACGTCAGAGCAAATTAACGTTAAGTTCTTTGCTCATTCGTTGAGTCGTGTTCACGATAAATGCAGCTCTTAGCCGCTAGTCTGCTACTTCAAGCACAGCCCACATCTAAAATCATTTGCTAATATGTCGCGTGTTGTTTGTGCTTGTCAGATCTGTATTGCACATTGGAGGTGGACTCTTTCGGCTTCTTTTCCAATAAAGCCAAGACGAGAGTGTATCGATACACCACTGAACCCAAATGGAACGAGGTAAGTGACATATATATTGGGACACTCATAGGAAGAAATCTGTGCTTTTTTGGCCCAATACTTTTCCATATGTACCTCACAGAGGTATATTAAATGAACAATACCGTATTGTATTATTTTTAAAAGAAAACAGTACGTTTTCTTATCTTTATTTCATTCGGAACCGTACAAGCACTGACAAAAGTTTTTAAAGTGTGTTTTGTTGCATATATAGCTTATTTCCAGAACAAAACAAAAGTATTGGGACAGACCAGTTAAACAATAAATGAATTTTTGTATTTCCCAATACTTCTGTCCATGCATGTTTTCTTTATTCTTTGTAGAAGAAAATCGTAAAAATAAATAAATAAAAATAAATAAATAATAAATACATTTTAGTTTTCCAGATTTTTTTATGTGTGCTTTGTTGCATATGTAGCTTTATTTTCAGGACAAAAGTATTAGGACAGGCCTGTTAATCAACCAATGGATTTTTGTCCCAATATTTTTGTCCATATTTTACAGAATATTTTGTAGCCATTGCTGAAAGTCTGATATGTTTTTTGTTTTTTTTTGGCTTTTATTTTTTTCACATTTCCAGAACAAAACAAAAGTATTGGGACAGCCCAGTTAAACAATAAATGATTTTTTGTATTTCCCAATACGTTTGTCCATGCATGTTTTCTATATTCTTTGTAGAAGAAAATTGTAAAAATAAATAAATAAAAATAAATACATAATAAATACATTTTATTTTTCCAGATTTTTTTATGTGTGCTTTGTTGCATATATAGCTTTATTTCCAGGACAAAAGTATTGGGACAGCCCTGTTCATCAAGCAATGCATTTTTGTCCCAATACTTTTGTCCATATATGTTATTCTATTCTTTGTAGAAGAAAATCGTAACAAAAGTGTATTTTGTCACGTGATCTTTATTTCCAGAACAAAACGTGTCATACGATGTCACAATGTCACTGCTTATTGTGAGCACTGACATGTATTGGGACACCCTGTTTAATCAAACCATGCATTACTGTCCCAATACTTTTGAGACATGGTTTACAGTCTATTTAATGTCCTGTGCTGAAAGTCTAGATGTGCAAGCACACAAGCACGTACGTGCACGTGAACGGCATAGCTGCATGGAGGAAGAAAAGCTGTGAGACCCAATCAGTGGCGTGAAAGGGGGGCGGGGGGGGGGGGGGGTTGCATCTGCAGTGAAAGTCTCTGAGGAGTTTGTTCAGCAAAGTGGAAGTAATATCCGCTAATGAGGAGCTGCTGGTGATGACTGCGTCCACATGTGAAGTCGACCAAATGTGAAGCGTTAAATAATTACAGACGGCGTTGCACGGATTTTGAAAAAAAAAAAAAAACTCCTTCCTCTGACCCGCTCCCGAATGTGTAGTAAATCAGGCTTCTCTACACATCTTAAAATACAGCCATTCAGCTCCCACATGTTTGACTTGTCTTTCTCTTCAGTAAATTGGCTAACCTAGCATGATGCTAAAATGTGAGTGTAATATTAGCATGTTAGCATCACATAGGTATTGCTAACATTTGTGTCATCCTGTCAAATCATCGGCATCCGTTATGCTGGAACAGTGTATATGTAAAAACTGCGCATTTTGAAGTGGCCTTTTATTGGGGCCAGCCTAAGGGACACCTATGCATGTGCAATAACCACGCTGATGAAATGAGCTTCAAAATCAACTCTATCCCGACTTGTGCGTGTGTCCATCAGGAGTTCGAGATCGAGCTGGAGGGCTCGCAGACCCTGCGGCTGCTCTGCTACGAGAAGTGCTACAACAAGACCAAGCAGAACAAAGAGGACGGCGAGAGCACGGACCGCATCATGGGGAAAGGACAGATCCCGGTATGGCATGACGTCAGCCTCCTTTCCGCAGAGCCTTCTCGTTGGACTCGCTTATCACGAAGCGTGAATGTTGTGCCGCGAATGATTTAAAGCCAGCGTGAATTTGTTTGGGATGAGATGACGTAATGAGAGGACGCTCGGGGGGGGGGGGGCATGGCTCTCTCTGAGGACCGCTCACATGGGAATAAGTGCTTTTCTTCGCCGCTTCTAATAGAATAATAATATTATTTTCATCAAGCCACCAGCCTCCAGCATAATAACAACTCCAACAAAGGAGAGGCAGACTCGTGTTAAAAAAAAGCACAACAAAAAGTGCTACGCCAAAAAAAAGCTTTTATTTTTATGAATGGGTGTGACCTGAGCACGTGCTTTCACTCAGCACAAGCAGACAATCCTCTCCTAATGTCTTAAAAAGATCACATGATATATGATATATAAATAATGCACTCTTTGTGTGGCTTCACGTGTGAGTGACGCCGTCCTCTAGTGGTCGGTCTGTGTCACTACACCGATGATGTCATCCCAAACAAGCTGCACAAACCACTGCTTTGTTTGGCTGCCTTTACACATATCTTAAAAATAAAATGAAAAAAACTGAAATATATAAACTCATATTTGTACTGCACAGGTCAGGTTTGGAAATAAGAAATATGATAAATTAATTTTAGACAAGTTTCTTTTTCCTGCTCACTGGTGACTGGGTGAGAATCACTGCAATGACGTAATGTGCGATGTTATGTGGATTATTTGGTAACAGTAACAGTAACAGTGACAGGCCCTCATGCTAACCACTCGGCCAACATTTGAAATGATACGTGAAGTATTTTATCAACCAAAAACATATTGTCTGTGATATATTGTATGTATTAACAGCTCCAAATGAACTGAACATTGAAGTTAAGCTAAAAAAAAATCTATTTTTCTCTTCAGTTGTAGCACCTTTGAGTCACACTCTGTGTTGTGTTCAAAGACACAAAGTAATGTAAGCTGAACGCATACGTTTTGAGTATAGATGTGTTTTCTGTGTGTACTTAATGCATCAAAATGTACTTCCGCGGTATGAGTTACGTTCGTGAGTGATAAGAATATTCACTTATTGTTTTTAAAAAAAAACATTTGACATCCCAAATAATGAGACAGTCGATCTCACAGCAACTGTGGTGCGTTCAAGGACCATGAAAACAAAGTGCCAATCTCTACCTTAGTGAAATAGCATGATCAGTGAAGCATAGAGACATGAACATGCTTTCCAACAGTGGTACATTCTACCTGTATTACTTCATATTAATGAATGATTCTCGAGGCAGCGTGATTTTTTTCTGCAGAAAAAAAGCATCCTATTTTTGGAGGAAATAATGTTTTATTTTTAGAATAATTTTTGGGGACCATAAATGTCAATATATACAGGGATACACCATAAAGCCATGAATAATCTGTTTGGGGATTACCAAAAATGTTGACAAAACAAAAATGAATAAATAAATCAATAAATACAATGAAAATAAATAAAACTTAAATATTGCAAACCTTGTACACAAGAAATTTTATAGTAATACTGATATTAATGATAGTAACACTGATAACTTTTACAATAATTACAATAATACTACAGATGATTAAAATATTTTTCTTAATATTATGTATTTTATAAAAATAAAATAAAAATAATCTTTTATATTTTATAAAATAAAATAAAATAATAATAGTACAGATAGTGATAATATTTTTATACATTGTTAACATCATAATAATAATAATACAGATAATGATATTGTTATAACAATAATAATGATTGTTGTTATTATTTGGCATTTTTACAAACACATTTCAGACACTTATTGACACGACAACAATGGTTAAAAAAATAATACAAACATTTAAGACAGCTGGGATAGGCTCCAGCACGCCGATGACCCTGGTGAGGATAAGCGGTAGAAAATGAATGAATGAATTTAATATAATTTTACAAAATATATATTTATTAAACAGAACAAAGCAAGCAGCAAAGCGCAGACGAATATCGTTTGTATCAAAAAGCATGTGCAAATATTTTTGTCAGTATTAAATGGGTGAGAATGTAGTCTATGTATATTGTTTGTAGTCCATAATCCATAAAACAAAGCATCCTCGACAACACAAAGGAGGTAAACACTTGAAAAATGAAGGAATAATAGTTAAAGGTGTCATTTTATGTGACAAAGAGTGCGAGAAGGACGATGTACTTCATCGTTTCATAAACCCGAAGGCGCTTTCAGTCGTCCGCTCAGTCGTCTAAGACATGGGTAGTATGATTCATGTCAGCTTTACATGCTAACAGATGGCTCAGACACGCTAATAGACACGTGACATGCATGTACACAGCGTGTTTATGCACTAGAATTAGCAATGAAGTGTACACTGGATCCTTGTATAGTCACGTGACACCATTGGCACCCGGATGCTAGGTCATGCTAACATTGTTTGTGTGTGGTTTTCCCTCACTCAGCTGGACCCGCAAACTCTGCAAGGCAAAGATTGGCAAAGGACGGTCATTCCCATGAACGGGGTGCGTCCGTCCACATGTGAAATCTTCTGTTAGCCACATTTACCTCCATTTCAAGTCTGGTTGTTTTGCTATTTAACGTCTTATTTCCTGTGACAGATCGAGGTCAAACTATCCATGAAGTTCACCAGCCGGGAGTTCAGCCTGAAGAGAATGCCCTCCAGGAAACCCATGGGCGTCTTCGGAGTCAAGATCTCCACCGTGACCAAGTGAGTTTTCACATTTTGTGCGATATTTTAATCCGTTTATTTATGTCTCCATTTTTCACGGATTTTAAATACGTCACAATTGTGTGTGTGTGTAGCTTTAATGCTAATGAGCCGTGGTTTTCCACACCCACTTTCTACACATACACTTTAACTCTGCACTTGTCCAACGTAATAGATGCCGTACATCTTATTCATGATGTCGGGATGTCCGATAATTATAAGTACCGATAATTATCGGGCCGTTATCAGCATAAAAACGCAACTGATATCGGTACCCCGATCATAAAAACGGATATTTAAAAAATGCTGTATTCAACACACAGGAGATATGTCATGTTACACATATCGGTTATCGGTATCAGCTGATATCGGAATAGGAAAATGGGAGTTGGACAATATCGGCATATGCCTTGAATGCATTACATTCACATTTCAACGGCCTTTTTTACATCATAATTAAATAAGATTTTAAAGTTGCACGAAATGTCCACTGTCAAGGCACTGTCACTAAAGACAGCATGCTAACGTTAGCTTTGAAGATACGATGCTTTGCTAGCATGCAGTTGGAACCGCTAATGTCAAATACCCCTGAGGTGGTACGATTTCTGAAATATACAACTCAAAAGTCTATCAGAATTACGTAAAACGTTAGCGAGACTAGCATTGCTACATACGTATGTGTGCTAAAGCGCTAACATTACGTTCACATTTCAACGGCAGCAACATGCTAGGGTGCCATATTTGCTGAAGAAACACAACATGATCAAACTTACAACGGCCACGTCTGGAGCTGGTCGACGGATAGGGCTCTGGGATGTATTTTAAGATGTGTAGCGAAGCCTGTTTTACGTCATAATTAAATAAGCTTTTAAAGTGCCCAAAATGTCCACTGTCAAGGCACCGTCACTAAAGACAGCATGCTAACCTCAACGTACGTCACAAATCCTCACGAGCTTTGAAGATACAATGTTTTGCTAGCACGCAGTTGGAACTGCTAACATCAAATACCCCTGAGGTGGTATGATTTGGAATTCATTTCTGAAATATACAACTTTAAAGTTAGAATTTCAGATCTCCATTCAGAATTACGCAAAATGTTAGCGAGACAAGCATAGCTACATATGCATGCTAAAGCGCTAACATTACATTCACATTTCAACAGCAGCGATATGCGTAGCCTGCTTTACATCATAATTAAATAAGCTTTTAAAGTTGCACTAAATGTCCACTGTCAAGGCACCATCACTAAAGACAACATGCTAATGTTAGCTTTGAAGATACGATGCTTTGCTAACACGCAGTTGGAACTGCTAACATCAAATACCCCTGAGGTGGTATGATTTGGAATTAATTTCTGAAATATACAACTCGAAAGTCTATCAGAGTTTCAGATGTCCATTCAGAATTGAGTAAAATGTTAGCGAGGCTAGCATAGCTACATATGTGTGCTAAAGTGCTAACACTACAGTCACATTTCAACGGCAGCAACATGCTAGGGTGCCATATTTGCTGAAGATACAATGTTTTGCTAACACGTAGCTGTAACTGCTAATGTCAAATAATCCTGAGGTTGTACGATTTGGAATACATTTCTGAAATATACACCTCGAAAATCACATACATTTAGCGAGACTAGCATAGCTGTGTGTGCTAAAGTGCTAACATTACAGTCCCATTTCAACAGACATCTGTAGCTGAGTTTTATTTTGTGTATATTATACTTAAAAACGCTGCTAAAGTTGCACCCAAGCTCATTTTCAAACCATCAGTTTGTCAAAAAAAAACACAGTTCGTACTTCTGACATCAAATACCCACAAGGTAGTACAATTTGGAATATACTTATAATTAAAGTATACACCGGGAAAGTTTATCATCACTTCGAATTAAGTCAAACGTTAGCAAAAGTAGCATAGTCATGTGTGCTAAAGTGCTAACATTAGTCACATTTTAGCAGCAACTTCATGCTAGGTTAGCATACTTGCTGAAGAAAAACATACATGGCAGATATCTGACAAGAGTTTTGTTGAAGTACATATACTTACTTGTGCGTCCTTCCACGCAGACGCGAGCGTTCCAAGGTGCCCTACATCGTCCGCCAGTGCCTGGAGGAGATTGAGCGGCGGGGGATGGAGGAAGTGGGCATCTACCGGGTGTCCGGGGTGGCCACCGACATCCAGGCCCTGAAGACAGCCTTCGACACCAGTGAGTGGCCTTCAAGTCAAGCCGCAAGTTTTTTTTACTCTTTGTCCGTCGTCGCTAAGCTCTCTGTGTCGCCGTGCGTAGACAACAAAGACGTGTCTGTGATGATGAGCGAAATGGACGTCAACGCCATCGCCGGTACCTTGAAGCTGTACTTCCGCGAGCTGCCGGAGCCGCTCTTCACCGACGAGCTCTACCCCAATTTTGCAGGCGGCATCAGTACGTCGGACAACTTTTTGGCGTCCTTTTTCACCTGTACGTTAATCTCTGCGTCTTTTCCTCCGCAGCGCTGTCGGACAGCGTGGCCAAGGAGAGCTGCATGTTGAACCTGCTGCTGTCGCTACCGGAGCCCAACTTGGTCACCTTCCTTTTCCTTTTGGACCACCTGAAAAGGTACGGCAATCAAAGGAGCACTTGAATGCATCACAGGCCAGACGATAAGCGATCAAGCAAGCAAGCATACAGTGTCATTACAACACCGTTTTACCACTGTAGCAACATTTTAAAGTGCATGCAGAGCTAGATAAGGTGAACCACTTGCGATGCCTCTAATGCTGACATCTACGTGAGATAATAGTGTAATCTTACCATGAAAAGATGTCAACAAAGTAAGCGATCCATCACATTAGGTCATCTTTCCTTCACACTCTGTTCACCTTCAGGGACGGCTCTCATTCAGCTGCGTATGGTGACGTGGTTGCCATGGAGACAAGCAGTTCTAATGTCGGTGTGGGCGCCCGTACAATGAAGCTACATGTAGCAGGCACTCTGTATTGAAATGGAGTCGCTGTGCATGTACGGTTGACTGAAAGCCAATTTTCGGGGAAATGTAACCCCAAAATATTCTCATTTTTATGAGTAGTTAATCGTTAATAATTCATAAATACGGGATAAAACGGCATCATGTACAAGATGTGTTAAACCCACAATTAGTTAGACAACATGCTAATGTTAGCTTTGAAGATACGGTGCTTTGCTAGCACGCAGTTGGAACTGCTAACGTCAAATACCCCTGAGGTGGTATGATTTGGAATTCATTTCTGAAAATTACAAGTAAAATGTTAGCAAGACTAGCGTAGCTACATATGTGTGCTAAAGTGCTAACATTACTTTCACATTTCAACGGCGGCAATATGTGTAGCCTGTTTTATATCATAATTAAATAAGCTTATAAAGTTGCCCAAAATATCCACTGTCAAGGCACTGTTACTAAAGACAGCATGCTAACGTTAGCTTTGAAGATAAGATGCTTTGCTAGCATGCAGTTGGAAGCGCTAATGTCAAATACCACTGAGGTGGTACGATTTGGAATTAATCTCTGAAATCTACAACTCGAAAGTTGATCAGAATTTCAGATCTCCATTCAGAATTACGTAAAATGTTAGCGAGGCTAGCATAGCTACATATATGTGCTAAAGTGCTAACACTACATTCACATTTCAACGGCGGCAACATGCTAGGGTGCCATATTTGCTGAAGATACGATATAATTTAATGTCTTTATGCTTCACTGATCATGTTTTTTGCTCAAGCGTTGCAATTTCGCACTTTGTTCGGCGATACTTGAATGCACCATTGTTGTGAAACATATCATTTACAAAACAAAAACAGCAGTGTGGTGAACGTAATATATGACAGTCTTTGCTGATGTGCGATATTTCGTTTCCGATCCGATACTGAGTAAGATTCAGGATGGTATCAGCGATTCCGATTTGATACCAATACTTTCTGCCAATTCACCCGATGCGGTGAATTTTAAGTAGTGTAGGGTATTTCACATTCTAGTATAAAGAATAGAAGACATGTAAAAATTGATTAATTAAGCATATTAATAATTTTAATAACTTAATAATTATGATTTATTTTCAACCTTGAAGTATACCAAGGTAGCGGGATGATACGGCATAGCCAAGCTAATGAAACCTTTACAAATAAATGATTAATTAGTACAAATTATTACAAGAATGAAAAACTTGAAGTATCGGAAGTATCAGAAGTATCGCTATTTCAGCATCCATCACTAACAGGAAGCAGTGTGGATGACGTACGTATGTAGACACGGTTTCTTTAGCCTGCTAGCCTCCAGCGCTAGGACCAGGCTAAAGGCTACACCGTGGCTCCCATTCCTTTTGATGATGGATCATCTTCCATTATCATTCATTACCGCTGAGTCGCTACAGTACAAATACAGGAGTACAAATACACACGCCGGGTATTAAAAGATACATTTTTGTCCTTTTCCAACATGAATATGCATATGATATCATGAATAATGATAACGTTGTCCGGTTGTGTTGGTCAGGGTGGCAGAGAAGGAGTGCGTCAACAAGATGTCCCTCCACAATCTGGCCACCGTGTTCGGTCCCACCCTCTTGAGGCCCGCCGAGAAGGACAGCAAGATCCCCGCTAACCCCACCCAGCCTATCAGCATGGGGGACAGCTGGTCCCTGGAAGTCATGGCACAGGTACGCCTCCAAAGTCATATTTCTGGAAAGTTGGTAAAACACAGCTGTGATTTTCAGAGAAAATATACAGATATACAGTCAAAATATACAGAGAAAAAAGTTGGATTTTAATGAGTAAAAAAAATACAAGAATACGTCATAATATGAGGGAAAGCATTTGTTTGTAGTGGTATAAATTTGAAATAACAAAGAAAAAAATGCAATTTTTTGGTTGTAATGTGACAAAGAAAACAAATAAACTTGTACTGTTTGGGGAAAAAACACAGAAAATTGATAAAACTGCTGTCATTTTATATTCAAAAAAATCAAAATATGAAGAGATAAAATGTGTTTTAATGAGAAAAGAATTATGACAATAACTTCTAATACTATGAGGACAAATAATGTCATTTTAGTAGCATAGACTTGAAATATTGAAGAAAAATATGTTTAAAATTGTAATACTATGGCAAACAAAACAAAATAAAGTCATATATTTTTGAAAACTTTGTTGAAAAAATAAAATAAAAATTATTGAAAAAAAAGTTGAAATGGTTGGAAAATTTAAAAATAAAGTCAAAATATTACGAGAGTAAAGTTATAAATTCTACCAGAATAATTGACAATAGTATGAGGAAAAATTATGTCATATTAGTTGCCTAGAGTTGAAATATTGACGAAAAAATATGTCATATGCAATTGCAATATTACGCCAAAAAAAATAAGTCATAATTTTTGGAAAATTTGTCTTTAAAAAACAAATGAAAAATTAGATGATGAATGTTGAAATTTAAAAAACGACAGCAGCAGAAATGAAAAGAAAGAGCTGTAATTTTACAAGGATAAAGTCAAAATATTAAAATATATGAGGAGGAATAATTGTTTTTAGTAGCAAAGGGTTGCAATACTCGAGAAAAAAAATAATATTATGGGGAGAATTAAGTGCAAATATTTTGGGGATAAAGTCATAATTAGTAAAGTTGTTCATTTCATGAGGATAAGGAAAAATTTTAGTAGCAGAGAGTTGAGATATTCAAGAAAAAAATGTGATATGTTTGAAAATGGAATATTGTGCGAAACAAAACAAAATAAAGTTGTAATTTTTGCTTGGGGAAAAAGCCAAAATATTTGGAGAAGATCATTTGCCAACATTATTTAAGAAGAAAGCGGAAATATTTGGAAAATGTTGGGAAAAACAACAAAAAATTTATACTAATAGTCTGATTTTTCACCTAAATGACAATGCTAACTTCTTAGCATACCTGCCACACCCCCCCCCCCCCCTTCCTGCTTCAGACGTCCCTGTTTGTTGGTCCTGTGTGCTTTTGGAGCTCATGCTAACTAGTACTGAAATGCCATATCTCCTGACAGGTCCAGGTTCTGCTGTACTTCCTGCAGCTGGAGACCATCCCCACCCCCGACAGCAAACGACAGAGCATCCTCTTCTCCACCGAGGTCTAAAGACTACTTTGCTTACCTCAAACCTGGACCGTGAAGGACTCAAAGTGAGCCTGGCAGGAGAGGAAAGGGTTTTTTCCTCCCCTGACCACTAGAGGGTAGCGGTGAACCTCTAGCCGCGTCTGTCAGTTATCCGTACGTTCTTCTTCCGTCTGCATTCCTTCAAGGGATCTCATCCTCCGCACCAGACGTGTCCATCTCCTACATTTCCAGACATCATCTCAGCAAGGACGCGGAATATCCAACGTTCCTGCTTCTTATGTCTGTTTACAAGGTAAACAAACCACAGCCGCTTGAAGGAATTATTGAAGGAAGGTGTTTACAGTAGATCCCTGCTATTCCTGCTGACACAGCGATGCTAGCAAACAATGGCCATGAAAACTCCACTCTACTCACGGTTGCTACAGATCCTTTTCATTGGACCTTTGCGGGCATCCAGGGGTGTCCAAACTTTTTATACCGAGGGCCGCTTACGGAAAAAATCAGAAGATTTTTATTTTATTTTATTTTATTTTATTTTATTTTATTTTATTTTATTTTATTTTATTTTATTTTATTTTATTTTATTTTATTTTATTTTATTTTATTTTATTTTATTTTATTTTATTTTATTTTATTTTATTTCTGCCAACCTAAGCAGTTACTGTATATACAGTATATTCAGCTAAGAAGTCATATATGCTTAAAGCTTACATGTGGAATTTTTTTTTAATTTATTTACAAATACTTCAACTTTCAACTTGGAATATTTGGACTTTATTCTCGTGGTATTAAAATCACCCCCCCCCCCCCCCAACCCTAATTTTGTTAAATCTTTACATTTATTCTTTTTTTTTTATAATATTGCAAATTTTAAGATGGAATATTTCAACTTGTAACATATTTTTAACTCATAATATCAACATTTTTTTGCTGTTTTTTTATTTACTTTTTAAATTTTATTTATATTTTTTTTATATATGTTGATGGCCAAATGTTTTTGCGTTTGTTTTTTTTTTTTGCAATTTTTTCTGTATCCCAGGCCTTGAGCACCAACGTATGGATTCCTTCTTGCAACTGCTACGTTTAAATTTTTTAATCAAATATATTCTGCCAATTTTCTTGAATTTTTGAGGGCTTTAACATGCAGGGAAATCTCATCAGTTTTGTTTGTTGAACGAGAACCCCCCCAAAACTCACTCAGTAGCACCCCCCTTTCAACCTCGACCAACAGTTTCACAGAACGTTCCGAAATTTGGTGGCGACATCAATCATATCAGAACATGAAAAAAAGTCTGAAGACGCCTTCCAAATCAAACAGGAAGTCAGATATTTTCGTTTCTGGCGGCAATTTTGGGGCAAAATTAGGGGTTGTGTTTGAGTGAACTAGTCCTCCACACTTTGGTAGTAGGACCCCTAAACTACCTGGGGGTGCTTGCAGCTTTAATTTTATATTTTCTTTTTTTTTTTTTTAATGAAGGCTAATAAAAACAATTCAAACACACAGACCAGATATAGGCCCCGGGCCAGACTTTGGACACCCCTGGTATACGGCAATGTATAGAGATGCTCGATATTAGCTTTCTTATCGATATTACACAACATCACCTCTTGTTAAGCATCTTCATGCTGGAAAAGGTTGGCTTGTAAGACAGCGCCCTCTGCTGGATTTGTAGTTGCAGCACTATTTTCCATCAAGCCACTTTCTGGTTAATTTACCGTTTTTAATTAGGAATAACGGCGAATAAGCGGGGATCTACTGTACCGGTATTCCCAGAGTACTACACTTCACAGCCTGCCATTTTTCCCCGCTGTTTTACGTGAACGATCCACAGGAAGTGATGTATTTTCTACCTTGTTCCATCGAGTGGGGTGGTTGGTTCCTCGTTGTACATACTCTTAAAGTCTGTCTTTAAGATCTTTATAATCTAAGATGTTGAGTGTAATTTATTCCTGTTTTTTCTATGTGCGTACTTTAGGGGTTTTTGGACGAGGCGGGTGGTTTTAGTTAGCCTTGAACGTGTCTCGCCGTCAACAGAAGCAGGATGTTAGCCTTCTTATTCATTCCTCTGCAGCCTTTTTATTGCTTCTTTCGCCGCCACGGCGACGTACTTGAATGCTGCTCTTTATTTATTTTCTCTGCTCCGTCTCGCATCCAGACGTCATCTCTCTCATTAGCGGGTGGCAGGAGGGTTTTGCATCCTTGCTAGCTCAGACGCCATCATGTTTGAGCATTCAAACAGCCATCAACAGCAACGTAAAACACGCTGATGAATAACTCACCACCATTACGGCGTTATCGTGAATGCTCCAATTGTTGCCAGACGTCCATTATGCTTTTTTGTTCTCGTAAATTACGACTTTTTATATAAAATGAATTTTTTTTTAGGTATGACTTTCATTCATTCATTTTCTACCGCTTATCCTCACGAGGGTCGCGGGCGTGCTGGAGCCTATCCCAGCTGTCTTTCAGACAACCCTGAACTGGTGGCCAGCCAATCACAGGGCACATATAGACAAACAACCATTCACACTCACATTCATACCTATGGACAATTTAGAGTGGCCAATTAACCTAGCATGTTTTTGGAATGTGGGAGGAAACCGGAGTACCCGGAGAAAACCCACGCATGCACAGGGAGAACATGCAAACTCCACACAGAGATGGCCGAGGGTGGATTCGAACTCGCCTGCGAGCTAACCACTCGGCTGCCGTGCAGCTGTTTTTTTTCCTTATTTCCCCTAAAATTTACAGTTGTTCTTGTGAAATTACAATTTTTTTTTGTAAAATTATAACCTATTTCCGATTAAATTTTCATCATAAATTGTCATAAAATTAAAACAAATATTTTTAGGCATGTCCAATATTGGCTTTTTTGCCGAAAAACAATATCGTCCAACTCTCAATTTCCAATACCGATATGTGTAACATGACATACAACACATATGTGTCGTATACATTTTTTAAATATCAGTTTTCATAATCGGGAAAAATTCTGACACCCATATAAAATATTTATACTGATAATTATCAGTAGCTATAATTATTAGTCATCCCTACTTATTTCCCATAAAATGCATTGACGTTTTTCCTTGTAAAAGCCAGAATGGAGCTGTTAATTGGAGCATCTGCGGTACATAATTATCGGCGCATGTGCACACTTTGTAGAGTAGAACATTAAAATCATAAAACACCAAAAATGTTGAGCGTGTAACTTTGGCGACAAAGTTTAACACACAACATTGGTGACTAACATTAGCACAACTTCGGTGGCTATATGGCAGCACACAAATTTGGTGACTAATGTTAGCATGCGACTTTAGTGACTAACGTTAGCACAAAAGTTTGGTGAAGAACGGTAGCACACAACTTAAGTGACTAACATTAGCACACGAATTTGGTGACTAACGTTACCACACAACTTTAGTGACTAATGTTAAGCACACAACTTTGGTGACTAACGTTAGTACACAACTTTGGTGATTAACGTTAGTACACAACTTTGGTGATTAACATTAGCACACAAATTTGGTCACTAACATTAACACACAACTTTAGTAACTAACGTTAGCACACAACTTTGGTGATTAACATTAGCACACAAATTTGATGACTAACATTAGCACACAACCTTATTGACTAACGTTAGCACACAAATTTGGTAACTAACATTGGCACACAAATTTGATGACTAACGTTAGCACACAACTTTAGTGACTAACATTAGCACACAAATTTGGTAACTAACATTAGCACACAACTTTGGTGACTAACGTTAGCACACAACTTTGGTGACTAACGTTAGCACACAAATTTGATGACTAACATTAGCACGCAACTTTGGTGACCAACGTTAGCACACAACTTTAGTGACTAACGTTAGCACACAACTTTGGTGACTAACGTTAGCACACAAATTTGATGACTAACATTAGCACGCAACTTTGGTGACCAACGTTAGCACACAACTTTAGTGACTAACGTTAGCACACAACTTTGGTGACTAACATGAGCACACAAATTTGGTGACTAACATTAGCACGCAACTTTGGTGACCAACGTTAGCGCACAACTTTAGTGACTAACGTTAGCACACAACTTTGGTGACTAACATTAGCACACAAATTTGGTAACTAAAGTTAGCACACAAATTTGGTAACTAACGTTAGCACACAACTTTAGTGACTAACATTAGCACACAAATTTGGGAACTAACATTAGCACACAACTTTGGTGACTAACATTAGCACACAAATTTGATGACTAACATTAGCACACAACTTTAGTGACTAACGTTAGCACACAACTTTGGTGATTAACATTTGCAGACAAATTTGGTGACTAACGTTAGCACACAACTTTAGTGACTAACATTAGCACACAAATTTGGTGACTGATGTTAGCATACAAATTTGGTGACTGATGTTAGCACACAACTCTGGTGACTAACGTTAGCACACAAATTTGGTGACTAATGTTAGCATTCAACTTTGGCGACTGATGTTAGCACACAACTTTGGTGATTAACATTAGCACACAAATTTGGTGACTAACGTTAGCACACAACTTTAGTGGCTAACGTTACCACGCAAATTGAGTGGCTAATGTTAGCAGCTTGAGCGACTAAAGTCAACACGGCAACATTGATGACTAATGTTAGCACATAGCTTGAGCGACTAACATCAGCACACAACTTTGATGACGAACGTTAGCACATGGCTTTAGAGACTAACGTGAGCACACAACCTTAATGGCTAACGTTAGCGCCCAGCATAGGCAAGAGGCCGATCCAAGGGAGATGCTGTCCTTGTTAGGATCCTTTATCCCATCCAAACATGAAAATGAATGAATGATAAGCCCATAGTGATGTTTTGGTGATTAACATGCAGGCATGTTGTTTTCCATTGGTATTTTTGTAGTAGTATTTATTCCAGCCCCTTCATCATTACTACTCATGGAGTATCCTGTAGTACAGCATATGCAGTACATATCTCCATTTCTCTGCTTTAATGATTGGGAAAAAAGCATATCAAAGGTTTTTTTTTAAAATGCATGCTCGTAGACGGCCACCATGTATCCCATCGGACATCTTGTAGGTTTTTTTTGGAATGAAAGCACAACCAGGTCGTTTGATCCACGCGTTTCCTAGAAAAAGTGTGAAATTGGACGCGAGCGCTGCCATCTTTGGTGCGTGTTTCTATCCATGCGTCCGTAAATGTCGGGTAGATCCATCAGGTGGCGACACGTCCTTTTCCGCCTTGCTGTGTGTAGCATGCGTTTCTACGTCTACGTCCCGATTGCCTACACTTCTCGTAATGACCCTGTCGTGCCTCAAAACACACACACACACACACACACACACACGCTTTTCTTTGGCTTGACAGTGCAAACTTTCCTTGTTGCCTTTTTTTGCTGAGCACATTTTCTTCTAGACTAAGACAGGACCTTTCAAAGTCTCAATAAACAGTCTTAGCTGGTCCGCTTTGCCCCCCCACCCCCCCCCCCCCCCCCTCCTTTCTAACGCTGAAATTCTTGCCCGTGTCCTTATCTCGACTCCCTTAAATGCCTTTTGACGCCGATTTATTTATGCTCTGTCTCGGAGTAGAAGGTCTGCTGGATCTATTTATTTATGGGAATATCCTGGAGGAAGACGTTCATGTTTCTTGTTGCGTTTGTCGTCGTCGGTGGTGTTGAAATAAAACAAGACTGGACACTGTGATTGTTGGGGGCGAGGCATCAAGGGTACACCGCAACTGGTTTGATGTGTTGTTTTATCGCCGGCACAACGGAGGAAGGCGTTTTCAGGGCCGCACTCAAAAGACAAAAACAGATTCCTGATGTCGGTGATATATCCGTAAAAGCGGCAAGGCCATGAAAAGAAACCGGTCCTGTCGTCAGGATGAATCAGTTTTAAAGTTTTTTAAAAGTCTGAACCGCTAGCGTCCCATTCCCCGTTACACCAAAGCCCCCGCAGCAGTCCTTGTAATATTTCCAATTAAGAAAATAAAAAAATAAGTCTTTGTATTTTAAAGAACCATAAAATTGCAAGGAAAATTACAATTTTTTTCCTCTAAAATTACAATTTTTTTCCTCTAAAATTACATTTTTGTGTGTAAATTTACAACTTGTTGTCCTCATAAATAGCCTTTTTTTTTGCTTATAAAATTATGACTTTGTCATTATAAATTGAAAAGCTTTGTCTCATAAAATTATGCCTTTTTTCATAAAATTACATCATTTTTTTCATGTAAAATACAGTTTAAAAATCACTACTTTTTTTCTAAAATGTTCTAAATTCTCCTATTATTGTGAATTTTGTTTGTTCTTTCGGCTTTTTCGCCACAGTGGATCTTTTCATCCCCATACTGATTTTTGGTTTGAGCCCTTTTATATTCCGGATGCACTTCCTGACGAATACCGATGGTCCTCACTCGTGGAGATTTTCTCACAAAAAATCGGAATTTTTCCTCATAAATTTTTCTTCCACTTTTACGTCTTCAAATTATGACTTTGTCTGTAAAATAATTTTCCAAATCTTATATTATGACTTAAATGAGGAATTTTTTGTCCTGATAGAATTATGACCTTTTATATTTTCTTTTAAAATTGGGTGTCATAAAATGATGACTTTTGTCTCATACATTAAGACTGCTTTTGCTCAAAAAAAACAATATATATATGTCTTTTTTTTAATTATGACAATTTTCATTAAAAATGACAACTTCTTTCCCTAAAAATATTTTTTTTTTCAAAATTAAGATTTTACTTTAAAATGACAACTTCTTTGTCATTATTAATGTTTTCACATATACAGTATTTTTGTGATAAAATTACAACTTTTACTTTTGAAATTGCAATATTATTTGTTATAAAATTGGCTTTTTTTGTAAAATAGTGTCTCTAAAAATAGCCCCATTTTCCCCGAAAACAGATCATTTGTGATCCGTTACCAGAAAAAGTTGTCATTTATGAGAGAAAAAAATCATTTTTGGAAATTTTTTCTCATCAATAACAACTTTTGCTGTTAAATTATTAATCTCATAATATTAAGAATTAAATTCAGAATTTTTCTGTTTTCTTTCAAAATGGCAACTTTTAAAGTAATTTAAAAAAATCTCATATTATGATTTACATAAGGACTATTTTCATCATATTTTATGATTATTATAAAAAAAAACAATTCTAACAATATGCATGTAAAAAAGTGGCATTTTTTTCTCCCACAATTGCCACTTTTGACTTAAAAATTGAGCCTTTTTCTGCTGAGATTACAACTTTTCTCCCATAAAATTAGGACTTTTGCAAATATTTTATAGGATTATGACCATTTTCTCATCCTTTTTCATCATTTCATGATATCCAAATATCTGCGGCAACTTTCCCTCATAACTCATATAATAAAAATACTACCTAAATAGTATTTTCATTTTTGTAGTCTTTGACCCCCACTAAATTACACTACTTTATGCTAATAATTTGACTTTTCAACATAAATTATTTTTTTTTTCTTGCAAAATGATGACTTTTTGGGTTATTTCTTCCTGTAGTATTTTATTTCTTTTGAGTGCGGCCCTAGAGAACGAGAGAGAGAGAGAGAGAGAGAGAGAGAGAGAGAGAGAGAGAGAGAAATGATGGTGGTTATTGTGCATGTATACTTTTGTCATACATAAAACACCAGAGTTTGGTGCATAATTAAAAGTCAACGTTCAGGAGATGATGATGAAGGACTTGAAATGCTCCGTGACACGTCAATCTTGTTGTAGATTATGGATTATGGATTATAGACGACTTCAAATGCTCCATGACGCTGTGGTCGGCGAATTCAAGCCGATGATGCCGACTGCAAACTCTCTCTTTTTTCTACCCCCACGTCCCCCCACGGTTGGACTCTCGTTCTGCCCGTACACGGCGTCAACTCTGAGGACGAACACGTTTGGAAGCATTTGCAGCTGATGTTTGTACACAAACGATGAATAAAAAAAACTCCTGTATATACAGTACCCGCTGTCTACTGTCTTATTGTAGTACCACTTGTAGTATCACTTTTCTTTTCGCTTTTTTTATCTGTTCACTGTGTTCATCTGTCACTCACGTCACACTTTTAATTCATAACTTGGAACTTGGCAACATCCTCGTAATATTTATTTTTTTCCCTAAAATTATATACATTTTTCTACAATATTATGACCGCATTCTATTATTAAATATTTTATAAATATTTAAACATTTATATAAATTTCCACATAATATTTATTATTTTCTCTGTTTAAATTTTTTACATTTTTCTCCAAAAATATTTTCTGATCATTTCATAACTTGTTTTTTCTCGTATTTTTTCCCTCATAAAATGACGACCTTTTTTCATGATGTCCAACTTTGTTGGGAATTTTTTTTAAATCTCATAATATTTTCTCGAATTACAATCTGTTTTTCATTCTAACAATTTTTCTTCTAATATCCAACATTTATTATCTCATTTATTCTCTTTTTTTTAAATTATGACTTTAATTACGATTTTATTGTTGGAGAATTTTGACATTTTTCGTCATACTACGTTGGTCATTTTCTCGTCAAATTCCACATTTTGTGGTCAAATTCTTTTTTTTATGTCTAATCTAAATGCCCTTACATGCTAAACAGATTTGTTATATGGGATAGATTTGGTTTTATTTTGAGGTTTTTGTTCTTGTAAATTCATGATTTTATTCAAATAAATTAACGACTTTATTGTCGTCATTGTACAAGCTTTTTTCTGGAAATTCACATCTTTGTTCCTTTAAATTCCCAACTTTATTCATAAATTAACAACCTTATGTTCTGAATATTACAATTTTTTTTTGTAAATGTGTTACTTTATCATCAATTAACAACTTTATTGTCATAATTAAATTTTTTTGTAAATTAACGATTTTGTTTTTTTAAATGCATGACTTTATTCAAATAAATTAACAACTTCATTCTCTTAATATTACAACTTTTTTTCTTGTAAATTTACGACATGGTTCTCATAATTGTACAAGGTTTTTATTGTAAATTCACGACTTTGTTCTTTGAAATTATTTTTTTCCGTTAATTAACGATTTAGTAAATTCATGACTTTATTCATATAAATTAACAACTTTATTCTCAGAATATTATAACTTTTTTCTTGTAAATTTACAACTTTATTTTAATAATTTACTGATTTTTTTTTCCCGTAAACTCATGAGTTTATTCAAATAAATTAGCAACTTTATTCTGGTAATTTCACGATCTTATTTTCATAAATTTATGACTTTAGTCTCATCATTTTACAATTTTTTTTGTAAATTCACGACTTTATTTTTGTAATATTACAACTTTTTTCTTGTAAATTTACGACTTTATTGTCATAATTCTACAAGGTTTTTTACGCAAACTAACTATTTTGTTCTTGTAAACTCATGAGTGTATTCAAATAAACTAACAACTTTATTCTCACAATATTACAACTTTTTTTTCCTTAAATTTACAATTTTGTCCTTGTAAACTCATGACTTTATTCCCATAAATGAACGACTTTATTAACATAATTTTACACGTTTTTTTGTAAATTAATGATTTTGTAAACTCATGACTTTATTCCCATAAATTAATTACTCTCGTAAAGTTTACCATTTTTTTCTGTAAAGTAACGATTTTGGAAATTCATGACTTTATTCAAATAAATTAAAAACGTTGTTCTCGAAAAGTTTACGAGCTTTTTTTGTAAATTAATGATTTTGTAAATTCATGACTTTATTCCCATAAATTAATGACGTTATTCTCGTAAAGTTTACACGTTTTTTTTTGTAAATTAAGGATTTTGGAAATTCATGACTTTATTCAAATAAATTAACAACTTTATTCTCGTAATTTTACGAGCTTTTTTCGTAAATTTACGGCTTTGTTCTTGTAAATTCATGTCTTTATTCACATGAATTAGCAACTTCATTCTCCTAATATTACAACTTTTCCCCCCTAAATTTACGACATTATTTGTGTAATATTACAACTTTTTCTCCGAAATGTAAGACTTCATTCTCGTGATATTACAAGTTCCAAACACAAGTTATAACAACAACAATTTTTGTAACTTTAGTAGTAGTAATGTATTCTCATTAAATATGCATTTTTTTTTCTCTTAAACTTAGGTAAAGTTGTCAATTTGTATTCTGGAAATCTTCGATTATTATTTTTCTCTGAATTCTTCCTAATAAAACGATGACTTATGTCTCATAACATGACCCTTAAGTTGTTTTTTGTAATAAAAGAAGCAAAGTTTTTATTAATTTTATTTATTTGCTTCTATCATTTCACCTTCCGTGCTATTCCCGTCATGTTTGTTGTGAGCACATCCAGAGTGAAGTGGAATTGTGTGGTGTGTACCACTAATGGCAGTTGAATGGCGTGTTTTCTCCTGCGGGTGTTTATTGTTGCTGCGGCATCGATCGCCGGCGTCCAGGCGGGTCCACTTTATCAGGACACGCAGGATGTGCTTATCATTTCCTCCAAGCCTGCAGCCTGCATCATCCTATCAGCCCGGTGGAACAAGACAGCTGTCCACTGGTGACTCTACCACCACCATACTACTACTACTACTACTACTACTACTACTACTACTACTACTACGGGCTTGCATAGGTGGTAAACATCCATGTGGTGTCCTTTTCCATTGTTTGTGATTTCCCAAGCAGCAGGATAAAGAATAGTTGGAATTCCTTGAGAAGGATTCGGACGTGGAACAAAAGGGCAAGTGCGGACTTTGGTCAGCCCAAGCTGCCAATCAGGATCACTTGCTGCGGGATTACTCGTGCTTCGTCCAGTGATGGAATATGAAGGGATGCAGATACCCGGCCACACACACGGTAAGAAATACTTCTTATGATTTCACGTTTGTTTTTCATGAGTTCGACTTATGGAGCAGCAATGAGCCATAATGCGTCTGTTCAAGCTAACCTATGCTAACATGTAATAAGTCCAATAATAATAATAGAGCCAGCGTGTGTAGCGTATATCTACAGTATCTATGTTTTCCATTCCGTGGTAGCGACGTGTGTCATGTGAGCTTTTCCTGGCCTCGGCAGGAATTAGGTCATATTTTTCTTTCAGTCAATAAAGTCAATCAATGTCACCTTCAGCAAACACTGCCGTGTTTTCTTTCTTGCTGGTGTCTGTGGTTAAAAAAAAAATTACTGTCACAAATGACTTCATCAGCATCAGCGACTTCACTTGCAATGACACGTTTCTGCGGGTTATTTCACATAACTTCATTTGAGCCGAATGGTTGTTATTTATTATTTATTATTTATTATTCTGTGATTGGCTGGTGGCCAGTTCGGGGTGTACCCCGTCTCTCGCCCAAAAACAGCTGGGATGGGCTCCAGCACCCCCCGCGACCCTCGTGAGGAATAAGCGGTAGAAAATTATTTATTATTTATTATTTATTATTTATTATTTATTATTTATTATTTATTATTTATTATTTATCATTTATCATTTATTATTTATTATTTATTATTTATTATTTATTATTTATTGTTTATTATTTATTTCTTCTTTTATTATAGATAAATGTACAAATGTTTTTTTTTACTTATATGATTTCATTCTTGGAAGATTGCTGCTCTTCATTAACACGGACTTCCTCCATCCTCAAGAATATATTTATTTCTTTATTTATTCTTTACTATATTATTACAGTAAGAATACAATTTTGGTATTTTCTTTATGTTTCGTCGTTTCGCTTTTTTTTTTAGCACTTTTCTTCATAATTGTACAACTTTATTCCTGTAATATGTTTATGTTACCACTATTTGGTGACTTTTTCTTGTAATATGATGATTTTATTATTTTAATATTACAAATTATTATTTTTTGATGCTGCATATTGTACTTCTAATACTACAACTTTTTTTTCACATTCAATTGTATTTTTTTCAGCAATTTTATTCAATTTTTTTCTCCTAATTGTAGTTCCTCGTAGTTAAATTAATTAAATATGTTTCTTCTAAAATCCCAATTTTTACTATTTTTATTGTAAATTTTTCTCATAAAATTATTATTTTTTCTCACATACAACTTTATTCTTGTCATATTATCACTTTTTTTCTCCATGGAATACCGTAATAAATAAAACAATTTTCAATAAAAATGATGACTATTTCTTGTAATATTATGATTTTATTCTTTCAGTCTTACAAATTCATCATTTTTTCTTGAGACTGACTTTTTGTGAGTTTGTTTTGTGATATAAAGTACACTCTTGTGTCAAATGATGACTTTTTCTTTTAATATTATGATTTTTATTCTTTTAATATTGTAAATTCTTATTTTGTTTCTTGAAACTGCCTTATGCTTTTGTAATTTTCTGGGGCAAAATCGTGATTTTTATTCTCATAATTTTTTTTCTTGTAATTCTTATTCTTATAATCTAAGTATTTTTTTCTGCTAACTTTATGACATTGTTGTGCAAGACGGAATTTCTTTATTTAAATATACATTTTGGGTGTGAAAATATTATCTATTGAAATGTATTTTAATGACAATATTAATCAATACATATTGAATATATATTAATTATATATTGGCTTTATTAATTTTATTTTCTGATTTAATTCTTTAAAGATGACAAATGCATAATTTCTCACAGTATTTTTTATTTCACATTTTTATTGTAATTTTTTTTCTTGTATTAGCACAACATTAATAATAATAATAATAATAATAATAATAATAATGTCTATATACATAAATAAATGAATGAATAATTTAAATAATTTAAATAATTTAAATAATTTAAATAATTTAAATAATAAAATCAATTATAATAATAAAATAATAATTTAATTACACTAAATGCTTTTTTTTTTTTAATCTGAGCTCCAAAGCAGCGTGTTCTCTAAGCAGCTTTACTTGAAGGTGGAACTGAAGTGTGAGGTTGGCTAACTGCGTCCAATAATAGCCCAGTGAAGGTGGAGCATGTTAGGAATGATGGACGTTGGCGGCATAAAAGGCGTATTGTTCCCCCGTGTTGGCACTGTGTGTGTGGGAAAGAAGGTGTTCCCCTGTCCAGGCAAGATAAATGTCTTTATCTGTCCATGCTCTCACTTTCTGTTCTCTCCACTTCCCCCTCCAGATCAGCGCTCTTAATTGGACGCCCTCGAAGCGAAAACCGCCAGGATTTAGCCACCTCCCTCACCGAGTGATAAAAAGGCATGTGGGAGTCTGAGGGTGTCCACTTCCTGTCTCCTGTCATACAAACGTAGCGTTAACCGGCCAAGGCGGGTGGGGGAACCATGCTGAGGAATGACCATATGGTCTACATCGGCCTGGAGGTGCTCATCGCCTGCTTGGCCGTGGCCGGGAACGTCCTGGTGTGCTGGGCCGTGTTCCTCAACTCCAACCTGCAGAGCATCACCAACTTCTTTGTGGTGTCGCTCGCTGCCGCCGACATCGCTGTGGGGCTGCTGGCTATACCGTTTGCCATCACGATCAGGTAGCACATTGCCGCTCGCGTTGTTCGTTTTCACAACTAAATGTTTATTTACGCTCCCTGCTGGTCACACACTGCTGTGGGACGGCCCGAAGTGGATATGATATCGCCTCTGGATGGGCAGGCTTCGCTACGCATCTTAAAATAAAGCCGTGCCAAGTCATCTACCTGACATGCGGGCCTAAAATTTGACTACTTTGTTTTTATTTGTCAGCGAATAGGCTAACCTAGCATAGTGTCACTGTTAAAAATGTACCATGCTAGCACTTTAGCATCACATACAGTAACTTTACTAGTGTTGCTAATGTCTGTGTCCGTCCGTACGTGGAGTACATAGCGCAGCATAGCTAAAGTGCTAATTCGTGCTCATTAGCAGCTCATTAGCATTAAAGCTACGCACACACACACAACTAAACACAACCTAAATTTACGTAGAAACATTTCTGACACTTACCAACACAACCGCTTCCTGACTGAGAGGTGGAATGCCATCCCACAGCAGTGTGTGCCCAGCATGGTCATCATCACCCTGCAATACAGTACAAACTTTATTGGCAAAATAATTGTCACAACATCTCCCAAACATGATATTATTCTTATTATTATTTATAAATCCAGCACCGGATTTTGTGCCGACTTCCACGGGTGCCTCTTCATCGCGTGTTTCGTCCTGGTGCTTACCCAGAGCTCCATCTTCAGCCTGCTGGCCATCGCTGTGGACCGATACGTCGCCATCAAGAACCCGCTCAGGTGAGACAGAGGCTGCATCCAACTGTTTTGAGTGGAAAAGATGCAAATAATCCTGTACTTTTAGTAAGCTAGTAGTGATGGGAAACTTGATTCATTTTACTGAACCAAGTTCTTATGAGTCTGTTATGTATCTTACTCGATTCGCTCAGTTAATGTAACTTATACAATTAGTTTCATGTCATCAGGTTTACCTTTTCAATTTAGCTAGGTAGCATCGGTAAGATGGACGACTTAAGGGAGAGGAGGTCCGGAGATGAGATCCGATTTACTTGCGAGTTTTGAACTACTTGTTCAGTTACACGTCACCGCGATTCTTTCCTCGTCAATGTGTTTACTGTTTAAATGTAGCCAGGTGGTAGCAGGGGTGTGAACGAGTCAGTAAAACTCTTGTTTCTCGTGAACGACTCGTTCATGACTCGCACACATCTCCGCTCTGTAGCGGGACTCGGAGGTCTCCCGACTGCTTAGATAGAAGACCAACAAGGTTTGCTAGTCATCAAGATGTTGAAGTTGTTCGTCTGTTTAAGTGGAATGTGGCCGCTTTGTTATCTATTTAATTAATGCTCATACTATGAGGCGTTTGAATGAATTCGCCATGTTAAATCGCTAATGCCAATTGCTAGCGGGTCAATGGGATTGTCTGTGCAAATTAGCATCTAGCGCTAGCGTGTTTATGTTTTTGTTAACTGCTTCCTCGTAAAAGCTAACTGCTCTTCGGGACCCCGCCAAAACCAAGCTGGTAACATAAGTGAATGAATAATAGGTTGTTGAACATTCCTCCATCTTCTATAATCCACAGCAGGTGACTAGGTTACATAACGGCTTAGTTTTTTCCAGCCAGCGTGTTTCCTTTCAATAACGTGCACTAATTGCGTTGATTGTGCTGGTCTCGCAGGTACAACAGCCTGGTGACCGGTCCGAGGGCAAAGGCGATAATTGCGTTGTGCTGGTTGCTCTCGGTGGGCATCGGCCTGACGCCAATGCTGGGCTGGAACAAAGGTGAGTTTCTAAAAAATATCCATTCATGTTTGACGCTTGCCCTCATCAGCCAATCACAGGGCTGGATATACCAGGGGCTGTTTTTTATTGGCCCACAGACCCAATCTAAAAATATAATTTAACAAGTAAATTAAAAACAATAACAAAAATGGGAACATCAGCAGTAATTTTACCAGAAAGTAAAAATATTAAGAGAAAAATGTGCTTTCAAACGAAAAAAAAAACAATGTTATAAAAGTAACATTGTAATATAAAGAAATTAAAAATATGAAAAAAGATTATTTAATATATATAATATAAACTATTTATATATAAATAAATATATATATATATATATTTATAGATCTATATATATATATATATATATATATATATATACATATACATATACATTTATATTTATTTATATGTAAATATTTATATATAATATAAACAAATAAAAACAAAATAAAACTAATTTTTGGAAAATTAGGTTGTGGAAAAAGTTACAGTGTTATGAGAAGTTAGAAATATGTTAAAGTTATAAAGAATTGTTAAAGAATAAAGTTATAGTTATGAAAAGAAAAGTTGAAATAGTTTAAAAATTAAAAAGCAGCAGCAGAAATAAAAAAACAGCAGTCATTTTACAAGAATCAACCCAAAATATTGAGAATTTGTTTTTAATATTCTGAAGAAAAATAATGTCATTTTAGTAGCATATAGTTCAACTTTTAAATAAAATAATAAGTAATATGAGAGAAAACATAATAATGTAGTGGGTGGGGAAACGTTATAATATTAGGAGAATAAATAATACATAAATATTATGGAATAATATCATAATTACATGAATAAAATTTGCAACAAGAAAGTTGGAGAGTGTAAAAAAAACAGCAGCAGAAATGACAAAAACAGCAGTAACTCTACAAAAATAAAGTCAAAGTATTAAGAGAGAAAAAAGTTGCAATATTATGAGAATAAACTTGTGATGTGAAGATAAATAGACTTAAGAATACTTAGGGGCTGCACGAGTGCTGCCCTCACCTGGGAGCCGTGGTTCACTGAGGAGAAACATGTGATATTGTGAGGGTGTGATGACTGTTTGCGCATAAGTGTCCTGTGAGTCAGCTGGGGTCCTGTTCCCCACAGGACGGAACTCCACCAGCTCCGCCTCCAGCACTTGCCCCGAAGGCTTGACCGAGTGCCTCTTTGAGGGCGTGGTCACGCTGGACTACATGATCTACTTCAACTTCTTCGGCTGCGTGCTCCTACCCCTGGCGGTGATGCTGGTGGTCTACGCCCACATCTTCATGGCGGCGCGGCGCCAGCTCCGCCTGACGAGCCTCAAGAAGGTCTCCCCGGCCCCGCCCGCCCCGTCCCTGAAAGGGCCGATGCCGTCGTCCCGCTCCACCCTGCAGAAGGAGGTGCACGCCGCCAAATCGCTGGCCATCATCGTGGGCCTGTTCGCCCTGTGTTGGCTCCCGCTGCACATCATCAACTGTTTCAACTACTTGTGTCACGACTGCGCTCGCCCGCACGTCTGGGTGATGAATATCGCCATCATCTTGTCGCACGCCAACTCTGTGGTCAACCCCTTCATCTACGCATACCGCATCAGGGAGTTCCGGCAGACGTTCCGGAGGATTCTGTATCGCCACCTTCTGGGGCAGAGGGACAGCTTCAGGGGGGGCGGCGACGGCGGCGACACAAGGAGCAGTAGCATGAGGAGGACGTCCTCGCACATCAGTAAAGAAGACACCTTGTCTTGCACCGTGGTCAACAGCTACGTCCTGGACTCCAGCCAGTGGGCGTCGGCAAACAGCTGCACACACAACGGGAAGCCCGGAGCGAGCGCACAGCAGCAGTGCATGATGGGACTTCCTTCGCAGGAGGGGGTGGAGTCAGTCACTAAGCTGGAGGGGACCAGGAATGTGGACCTGAGGGACGGTGGTGGAAGCCGCATCGCTTTTGTCAACGTTCCTACTCTTGCCGCCATACAGACTTCACACTGTAGCCACTTAACACAAGTGGGGTGAGTTGGGGCACTGCCGCGTCGCACCCCCCCCCCCCCCCAGTTTGGGAACCATATCAATGGTCAAGTGTAAAAAGAAGTTTACAGCTGGAAGTAAAAACCTAAAAAACATCAAAGTCTTGTTTTAATGACATGTCAGTTTTTGCACAATTTCAATGACAAGAAATTAACCTTTGTTTAAAAAAGAAAAATTCTTGTTAGAATACACTTTTTTCTCTTAATATTTGTTTTTTTTTCCTCAAAAAATTACACCTGTTTTTTTCCAATTGCTGCTGTTTTTTTTTTTTTCAATTTTCTTCTCGTAAGTTTTCCTCTCGTAATTCTGACTTTATTTCCACAATATTTTGGCTTTATTCTCATAACATTGACTTTTTCTCATTTCATTTTTTGCACAATTTCAACGGTCACGCAAAGAAATGAACCTTAAAAAAACTTTTTCTTGTTAGAATACACTTTTTTTATTTTAATATTTGGGCTTTTTTCTCATAAAATTACACCTGTTTTCTTTTTTTATCCAGAGAATTGAAATAAAATTTCAAGGTTCAAGGCGCATGGGAACATGTACCGTAAAACAATAGTTCCCCAAAGTGATCAGTTGAAAACATAACGCGTATCATGGACACGATGCCATATTTCGAATTTTCAATCAGCGTTATTGTCTAAATATTGACAGAAAAACGTCAAAATAAGTGTCAGCTCATTTGCATATCCACTTATTTGATTGACTTGTTGCAATATTGTGTGTGGAATATGCTGTTTACGTTTAATGAGGTGCTATTACGTTCAATAGCATTGATTTGGTCCACCTTGTGGACGGCATCAAACAAAGTGTTTACAGCGATCTGCATAGTTAAGCTTGATTACCCTCATTTTAAAATTGGAAAGAATATTGTACGTAGCACGGAATTCACAACCACTCCGAATAATGGCCAACCCCTGAGTTAGCCGTTTCTAGGTGTATGTTCTCTGATCTGGCTTGTAGCGATCTTGGCCAGGTGGCCGAGCGCCTCTTGAAGAGGTGACTCCTAATGAAACTTTGTGTCCACATGTTGCAGATACGGACGAGGACAGGGTGGGCTTGTTCCAAGGGAAAGGCCTGCTAACTGTGTCGGCTGTCTGTGGTGAACAAGAGCAAATATGTTGCCATACTTGAGTCCTCCTGTCATGCAGACCTTCTCAGTTTCTAACAATTTCATACATAAAGAAGGTCTAGGGAAGTTACCCGACCTAAGAATGTTGGATTGCTTCTGCTTTGAATCTGCCGATGAGTCTGCCTTTTCCTTGTGAGTTCTGGCGTACGTTGGTTAGCATGTTCGCCACCCAGTCAGGAGATCTGGAAGATGTGGGTTTCAATCTCTGGGTAACACTTGGAAGGCTAACCCTCACCATTAGTTCTTCACTGGTTCCTCAGTAACTACTCCAAATGCATGTGCCCTGGTTCCTCAGTAACTACTCCAAATGTACTATGTGTGTTAGTTCCTTAGTAACTACTCTAAATGCATGTGCATTAGTTCCTCAGTAACTACTGTTCTCATTAGTTCCTCATTAGTTATTCATTACTTTCTTAGTAACTACTCTAAATGCATGTGCATTAGTTCCTCAGTAACTACTCTAAATGTATGTACCTTAGTTCCTTGGTAATTACTCATTAGTTCCTCAGTAATTACTCTAAATGTATGTGCCTTAGTTCTTCAGTAACTACTCAGATTGTATGTGCCTTAGTTCCTCGGTAACTACTCCACATGCATGTGCCTTAGTTCCTTGGTAACTACTCCAAATGTATGTGCCTTAGTTCCTCATTAGTTCCTCATTAGTTCTGTAGTAACCACTCTAAATGTATGTGCCTTAGTTCCTCATTAGTTCCTCATTAGTTCTGTAGTAACCACTCTAAATGTATGTGCCTTAGTTCCTCATTAGTTCCGTAGTAACCACTCTAAATGTATGTGCCTGAGTTCTTCAGTTACTACTCCAAATGTATGTGCTTTAATTCCTCAGTAACTACTCTAAATGTATATGTCTTAGTTCCTCATTAGTTCTGTAGTAACTACTCTAAATGCATCCCATGACTGTATTTCTTTCAGAAAATTGCACGTACTTGAAGTTTCTATTTTCTCCTTATATTGAAAGCTTCACTCTCAAGACTTTTCACACAGAATTCCTGTAAAAGGGACAGCATAAGCGTTTAGTCATGGGAGAATGGATGTTATTGTGTGGATGCGCTTTCACACAGGCGTTGCCCCGCCTCTGTTTCTACCTTGGAAAAATTGGCAGGTTAACTTTGCGCCCCCATTTGCCAGTTTGATGAGTCCTAGTTCTGTGTGAACAGCTCCGTGGGGGCTAACCAACCAGGGTTTTTGTTTTTGTGTGAAAGGGGCTAAAAACACTCCAATCTCAAGTGTATCCCGCTCCACTTGGTGTCATTTCGTCAATGTTTCTGCATGCGGACACCCCCATGTTTGGGGAAAACACACACGATCTGTTAAAAAGTAACCGCTTAAATTGCGGCTTTGATGATGCATTTGATAACTGCTAAGCAACGTTTGTTGACTTTTACGTTGAGAAAACCCAACCAGTCAAAACAGCCAGCTCCATATCTGGTCAAATATAAGCCCCCACGTACAGAACGCCGCCGCCAACGGGGGGACCACTTTCAGAGTTTGTAGACGGCAATGAATCGCACACAGACAGAGTACACACACACACACGTACGACACCATGCAGCACTCAGCAGGAGGTGTTTACAGAGCACCCGTGCACTGACGCCAGTCGAAGAGCTTAATGCAATGGAAATCAAATGACCATCTTTTTTTATTATGCCATTATACTTTCTCTTTCCTCGTTAAAAAGGTCTCAAAAGCAATGTTTATGCGCCCTACGCAGACATCTAGGAGACACCCCCCCCCCCACCCCGTCAACACACATCGGCTTTCATGGGTTTTACGCTTGTTTTATCTTCCCTTCCCAAACACATCTAAACCCCAATTACTGTACAACACCCTTTAATGTAGCTAATATCTCATATCTGAGAAAAGTAAGCAATGGTCACATGGTGGAAATGAAATGATGCAACTTTGGTATTTTGTATGCTAATATTCTATATATGTTTAAAAAAAACCTGCTTTTGATGAAAAAGCATATCATTAGCATCAACTTAGCTCTTTTTCTCCCTTTTTTTGTTGTTTTTTCCAAATATTTTAAATATAAAAAATAATTTTAAAAAATCCATAAATAAAAAAATACTCTTAAAAAATACTATAACTTTCTCCACAACCTATTTTTTGAAAAATGACAACTTTATTTTTTGTTTTCTTTGTTTCTTGTAACATTACAACTTTTAGAAAAACATTTTTTTCTCGAACATTTGAACTGTATGCTCCTAAACTGACTATTTTTCCTCATAATATTACAATTTTTTCGGAGTCCACCTCTGAATGTCCAAAGTAAAACTAAATTGCCGTCAGCCGCATGCTTGCTTTGTTTCGGATGCTCTCGCTAACGTCTGCCATTTTCCTTCCAAGAGAATGCTATGGTTAAAGAACGTGTTCATGTCAATTGAGGGATTGGCTAAGACGTCTTAAAAAGTTGTCATCAAGTGTGACTTTTTTTCTTGTTAGACTAAAACATTTTTTTCAAAATATTTTGACTTTATTCTCCTAAAATTAAATTTTCTCAGTTTTTTTTCTTTCAAACATTTCAACTTTCTTATCTTACATTTTTTATAATTATGACTTAATTTTGAATTTGGATTTTATATTTAAAACATACCTTTTTTGCAACCTAATTATAAAAATATTGTTTTGTATATTTTTCATAATAGGACAACTTAAAAAATTATTAATTGATGCAACTAAAATTGTTTTTCTTCATAATATTGTCATGTGATTCTTGTCAAATTGTTTCTTAATATTTTCCACTTTCTTCTTGTAAATCTTTTTGTTATAATTATAACTTTATTTCAATTATTATTCTGACTTTATTTTTCTCACATCGACTTACAATTTTCCAAAATATAAAAGTTTATTTTTATATGTTTCTTTCTCAAAGTAGTTTTGACTTTTACAAAATAATGCATATTTTCTGTAATATTCTAACTAAATATGCACCTAAAACTATATTATTTTTCCCATAATATTGTTATTTTATTCATATAAAATTATCTTAAATTCTGTCAATTCTACTCTATTAAATTCTTATCAAATTTGATCATCATATTTTGACTTTTTTCTTGTAAAACTACTGCTTATTTTTCAATTTCTGCTTTTTTCTTTTTACATTTTCCAGCATTTAAACTTTCTTCTTTTCTTTTTTCTTATGTAATTATGACTTCATTTTGATAATATTTTCACTTTATTGTAACACTATAATTTTTCCCCAAGCTAATTTTCCAAAAATTGCAAGTTTGTTTTTTTTGTTCTTATAATAGTATAAGTTTAAAACAATAATGTATATGTTTCAATTTCATGCAGTTGAAATTATGATATTTTTCCTCATAATATTATGATGTTATTCTCGGAAAATGTTATTTTCCCATTTTTGTAGTTTTAAAAAAATATAATTATCTTATTAGAATGTCCTGCAGCCGGAAATGCCCCCAGTGAGGCAAAAATCACCACCAGATCTTTGAATATTAATTTCTGACTTTTTGATCCGCATAGTGATTTTTGGCTTGAGCCCTTTATATTCCGGATGCTCTTCCTGACGAATATTGATGATACTAGTGGAGATTCGAACCCAAGGCCTCAACTCCAAAGACCAGAACGCTAACGACTGCAGGTTTAGTTTTACTGTATACACTTTTATTTCGAAGCACCTTGAAAGAATCTCAGAGGGCCAAAGTGCTGTACAGGAAAATTAAGTATACACTATACACTATATCACTCCACACTGCCCTCTACTGATGTTAAATGTTGTTTAGTGAACATGAGCGTTTTTCGTATTTGCAAGGCTCCAAGATTTGGTTAAATTCAGTAATATAAATAATTAGTTTAACACAAAATCAGTATGCGGATAAAAAAGATCCGCTGTGGCGACTCCTTAATCAGGAAAAAGTCGAAATAAACAAACACTGTCCTGTCATAAATTAGTGTTAAGTTAAAATGAATACAAGTCCCAGAAAGCACCGCGTAGAAACACCGGAAGTACTTCAGTTGAACTGTCGCCGCATTGCATGGTGGGAAGGCGGAAAAGCGCTCCAAAAGAGAAGCAAGAAATCGACGAGCACACGTTGCGGCTTTTCTTTAGTTTGGAAACAACAAGGGAAGCTCGGTTTTACAGCTGTATTTGTCACAGGTAAGGAAAGCAATTTATCACATACTTATTTATATACATCTGGGGGATTTCTTTAACATTTAAAGCAAAACCCGTTCCGACTGTTAAGGCATTTCTTTCTTCCAACATGGCTACCTCCATTATTCCGCTAGACCAGTGTTTTCTATTGTAATTCATGTTAATGTATTTGGTCGCGCTAGACCGTGGATTATTTATTAGGCTTGGTGATTTAAAAGTTAATTTCGGTGCCTTCATGAAGTGTAGCCCTTTCGAGGTGCGAGGTATCCAGTGTTGCTAACAGGGCTAGCTTCTAGCCGGTGGTTGTTAGAGGCTGAACAAATACAGCACAGTGCACTTGTGCTAAGGCTAACACTTGATTTTAAGGCCAGTTTTTTTAAGACTCCGAATGCCTCTCTCGTAAATTTAGAATTTACTCTTAAATCCCATTATCCTACAGCGGCATTAAAATGCGTCATTTTTTGAAGGAACCAAAAGAAAGATGTCAATCGGCGTGCCCATTAAAGTGCTCCATGAGGCGGAGGGACACATTGTGACTTGTGAGACCAACACTGGAGAGGTGTACAGGGGCAAGCTGATCGAGGCCGAGGACAACATGAACTGCCAGGTAAGAAACCCTTTTTTGTGTACTCAACTCCAGAGAGTATCTGGCCATTATAGCAAGTCCTGTACATGTTCAGACAGTTTAATGCGCAAAGGGTGTCTCCTGAGATTTCTCGCTCAAAAAAATGTCTTGCCGGTAATAATAATGGGATAAATAATTATACACACGGTTAATGGAATTAATTCAAATTTGCCGTTCTCACTATATTGCCATGTACATGTGTCTGTTTTCCCCGTCTTTTGCCTCCAAGCAGGAGAGAAGGGCGTTCATTTTGCTTTGGTTTCAGCACCATGGCACCTTTTGTTCCATAGAACAATGGCAAGAACAGAGTGAGCTCGGGATGCAACGATTCATACTCCAAAAAAATCTAGAATTTTCTGTCATCTCCTCACAAATTGAGATCTCAGATGCCGGCTTTCTCTTAATTATGACTACTGCGCAATACATGGCATATTATGTTTGTCTATTTTCGGTTATGATGCAAAATGAAACATTTAGCACACATCAGTAGCTGCTCATTTCTAGCAGACAATACTGTGTAATAGAACACGGAAGTGCGTGTCTCGCTCACATTGAGAGTAATGTGTTCACTATCTTGTCAAGAATTTGTCTTATTTCTAGCCAGTCGGTCTAGTCGAGTATTTGTAAATGCACAGCCATCAACGCAATCTCACATGATTTTAGTCTTTGAAGGAATTACTTCTCTTTTCCAGTAAATGGTTGCGGTCTGTGATAAATGAATCTAGAAAAGCTCCACCATTTAGTCCATCAGACCCAAGAAAAAGTTGTTCTTATGTGAATAATAAAACAGTTCACTAAGAAATTAAACCAATTGGTTATTTGCTGAAATGTTTTTTTTCTAATTGCTCTTTAAGCAAACGAAAATATTTTTTTTATTACATGTTAACCAAACATTTTTAGTAGAATGCTCAATGACTAAAATACAGTATTTTATAGCTGCAGCCCTCGAGTAGGCTCAGTCATAGTCTTTCTCTGTGGGTGGAGGCGGGGCTAGGAGCATAAGTACAGTATAGAAAGTAAATTTCAATCATTTTTTTAATGTTAAAATCTCATCCCTCTCATTTTCATAGACCCAATCTTGTGTGTTGTGTTGTCTCGGGCACCTCCAGCAAATAATGATTGAGTATTGTAACATATGGTGTGAGATGTTGCGTCCGTGTGCAGTAAATCCACTTGGGAAACTTGGTGAAATCTTTACGACAACTTATTTCCTCCCCTCCAGCAAGGTGAGATCTTTTCCTTTTCCAGATTCAGCCAGGCTTCATACAGTAATACTTTAAATTGTACTATAAACTGCTTTACTATCAACTTTACAAATCACCACACATGTTGGTCTGACAAATTGCAGATTTTTAATTTTTTTACAAGGGTGATGCTGGCGCCTAAATTGCATTATTTGCCATAGTGCCAAATTGCATGTGGAATGGTAAAACTGAGCCTTTTGGTTTGCCATAAGAAATGCAACATCTCGTTTTTAAATCGTGTTTAACTTTGGCAGTCAACGTTACTTTTTGAAATGACGTCTGTAGATGTCTTTGGCGAATGAGTGAAGATCTTTCTATATTGTAGCGTCCGGTGGAGTGCCCAGCATGCCTTGCAGCCACTTTGCAAATAACACTTCTTGTTAAACATGCAGAATGGTAACTGATGTGTGAATTTGATGTGTTTTTGCTTCCTATTTGTAAGACTGTTTTAGTTTGACCCTCTTTTTGCACTGTCAGGCTAGTTATTAGCTTTCTAATTGAAGAGCGCCTTCCTCAAGCAGTCCACAGTGGCCTGTTTGTTCAGTTATGATGCCTTCTAGTGGACAGTTTTGTCATGACAATCCACTCCGACAGTCTTCTTAGAAAGCGACATTAAAAAATGACTAAATTAACTAAAATCATTCTGTAGTGGTCCAAATTTAACTGTGGCGGGTCGCTACAAATAAGTAAATGCACAACATACACCGGTTGACACTTGTTAAGAACTTCTATATTTCCACACAGACGAACCCAGTACCACCCGATCACAGCAAAACTGTACATTCCAACCTTGATGGTGGCTTTTTGAGTCACCGTTTAATTGTCTATGTTCTCCACAGATGTCCAACATCACCGTGACCTATCGCGACGGGCGGGTGGCTCAGCTGGAGCAGGTGTACATCCGCGGCAGCAAGATCCGCTTCCTGATTCTACCTGACATGTTGAAGAACGCGCCCATGCTGAAGAGCATGAAGAACAAGAACCAAGGCTCCGGTGCCGGAAGGGGCAAGGCGGCCATTCTCAAAGCGCAAGGTGAGTCTCTCCCAGCGTCCTTATTTTGGTTTCCTTCACGTGCATTCATTCATTATGTGCAATATGCGCTTTTATACTCTTGTGTCACGTGGTGCTAACATCTTTTGTCTTTTCCTGCAGTGGCTGCAAGAGGAAGAGGACGTGGTGGCATGGGAAGAGGAAATATCTTCCAGAAGAGGCGATAATTGCTGCAGCTTTAGTGTGTTTTTGTATAGGCCACATCTTGTTTTTGTTCATTTTCTCCCATCAATTGAACGTCTTGTTCTGAACCTTGTCCATGGGAGTATATTGCTGTAAGTTCCTTTTTTTTAAAAAATAAAATAAACCTTTTAATTTCATGTGGTGTTTACTCAACTAGACTTATTATTCATTGATGGTTGTTAAGCCGGGGATGTCTGGCACAGCAGCCATTTGTTGCCTGCAGGTCTTAAAAAAAAAATATTGCCCATAAAAACAGTTGATTAGACCACATTGAGAACAACACAACGTTTAAAAGAAATGTTCACCATCACAAAATGTTTACTTTGTGCTGTTCCGATGGTGTTTACCTCGCTTTTCCATAATTGTACAAGGAAATTTGGTGTGGAATGTGGAGCTACAAGTCAAACAAGCTTCCTGGTATTCCACATGCAGACGAGTGTAAAATGCGGTAATTATTCGCCAATCTTTGTTAGGTGTGATTGCTCAATAGACTTCAATCCAGTCTAAGTAAAATCATTTTAAACTGGGGCGTTTTAGCTGAGATTCAGCTGCAGCTCCCCGATGCGCCGCTAGGAGCGCCAGTGGCCCATTAAATGAAGTGGAGATTCCCAAGAGCCAAGTATAATATTTAGGTCATAAGATAAACGACATTTTGTGCGGATGCCAACTCTCTCTGTCTTGGTGGGTGTCGCTGATTTGAAAGTCTTAAAGTACACGGTATTGTCCTCTTATTTTACCAACATTGTCGTGAGACAGGAGACTTGCTCCGTCACATCAGCGCTACATTGTTTCACTTGGGTAAGCTAGCTGTCACATCTCCCACCGCCGAAGAGCATTCCCGTCTCTATTCTAAAATAACACGCTAAGGTAAGCTTTTATCTGCTCTATAAGTGTTTGTTTTTTTTATTTATTCACCACCACAGTTTACTTAACCGTCATTACTCGAACGTTCACCGTAGCATCCTCGCCTCCTTGTCATAACATCTGTACCTGCTAGCGTTAGCTGAGTGGGCTAAAGTTAGCCTGCTGGTTAACATCGTTAACATATTTTTTTGCTAACAATATACATTTTATCATTCCTCAAATCACTTGAAGCGCTTAACATGTCAATGTAGCGTAGCCGGAATGTGTATGATTGGACCTGAAGTGGTCGTGAGCAAGATGAGGACATTGAACGCATCACCGTATGGTAAACAGCTGCAACTACACCATTGTTTACATGCAAACACTTATGTTTATTTTGATTGCAGACTGTTAATTAATTACTAAGCAGCTGATGTGCGTTTTGTTGTATAGCCGGTGATGAAATGATATAACTTATTACATGATATGTGGGAGAATTGAAGACTTTCATATGGAATGGTTGCACAAAACTAGAGCTAATTGATCAGTCAATGGTGCAGTTGTAGGGAAAGTAGAAAACAACAACAATATTGCCTCATTTAGTGGTGAGGTCTTAATGTACAGTACTCAACTGCAGAGAGCATCAGCCCTCTATGTAGAAAAATGTAAGAAGAATATAGCAAATTTTGATATTTTTTGTCCACAACCTCAAATGTTAATATTATGAATTAATATTCTTGATTAGTTTATTTTTCCTACAAATAAAATATACTGTTGATATACTGTTATATTGCTATATGTTGCATGTACTGTGGATGTGGTTGTGTGCCAGTGTTTAAGTTGATCAAGGATGTTCATCCGTCCATTTACAGCAGCTTATCTCGTCCACGGCTGCGTGGCTCACTCTCAGGGTCGCCCCCTTTGATCTCTTAATGAATCCTCCTCATCCAGATGATCCGTGTGTTATACATGTCCAGTATCTTAGGTCTTTAGGATTGCATGCTTGCATTTAAGGATGTACATGAACCTTCCTCTATTTGACATTGAAGGTCAGCTGACTTGTTATATGTGACGATGCTAAGTACAGCAGCTGGTATTTCACCTCATTGGGGTTGTGGGGTTATGCTGGAGCCTATCCCAGCTGACTTCTGGAAATAGGCGGGGTACACCCTGGACTGGTCGTCACATATAGATAATCATTCACACTCACATTCATACCTATGGACAATTTAGAGTCGCCAATCAACCTAACATGTTTTTGGAATGTGGGAGAAAACCCACGCATGCACGGGGATAACATGCAAACTCCACACAGAGATGCCCAAGCAGTGATTCGAACCCAGGTTTTGCCGATATCCTGACTGTGTGTCCAACATGCTAGCCACTTGTGGGCTCTGGTTCTCCCGGTCATGATAGCCGTAGATTCTGTATTTTGGGATGTAACTCCTGCTTTATACTCAGGGCCGTCTTATATTTGGATCAAAACAGCCTGGTCAGCTTATTTTCAGGGTTTGGAGTTTCGTACGTACCCACTGGATCTGTCTTTGATTTAGTCATGAAATAATGTTTTTACAAAAGTGGGTCTTAACAAAGAGGTGTTGTCTTATATTCGTCTCAAAACAGTCTGAGAATGATGGGTGGTGTCATATTTGGGGTAAAAAACTTTAATCTACTCAACCTGTTTTTTATTTTGTCTTTAACATCTTTTTTTTGACAACTGGATCTTAAAAATGAAATGTCTTATATTTGGTTCAAAACAGACTGAAGATCGTTTTATATTCAGGGTCAAAAATTATATGCAGTACATATCTCACCAATTTGTCTTTCATTTTGTCATGCAAGAATATTTTTCCAGAAAGCAGGTCTTAATAATTGAAGGTTGGTCTTATATTTGTTTCAAAATAGTCTGAAAATGACATTTTTATATTTTGTCATTTATTATATTTTGACATTTTATGTAATGCCATTTTATATTTGGTGTTGAGAGATTCATACATAATATAGACTTAATGTCTTTCCAAAACCGATTAAGGGCTCGTCTTACATTTGGGTTTAAAACGGTCTGATAATGACGGGTCGGCTTATGGTTTCGCTGCTCCACTCACCTTCGATTTTGTCATAAAAATATTTTTCTAAAACCAGATTTAAAAAATAGGGGCTGTATAGTCAGGGTCATCTTAGTATATGCGGGACAAAAGAGTCTAAAACGACGGGTAGTCTTATATTCAGGGTCGCGAGTTTTCTACACATCCACGTGATCTGTTTTTGATATGGTCATTAAATAAGATTTTCCAAAACCATGTCTTAAAAATGAACAGTCGTCTTATATTCCGCTCCAAACATTGGTCTTTTTGGGGGTCAGGAGATTTTATCACGACATCGTGCTGACTCGGGAGGGGCAACTGAGTAATTGAAGGAAATGTAGTCCAGATACGACCCTGTGTGTTAAAACATCATGTGGTGAGAAATCTATTTCCTGCTGTATTTGCTTTTAGGCATCAACCCATCCCGAGGTTCCCATCTGATGGAGCAGTTGTTAGTGTCTGCAGAGAGGCACCATGTTCCCTTGTCATGTAAGCGCCTGGCCCTCCGCTGAGCCCGCCGCCAGCTCCCGCGGCGGTCATGTTCCAATGACGCAGCCCTCGAAGCTGCTCCCCGATCTGCTGTGCAGCTGTCCCCCACCGCCGCTGAGCGCCCACTCTGAGACGCCCTCACCAGACCCCATGGACTCCCTCATCGTTGTCACAGAGTGCGAACCCAGCAGCCGAGCGTCTGGAGGGCAAGGGGATGAGGAGGAGGTAAGACAACCAGCAGACATGCATTCACATCACATCACCTTACCTTTAAAGTTGGACTTAACGAGTATTCTTCACACATGCAATTCCTCACATCGCAGGTGGAGGAAATGGACAGTTCTGAAACGCCGCCCTTCCCCACCCAGTCTTGTGACCTGCTCTCCCACACGGCGCGTCGCTCAGAGGCCCTTCTGCCCGCCGGCGAGGAGCAGAGAGCGCGCTTGAGTCTGTCGGACAGGAAGCTGTCGCTGCAGGAGCGCTCGCACACGACCACGTCACCCTGCGGGTCGCCGGGACTCAATGGCCGCTACATTTACCCGTCTTTACCTTACTCCCCTATCACATCGCCCCACTCTTCTCCACGTTTACCCCGCCGGCCCACCGTGGAATCCCACAGCGTCTCCATCACGGACCTCCAGGTATGGGCACATACTGCGCTTCATTTCCTCTGCCCGTGTATTTCAACAGCTATGATTACATACTATATCACAGAGTACTACATTACTACTCATAGAGTACTAATACTATATACTAAGTACTATATCATACTTCCTCTTAGAGTGGCGGGTGGCATTTATTTACCTAACTGCAGAGATGACCAGGCATCTGTTACAAGTGGAGTTTTGTTGCTCCCATTGCAAATAACATTCATTTTGGTTTCACAATTGATTTTTTCTAATTATTATGTATGTATGTATTTATTTATATTATAAGTAACATTTTAAATTATTACTTTGTATGTATTTTTAAGCTTTTTTCTCAGAAATAAATGATACTTAATTGTAATAATTGAAATAATTTTATGTATATAGTAGAATATATAGTCAGATATTTTTTATTTTTATATATATAATAATAATAATAATTTGTTAATATAATAACAAAAATATTTATTAAACATTTTTCTTTGTGTTTTTCAGAAATAAATAATCATAATACAAATAATATACATACATAATATATATATATTATATATATATATAATTTCTGTATCTAATAGTTGATATATATATTATATTTGCAATAGAATAGAATAGACATTCTTGGGCATATGCAGCAGCAGTTTTGTCTTTAAATCCCACTGGCATCTTTACCAACGCTTCATCTGCTGTGCAGGTGGTGTTTTTGTTGCCATAGTAACGGCAATTAGGTAAGCCACCCAGTCGAACCACCTGTCAGGGGGGAAAAAATATTTTACGGCATTTAAGTGTACAGCACGTCTGGCCCTGATTTTAGGTGCAGCATTTATTGGAGCCACTATTTGAGGAAATACTTTATTTTGTGTATCGATTTAGACACCCCCACATCTGTACTAATTAGCACTAAATATTGTTTTTCAAGCTTTGCCAGTAGTGAAAGCTGAGCTTTGTGGATGCAAAGGTAAGGAAAGGTAAGGTCTCCATAGACGTAGAAGGTAGCAGACGGACCTTGGTTAGCTTTTAGCCGAGACGTCCTCACCCAGTCGTTGGCAGTCAACGAGCAGATAATGTAGAGTTTGTTCTGCGTCGTACAGCGTGAGCTGGCAGCGCCACACTTTTCCCCCGATGCTATATTTTAAAAATAGCAGCTTGCTTCGTCACTGTATCCCTCTGTGCTGTAGTCTGGCTTCAGATTCTTCACTGCAGCACCCGCTCATACCGCAGGACAAAAGAGTCTTCAAAGATGCGTCCTACTGTATGACACGCCGCATAATAAGCAGATAATGATTCTGTCAACTTTTTCTTTTGAGTTTACTGAGCTGTAACTCCGGGGAGGTAAATTGGAGATTGATATGATGTCCTTGCCAAGCACATTTTATAACAAGCGTCTTCTTGTCTTGTCTCACACCCCCCCACCCGTCTCTGCTGTTGGCTGCTCGTCAAGGACTGCGTTCAGCTCAACCAGTACAAGCTGAAAGACGAGATTGGAAAGGTACCGTCCCGATTGCTCCCCTTGTCACTTTTCCCCTCCAGCTCCATACCACATGCCTGTCAAGTGTCGCTAGCGCTCATCAACCAGGATGTGTAATGCGCTGCCTGATATCCTCTCCTCGGATGTCCTCATTTCCTATTCTCTCTCCCTTTCTGAGTGTGTGTGTGTGTGTGTGTGTGTGCAAAGCAGACGGCCCACCAGAGAGTTGCAAGATTGATGAGAGGCCGGTATAAATAGGTGCTCTCCGAGGGTTGTGCCAGGCACTGTGGATTCTTTTTGTGTGTGACTTAATTAAAGATAGAATGTAGGGACAGGCGTTAGACTACGTTTCCTTGATGTAGACAAGGAATTACCATACTGACACAAATATAAGAAAATAATTTAAAAAAAGACCCAGCAAAAATGGCAAACCAGCAAAAAGACATATGAGGTAATGAGAAAGACTTGAAATGTTGATACAAAGACCTTAGAAAAACAAGTGTAACATTTTTAGCCTTCAATACGCAAATTACACATCTAAACGTCATCTAGCCCCCCCGACAACGCATCACCACAAATAGATTGCAATCCTTTGGGAAATGTCAGTGATCAATAGTAATAAAGATGTTCTATTTCATAGCTGCTTTGCGGCTCTCCTCTGTTGTTTTGCTAAAAACCCGTCAGACACTTTTTTATTCTCTTCAGGTCTCCGTCACCTGTATGTGTGTGGGAGTGACTGGAAGAAAAACGACTGGTTAGAGGTGTAGATGATTGGCACCACCTGTTTTTGCATGTTTTAATCTGACCCCTGAATGTAAGACGACTGGTCTTTTTAAAAGGTTTTTTTTTACTGGGGAAAAATATTATTTTTGACAAATTGATTTTAAAAAATTTACATGGCCAAAAATGTTTTTAACTATCCACCCCATTTTCTATGCCGCTTATCCTTACTAGGGGGTGCTGGAGCCTATCCCAGCTGGGGTACACCCTGAACTGGTGGCCAGCCAATCACAGGGCACATATAGACAACTATTCCCACCCACATTCATACCTATGGAAAATTTAGAGCCGCCAATCAACCTAGCATGTTTTTGGAATGTGGGAGGAAACTAGAGTACCTGGAGAAACCCCCCCCACACGCGGGGAGAATATGCAAACTCCACACAGAGATGCGGAGATTTGAACCCAGGTCTTCCCGATGTCCTGACTGTGTGGTCTACATGCTAACTACTCGTCCATGTTAAAACTATTAAAAAATATATAATAATAACAAATATATACGTATATTGTGTGTTGAAGGTAATGTTTAGCAGACCAGAGTTGGATAAAACGTCTAATAAAGGAAACCTTGTTTATCGCGGTAAGTCATTAGTCGACCTGACCATGATAAATGAATTTCCTCGAGGTAAGGTTCCTTATTTATAAATGTATTATTTTTGTAGCTAGAGCATAGAAAACATGTTTTACAGCCTTCCAAATATATTTTTAAGCAGTATTAGAGCCCCCTAGACATGAAATAATACCCCTATAGTCGCCTTTACACCCCTATTACCCAGTCAATAATAATAAACACATAATGTCTCACAGTATATTATACACTACCGCTCAAAAGTTTGAGATCACTTGGAAATGTTTTTGGCCGGTCTGAGATATGTTTTTTTGTCTTGGCAGTCCTGCCATGAAGTCCAGCATCCTGATGTCACCGCTTCACTGTTGATACTGACGCTGGTGTTTGACGGCTACTATTTAGTGAACCTGCCAGGTGACGACCTGTGAGGCGTCTTTGTTTTAAGCTACACACTCTCAGATATTTGTCTTCTTGCACAGTTGTGCATCGTTTTTCTGTCCTTGTTAGACCCAGTTTGTGTTGCTCTCTGAAGGGAGTAGTTAACAGCATAGTAAGAGATTTTAGTTTTAGTTTAGATTTTTAGATGGGTTTCTAATAATCTATTAGCCTTATAAAATGATGAACTTGGATTAGCAGCCATACCAGGAGATTGATGCAGAGGACTGACAGTTGTTGATAGTAGGCCTCTATGCAAAAATGTACATCCTTCTTTGAAAATCATCTGATTCATTTTAATTGTTTGTGAAATGGTAAAAATTGTTTGTGAAATGCACGAAAATTAGTTTTTCTTTGGAAAACAAAGAAATTTGCAAGTGATCCCAAACTTTTGAGCGGTAGTCTATATTCAGTATGTATATAAAAAATACATTATATAGGCTCACACGGGCCGCACAGTGGCCTAGTGCCGTGCGATTGGCTGGCGAACGGTCCAGGATATATACCCTACCTTTCGCCCAACACTCTTGACTCTAAGCGACACAGAAAATGAATGAATAGACTCACACATGTTAACATCTTTGTTTACGTACTGTCCTGTACAATGCTCCTGTAGTGGCCATTGGTCTACTCAATGTAACATTACTGACACCTAGTGACCAGTGTGGAGTACTGCACATCAATACAATCAGGTTACAATTGAGTGCATCACATAATCAGTTCACAGTTCCACATGTCCAAAAGGAGTAGGAAGAATCAAAGCTTATTAAATCCTACCCCTCCATTTGGTACTTTTACAATCAATAACTGTTACATTTATTCACTTCCTGACTGTCTGATATAATGTATTTATTTTTATTGTGATTATTAATTATTATTATTTTGTATGTTTTTGTCACATACCGAAGTACGAGGTTGTATGACCATACAATGACATAATGGGTACCATAGTAACCATCAATATAGTGATATATATAGCACATCATGACTGGTTCAAGGATCTGGCTCTTCATCCTTGTATTTAGCAAACATCCAGTGCTTGTATTGTTTCTTGAATATGCATAATTGTTTTCTTTAAACTAATAATAGGCCATATTCAACCACACGACAACATAATTTAGTAATAATGACATTCACAGTGCAAAGTGATGAGGGACGGCTATCTGTTTGCAAATGAGCTCTTCAATTAATAATCTATACTGTCTTCACATCAAGAGCGCCCCTGCAGGTTGCAGCCAAGTACTGCATTGCATTTATACGATGAATATACAATCAACTCTGCACCATCACGTTTTTAATCTATTTTGCACACAGATACGTAACAGTAGAGCCTACAATTGAGCGTACCTTCCCCCAGGAAGTATAACGACAACATAGCCTCTCTGATGTGCTCCTCTCAGTTAGAAGCTATTTCTCTCCCTCAGGCATGTAAGTGAGCCTCGTTTCTGCTCTGTGTGGGAGTGCCACGGAATTAATCCCCCATCCCATTTCCTTCATTAGCCTGAAATCAAAATTGAAAGGGAGAGGGAGAGACGACGCAAATGCTGTCTATTGTTGCTTTGAGACAGCTGGTGCAACACGAGTGCGTGCCATCAGCCCACTCACGTCCTCCATGTTTGTGTATATCATCTTTTGTATGATATTCTCTGATTGCTGTTTTTTCCCCCTCCTTAAAACTCCAGGGCTCCTATGGGGTTGTCAAGCTGGCTTACAACGAAGACGACGACACGTACTATGTGAGTCGTCGTTCCTCTTAATATCTCTAATAACCGAGCCCACTTGTCACATTAAGTGTACATGCAACGCTGTGTGTGTGTGTGTGTGTGTGTGTGCACACCAGTTCAGTAATAAGACATCATTGCAACAACTTCCGAGGTTGCTGTGCAATGATCGTCACAGCAGTTCTCATTAAACCGTGTGATGCAGATAGACTGCGAAGTGCAGATTACGGGGACCGCACGGCACATTGTCTCATTATATCACCACCATATTAAGAACTGAGAGCATTGGCTATAATTTAATATACATTTATTATCATTTAAAATCAAATGTCCCCATAGGAAGTCATTGGAAGGATGTGTTACAAAACTCTTTTTAGTAACATAACACAGTCCACTGTGATTAGGATACGTCACGTACAGTGAAGAAAATAAGTATTTGAACACCCTGCTATTTTGCTATTTCTCCCACTTAGAAATCATGGAGGGGTCTGAAATTTTCATCGTAGGTGCATGTCCACTGTGAGAGAGATAAACTAAAAAGAAAAATCCAGAAATCACAATGCATGATTTTTTAACAATTTATTTGTGTGATACAGCTGCTAATAAGTATTTGAACACCTGAGAAAATGAATGTTAATATTTGGTACAGTAGCCTTTGTTTGCTATTACAGAGGTCAAACGTTTCCTGTAGTTTTTCACCAGGTTTGCACACACTGCAGGAGGGATCTTGGCCCACTCCTCCACACAGATCTTCTCTAGATCAGTCAGGTTTCTGGGCTGTCGCTGAGAAACACGGAGTTTGAGCTCCCTCCAAAGATTTTCGATTGGGTTCAGGTCTGGAGACTGGCTGGGCCATGCTAGAACCTTGATATGCTTCTTACGGAGCCACTCCTTGGTTTTCCTGGCTGTGTGCTTCGGGTCGTTGTCGTGTTGGAAGACCCAGCCACGACCCATCTTCAATGCTCTGACAGAGGGAAGGAGGTTGTTCCCCAAAATCTCACAATACACGGCCCCAGTCATCCTCTCTTTAATGCAGTGCACTCGTCCTGTCCCATGTGCAGAAAAACACCCCCAAAGCATGATGCTACCACCCCCATGCTTCACAGTAGGGATGGTGTTCTTCGGATTGTACTCTTCATTCTTCTTCCTCCAAACACGCTTATTGGAATTATGACCAAAAAGTTCTATTTTGGTCTCATCTGACCATAAAACTTTCTCCCATGACTCCTCTGTATCATCCAAATGGTCATATGCAAACTTAAGACGGGCCTTGACATGTGCTGGTTTAAGCAGGGGAACCTTTCGTGCCATGCATGATTTCACATCATGACGTCTTAGTGTATTACCTACAGTAACCTTGGAAACGGTGGTCCCAGCTCTTTTCAGGTCATTGACCAAGTCCTGTCGTGTAGTTCTGGGCTGATTCCTCACCTTTCTTAGAATCATTGAGACCCCACGAGGTGATATCTTGCATGGGGCTCCACTCCGATTGAGATTGACCGTCATGTTTAGCTTCTTCCATTTTCTAATGATAGCTCCAACAGTGGACCTTTTTTCACCAAGCTGCTTGGTAATTGCTCCGTAGCCCTTTCCAGCCTTGTGGAGGTGTACAATTTTGTCTCTGGTGTCTTTGGACAGCTCTTTGGTCTTCGCCATGTTACAAGTTAAAGTCTTACTGATTGTATGGGGTGGACAGGTGTCTTTATGCAGCTAACGACCTCAAACAGGTGCATCTGATTCAGGATGATACATGGAGTGCAGGTGGACTTCTAATGGGCAGACTAACAGGTCTTTCAGGGTCAGAATTCTAGATGATACACAGGTGTTCAAATACTTATTTGCAGCTGTATCACACAAATAAATTGTTAAAAAATCATGCATTGTGATTTCTGGATTTTTCTTTTTAGTTTATCTCTCTCACAGTGGACATGCACCTACGATGAAAATTTCAGACCCCTCCATGATTTCTAAGTGGGAGAAATAGCAAAATAGCAGGGTGTTCAAATACTTATTTTCTTCACTGTATATACTGTTTTGCACGCTGGAAGGGGTGTTGCAACAACAGAATGTGTTCTGCCTTCTTTAAATATCGTCCCTGGCTGGGACCTCCTTTTCGGGTGTTCAGGTGTAACAGTGCACCGACTCCCTGACCTCTGTAGCATTCATTAGCACTTTATACTTAAATGATCTTTCCGACAGTCAAGCAGCCAATATTAGTTTTCTCTGTCTGAGCTTTTTCTGATGTTCCTTATCACTGATGTGATGATGACTTCCCACTGCGGCTTGGGAAACATAATTATTCACTAATAATTATATTGAAATACTATTTATGATAATTTCATAATTATTATTTATTGCAAAAATTTCAATAGTTTGTACTAAATAATGTATTTATTATAATCATTATTTAGAAATGGTAATAATCCTAATCCTAATAATGTGTTTCGCCGTCCAAATCCCTGCAGGCCATGAAGGTTCTGTCCAAGAAGCGGCTGATGCGGCAGGCGGGCTTCCCACGTAAGTTAGCATCCATCAACATTGAAACGCTCGCCGCCATTTTTGTGCTGTAATTCCTCCTCCTAAACCGTCACCAGGACGACCCCCTCCTCGCGGAGCCAAGGCGGACCCCGAGGGCCCCCCGCAACCTAAAGGCCCCCTGGAACGGGTCTACCAGGAGATCGCCATACTGAAGAAGTTGGACCATCCTAATGTGGTGAAGCTAGTAGAGGTGAAGAACAAAAATCCTGTAATAAGCCTTGATGTTGTGTGTGTGTGCGTGTTTTCATTTCCGTCTCTTGTGTGAATCGTGTGCCAGGTTTTGGATGACCCCAGTGAGGACCATCTGTACATGGGTACGTTGTGCCCAGAAAGCCTTTTTCTTGCACACATGTCCGCCATACACATGCACGATAATGAATATTGTCGTTTACTAATGACATTTGTGTTTGTGTCACAGTGTTTGAGCTGGTCAAACAAGGGTAAGCCTCTATTATTGTCACTACACTGGAAATGCTTCAATCTCATTAGTTATGATTGCTAATTGAGCATGTGCGTGTGTGTGTGTGTCTCTATCCAGGGCGGTGATGGAGGTGCCGACAGATAAACCCTTCAGCGAGGACCAGGCTCGCTTTTATTTCCAGGATCTGCTCAGGGGAATTGAGTATTGTGAGTTCCACGGACATCCTGTTATCTTTACATGAGCCATTACATACAGAAACACAGCATTAACACATGATGCCTGGATGCATCCCGGTGTGTAAAAACCTCTCAAGCAGCCGTATTTTAACACCAAAACTTCATTTACAGTACATTCACCAATGTGTGTGTATTTAGTTAGTTAGTTAGTAGCTGATTCAGCAGCTACAATCTCCAAGCTAGACAACAAATACAACATATCTTCTATATTCTGGTGTTAAACCATGCCAATGTTTCAGATAATGAGGTTTGTGCATTTGGAAGTGAGCCCTGAAAGAAGTTTAGGATGGCTCAAAACGCTGCGTTTCAAAAGGCGTGGTAAAACTGCCCCTTTGTGATGTCACAGAGGGGCGGATGTCCTTGTATGGGCGTGTGTGTAAGCCAGATAAGCTCTCTGCACTCCTCCGTTCTATTCAAGCTCTGCTCCTCTGTTTAGTTGCTAGCAATGGCTCGTACGGAATTTGTCAATTTCAGACTGGACTGTTGAATACATTAAAACAGAACGTTTTCGTTGGAAGCATGAAATCCAAAGAAATACAGCTGAATTAGTGCAGATTAGCAAGAACTACAACGCTTTCTGTGCTCTATAGGAGTCACTCAATAAAAAGGGCCAAAAAATGAGCAATGCTAGCTTCTGTGAGTCTATATTATGTCTTCTATTTGTCTTGTTTTCTCTTTTGATGTTCTTGCCCCCATCCTTGCCCAGATGGGGGTTCAGATCAGGGGATGTTGTCTCTTGTCATCTATTCTTGCCAGTTTGTAAAGCTCTTTAAGTACGACACCTACTACATTGGGTAATAGGAGTGTAAAGTTGACCACAGGGTGTTATTTTATGTCTAAAGGGCTCTAATAAGGGTAAAAAAGAAAATATAGAATGTTGTAAGCAGGTTCTCTATGCCCTTACTACTAAATTGAATTTATATATAAAGAATTCTACTTCATGTATCACTGTAGCCACATCCACATCTTCTATATGAAAGCTGACATATCTGATGCTTCTATATTTATTTCATGTCTGCACTGCTGATACAGCTGGTACTGTATGTCATCTCCGCAGTACATTATCAGAGGATCATCCACAGAGACGTGAAGCCCTCCAACCTGCTGGTGGGTGAGGACGGACACATCAAAATCGCCGACTTCGGCGTCAGCAACCAGTTTGAGGGGGCTGACGCCCTCCTGACGAGCACCGTGGGGACTCCCGCCTTCCTCGCCCCCGAGACGCTGTCAGAGACCAGGAAGAACTTCTCCGGCAAGGTGAAGTCAAAGTCAGCTGGCTTGTCAGCGCCCTCTGGAGATGCTAGGCGGTGCTACAAGGCATTTCCCGGTTTCCATTTGTCAATACTCTCATATAGTGTTTTTTTTTCCAATGAATCGTGCAGGCTTTGGATGTTTGGGCCATGGGTGTGACGCTGTATTGCTTTGTCTTTGGAGTGGTGAGTCATTTTTTCAATAAACTTTCACTTTCTTCTACGAATCTCCTCAAAGCAACACCTTTATTTGTCTTTATGTTTAGTGTCCATTTATGGATGAGCGCATCCTCAGCCTGCATCAGAAAATCAAAACGCTGCCAGTGGAGCTACCAGAACAGTCAGTTTCTACACTTTTTTTTTTTTTTTTTTACTCCCAAGCGTGACTCTTACTGTCTTAACAGTGCCGACATATCAGATGACCTCAAAGATTTGTTGCTGAAAATGTTGGACAAGAATCCAGAGAGCAGAATATCCATTCCACAGATGAAGGTAAGCTGCAACATTCACTCTTCTTTCATGCACTCAGCTCTTTTTATTCGTTTGATTGGTCTTCCAGGTGCACCCGTGGGTGACCCGGCACGGCGCCGAGCCCCTCCCTCCGGAAGACGACGCCTGCTGTATGCTTATTGAGGTGACGGAGGAGGAAGTGGAGAATTCCGTCAAACACATCCCCAGCCTGGCCACAGTGGTAAACGCTTGTCACTTCACTTTTTACTTTTTATCCCAGTGAGTGATGGACCGTCCAAGTAGGAGTTTGTTGTCATTATTAACACACTTCTCTTCATTTTAATGTTCTATTACGTTCATGCAATTGACTTAATTTGATGTATTCTGTGCTCTAATTATTATGGAGGTTTGAGAGCATATTAAATGTATCAAATTCATTCATTCATTTTCTACCGCTTTTCCTCACGAGGGTCGCGGGGGTGCTGGAGCCTATCCCAGCTGTCTTCGGGCGTAAGGCGGGGTACACCCTAGACTGGTCGCCAGCCAATCACAGGGCACATATAGACAAACAACCATTCACACTCACATTCATACCTATGGACAATTTGGAGTCGCCAATTAACCTAGCATGTTTTTGGAATGTGGGAGGAAACCGGAGTACCCGGAGAAAACCCACGCATGCACAGGGAGAACATGCAAACTCCACACAGAGATATGTATCAAATTAAATACATTAATTTAATATTAAATTAAATTAATAAAAAACATAATATCATTTGTTTTTTTTAGCGGTGTGGTACATACAGTGCATCCGGAAAGCATTCACAGCGCTTCACTTTTTCCACATTTTGTCATGTTACAGCCTCATTCCAAATTGTATTAATTTAATCTCTTACCTCAAAATTCTACACAAAATACTCCATTATGACAATGTGAAAAAGTTTTTTTTTGACTTTTTTTGAATTTATTAAAAATAGAAAACTAAGAAATCACATTTACATAAGTATTCACAGCCTTTGCCATGAAGCTCAAAATTGAGCTCTGGTGCATCTTTTTTCCACTGATCATCCTTGAGATCTTTCTACAGCTTAATTGGAGTCCACCTACAGTAAATTCAGTTGATTGAACATGACTTGGAAAAGCACACACCTGTCTATATAAGGTCCCACAGTTGACTGTGCATGTCAGAGCACAAACACCAAGCATGAAGTCAAAAGAACTGTCTGTAGACCTGCGAGACAGGATTGTCTTGAGGCACAAATCTGGGGAAGGATACAGAAAAATGTCTGCTGCTTTGAAGGTCCCAATGAGCACAGTGGCCTCCATTATTTGTAAATGGAAGACGTTTGGAACCACCAGGACTCTTCCTAGAGCTGGCCGGCCTTCTAAACTGAGCGATCGGGGAAGAAGGGCCTTAGTCAGGGAGGTGACCAAGGCCCCGATGGTCACTCTGTCAGAGCTCCAGCGTTCCTCTGTGGAGAGAGGAGAGCCTTCCAGAAGGACAAGCATCTCTGCAGCAATCCACCAATCAGGCCTGTATGGTAGAGTGGCCAGACGAAAGCCACTCCTTAGTAAAAGGAACATGGCAGCCCGTCTGGAATTTGCCAAAAAGCACCTGAATGACTCTCAGACCATGAGAAACAAAATTCTCTGGTCTGATGAGACAAAGATTGAACTCTTTGGTGTGAATGCCAGGCGCCATGTTTGGAGGAAACCAGGCACTGCTCATCACCAGGCCAATACCATCCCTACAGTGAAGCATGGCGGTGGCAGCATCATGCTGTGGGGATGTTTTTCAGCAGCAGGAACTGGCAGACTAGTCAGGATAGAAGGAAAAATGAATGCAGCAATATATAGAGATATCCTGGATGAAAACCTGCTCCAGAGCGCTCTTGTCCTGCTGAAAAATGAACCTTCGCCCCAGCCTGAGGTCAACCACCCGAAGCACACAGCCAAGATCTCAAAAGATTGGCTTCAGAACCACTCCATGAATGTCCTGGAGTGGCCCAGCCAGAGTCCAGACTTGAATCCGATGGAACATCTCTGGAGAGATCTGAAAATGGCTGTGCACAGACGTCTCCCATCCAACCTGATGGAGCTTGAGACTTATTGCAAAGAAGAATGGGCAAAACTGCCTAAAGATAGGTGTGCTAAACTTGTGGGATCATATTCAAAAAGACTTGAGGCTGTAATTGCTGCCAAAGGTGGATCAACAAAGTATTAAGCAAAGGCTGTGAATACTTATGTAAATGTGATTTTTTTGTTTTCTATTTTTAATAAATTCAAAACATGTCAAAAATTTTTTTTTTCACATTGTCATAATGGAGTATTTTGTGTAGAATTTTGAGGTAAGAGATTAATTTAATACAATTTGGAATGAGGCTGTAACATGACAAAATGTAGAAAAAGTGAAGCGCTGTGAATACTTTCCGGATGCACTGTATATTGGAACATCTGCCATAAAACATGAAATAAAAAGAAATGTAAAATATATAAAGTACAGTTATTATTATTATTATTATTATTATCTTCTTTAAAGTAAATAAAAGATAAAATCAATAACAAATTAAACAATTAAATAATCCATTAAAATAATTATGAAAATAATACAAAATATAAATAAATATAAAATCTCTGCCATAAAGAAGAGTCAATAAATTAAATATAGAAATAAATGAAGGAAAACAGTTTCCTTTAAAAAAACAAGTTTTTTTAAATATTAATTAAAAAATTATAATTTATTCATGTAAATATAATTAAAATTAAAAATAAACTGTAACATTTCACGTTTGTAATTTATTTTTATTTGTAAAGTGACATATTCAATAAGTATTAAGATAAATCAATACCACCAAATTGTCCATAGGTATGAATGTGAGTGTGAATGGTTGTTTGTCTATATGTGCCCTGTGATTGGCTGGCCACCAGTCCAGGGTGTACCCCACTTCTCGCCTGAAGACAGCTGGGATAGGCTCCAGCACGCCCATGACCCTCATGAGGACCCTCATGAATGAATGAATAAATCAATACATTTTGAGGAATTATTAAATAAATGCAAAATACAAACATGAATATATGAATTAATATCAATGAAAAATAATAGAAATTAAGAAAACTAGAGGGGGGAAATGTAAAAAAAACCCTGTAGCGTTATTAAATGTATTTTTTAAAAAACTTTTTTCAGATCCTGGTGAGAACCATGTTGAGGAAGCGCTCCTTCGGGAACCCCTTCGACTGGGGTCGTAAAGAAGGTTGTGGCAGCTTACAGACGTAAGGACTTTACGCCGCAAACAGAAAAGTACTTTCAATTAAAACCAAAAAATACTTTCAGCACTGGTCTCTTTGCATCATTGCTGTTTTTGTTATAGGAAACAGCAGCCTGGCGACAGCACGAGGAGCGTGGATCTTCCTTATGTGGGAGAAGACGAAGCTCTTTCCTGATGCGCCAGGTTGGATTTATCCTTTATTCCCGCCACGCCGACACCCCTTTACTTTTCTACTGTTCAACTCACACCTACTGTACTGTACTGTACTGTACGCTGCCTATATGTGGAAATGGCATGGCCGTGTGGGGGGACAAGGACATTTAAGGACATCGTCTCCTTCTACGAGACTGTGGGAACATTCCAGGAGGAGAGGCTCCTCCTCCTCCTTGTCCTATCTTTGCATGCTTCTCTGGTGTTAGCATGCTCAGTCTCAGGCGTCCACTCCGTGTTCCGCCGTAGTCTGGTCTCCTTTTTGACAACACTTTCAGGTACGACAACAGCACACACTTTATGAAGTCAGGGAGGACCTTCTCAGTCTTCATCACTTTTAAGTACGACAAAAAAAAAAACTCAACCGTTTCCCCGCTTGTGTCCCATCTTGTAATATATTTGATTTCAAAGGACGCTAAAAAAAACAAAAAGGGATGGACTGTTTACTGAGTGCACGTGTTCTGGTGACTTTATAAGCTATTTGAACCTTTTTACGAAGAATAGAAAGCTTTAATGAAGGTGTAGTGCTTTGTGAACAATCACACCCCATCACTCCAACATGCTAGGTGAACATTCTTAATCTTTTGCAAGGTGCTTCTGGTGAATCTTTAAAGAGTCCCTGACATGATTGATCAACTTTGCTTATATATGCATCCATTTTCTATACCGTTTATTCTCATGAGGGTGGCAGGCATGCTGGAGCCTATCCCAATATTGCTTATTTATTTGTAATTACCGTCTACATTGTTACATTTTTGAAAGAAAACAGTAAATTGTCAAAAATGACATTTATAGTGCAACACATGATGAGTTCGCTTGCTGTTCAGCCTCCTTTCCAGAAGTGACATCTGCTAAAGCGTAAACAATAGCATCTCGAAGTATAGCTAGTTGACTTGGTTCGGTATATTTTTGATAGAAATAGTAGTCATATGAAAATGTTGTGTTGCTGCTGGATGTTCAACGTATTTAAGTGATACTGTAAGTTTGTTTGTTTCACAAAAGTGGAAGGTTTAAAAAGGTAAATGTTAAAAAATCACTTGCATAGTGCTTTTCCACCTCCATTTATTTACTGATGACGACTGATCAGGAGGAACTGGAGGTTCAGTATCTTTGCCCAAGGATACTTTCATTTTGAAAAAGAATACTATTCGTCGTGTTAACATTCCGATACCAATCTTTATCTCCATGTCTTAAGGCTTAAGTCCATCTTCTGCCAAATGTTTCTTCCTCCTCCATCCATCCATCCATTTTCCTCCGCTTACCCGGGTCCGGGTCGCGGGGGCAGCAGTCTTAGTAGGGAAGCCCAGACTTCCTGGTCCCCGGCCACCTCCTCCAGCTCCACCGGGAGGACACCAAGGCGTTCCCAGGCCAGCTGTGAGACATAGTCCCTCCAGCGTGTCCTAGGTCTGCCCCTGGGCCTTTTCCCGGCTGGGCATGCCCGGAACACCTCACCAGGGAGGCGTCCGGGAGGCATGAGCCAGATTTGGCCGCCGAAGACCAGGTCGCCCATGCACCCGCCCTTGACCACCACCCAACACACAATGCACCGGACCCTTATGCTTGCCCCCGTAGGTGGTGGGTCTACGAGGGGGTTCTTCCTCCTCGAAAACTAGTAACACATCGATGTCGGCTACGATGACTGTGTCACCGCCATGACGTCACTTCCTGAAATGATTCCTGCCGCGATGTAGAACATAATTACAGCTAATACTGTATATAACATATTTTAGCAAAGCTGATCAATCATGTCAATAAGTAACATCACCCCATGAAGGTATAATCGATAGCTGGTCTTTGTATTCCTCCTAACTTCTCTTCTCCAATCTCCAGGTGAAAATACGTTTTGTGTCGTTTATGTTCAGAAGGCACTGATCTTGTTTGCAAAGACACCAAAAAAGCTGAATTTTATATGTAAAGAACCTTTAAATACATTTTGATGAGGGATTTTTTTGTACAAATCTATGCATGACATATCTAAAAAAAAATAAAATGTAGAGAAAAGATGTGCCATGTGGAGGCGGACTTTCCAACCAACTTCTTCTTTTCAAGTTCATCACAGCAGTTCATCACCGGAGGTGTCTAATCAACATGCTAGAATATTGATCATATAATCAATGCTTCCACACAGCCGCTACTGTACGTCAGCACTGCTTGATGTTGAATGTATACAAAAAAGGGATTTTTATTTAAGTTTCTTGCACATTTCTCCACCCTCCATTTGTCTTGTTCTTGTTTAAGATGAGAACTATGCATTCCTCTTTCTTTTCTTCCTTTAATCATTATTTTAGTGCACCTACAAGGAATATTACAAGGGGTAGATCTAAAAATAATAATTTGGATATATATATTTTTTAACCTGGGGGGAAAAAGTTGTCGTACAAGAACAAAAAATTCATGAGAAAAATATATATAAAATCTAAAATTTTACATTATAATAAATATTATATATAATATATAAATATATATTAAAATTATAATTATATATTAGTTGGTATTATTTATTTATTATAATTTTTTAAAATATTTTTATTATATAAACTTTTTAAAAAGAAAACACATCTGAATCTTACCAGAATATAGTTGGGATCTTAAGGAATAAGAAGTTGTAATATTGAATACTAATAGTAGACGTAAAGAGGAAAAAAGGTCACTTTTACAAGAATAAAGTTGTATTATGAGAATAAAGTCATAATATTATCAAGTAAAAAAAAGTTTTAATCTCATGAGAATAAAGTGGTAATGTCATGTGAAAACTTTTTCACAGTAATACTTTTAATACTTTAATGGAATCCTTCACTTTCCAAAGTCACAACAATAAAGTCAAGGAGTTTTCAAAATATTTTCACCTAAAACCCACATTACCACATTAGACGTTAGCAATGCTGTAGAAAAAAGAGAAAAACGCTAAAATGCTAAAGCTACTTACCATGGAGAGACGTCTTGAAGTAACTTGGGACTATCCAGTCTCTTCTTCCGGATCGGATTCGGGATCCAACACATACAGCTGTATGCTTAAAAAGATAAACTCCTATACTGTTTATCAACTATAAAAGTTGGCCTCACACCTAGCAGCACAAGACCAGACGTCCTCCTGAGCACTTGGGCGCATGGAATAAATTCATTGTGGAATAAATTAATTGGTGGAATAAATTAAAACAGACTGTTTTCGCGGAAATAGGTGCAGATTCCGTAAGATCTATAGGAACTGCTCTATAGGAGTCCACAACTCAATACAAAGGGACAAAAAATAATCATAATAGGTCCTGCTTTATTTTACCAGAATATAATACTTTGACAATACTAATTTTATGTGAATATCGTCCTAATTTTAATTTTCCAAACTCAAAATATTACAGTAATAAAGTAGTGAAGTTATGAGAAACTTACTCATTTTTAATTCCCCCCCCCCGACCTGTTGCTCCTTGGTAGAGCACAAAAAGAGTGAGAATATGCAAAAATAAAAATAATAATAATAATAATAATAAATAAAACGAGATGATATTGATGTGATATTCCAAATAGGCTGCACAAGCTGGCCGTGGTTATTTCAATCTTGGACTGAGGTGAAGGTAAAACAATTGAATGTTTCAATTGCTGGATCAGTATTTTCATTTCCATACATTTACCAATCAGATATTCATGTTGACCTGCTGTACTGTATGTATGATATTTATATACTGTATAATCCTACGTCACAATGCATGCCAAACACACACAAACACACACTGTATTGTCACAGCATGCGACACAAATATACATACTTACTATCTTCTTCAAGGGTTGAATAAAAACATGACTATATTGGAGACATTTTTCATGTGAATATTTCTTCTCATTAGGATCGGACGATTTCCATAAAAACAAAAAAAAACCCAAAAAACATGATCAGCACTCCAATCCGTGCCAGTGTGTTTGATCACTCCCTTCAAACCTCATGCTCCACTTCTTTACACGCGTTGATTAGCTGTTGATGATTGCTGCTAACTAGCTAGCTATACAGAATTATCCGCCTAGCTTCTGGGCTTCGGATTCCAAATGTGACTTTTTACCACAGAGACCTTTTGTTTTTAAAACAAACAAGCAATGCGGTTAGTTTGGAGCAGTTTTTTGTCCCACTGGGGAGTGGATATCACATCCATAGGCTTACGTACCTGTCACTGTGCAATTTAACTATCTTGTTGACATGATACTGATTATATCTTTACTTGTTTTGTCTTCTTATTTTGTCGCACAGAAATGTTTCATATCATCAAACAAATGTAAATATTAGTGACAACACAACTGAACACAAAATGCAGTACTTAGTTGTTATTATTAAGGGAGGAAAAAAAATCCAAATTACATGACCCTGTGTGAAAAATGTATTGCCCTTCCTTAATAAAACATAACTTAATTGTGAATTATCAGTGTGGAAAAGTTTATAAAGCCATTTTCTCGAGCTTTGGGACTCCAGCAAACCACAGTGAGAGCCAGTATCATCAAGTGGCAAAAACATGAATCAGTGATGAATTCCCATTAGTGGTTGGCCATCCAAAATAACCCCAAGAGCGCATCGATGACTCATCCAACAGGTCACAAAAGACCCTACAACAGCATCCACCATGATCCCCAAGACCTTTGAGAAAATACTCTGTGGTCTGAGTTGAAAAAAGTTGAACTTTTTTGAACAGTAAAATATGGCGGTGGTAGTGTGATGGTCTGGGGCTGTTTTGCTGCTAAAGGAGAATGTCCGACCATCTGTCGGTGACCTCAAACTGCAGCAGGACCATGATACAAAAACACACCAGCAGGTCCAAAATTCCCCCACGGCTGTAAGAGACTCATTGCAAGTTATCACAAACCCTTGATTGCAGTTGTTGCTGCTAAGGGTGGCCCAACCACTTAGTATTAACTGTAGGTGGGAATCACTTTTTCACACTGGGCCATGTATAGCTTTGGATTTTTATTCATTTTATTCATTTAAAAACAGTATTTTGTGTTCAGTTGTGTTTTAGTGTAACGAAAATAAGAAATCAGGAAGGGCCCTGTGCAACTAAATCAATTACCCTAAATCAACAGAAAAATGTACAGTTGATCTATATGGGATCCATGTGGGATCCCTACTTGCAGACAACATATGAAGAAAGTATTCATTGCAAACACAAACACATGCTTTTATTCATGGAGTTGCCCTTTTATTGTATTTCAGTTCTACTTGAGCTTTTTCAATTTTCACTCTCGTCAAAGCCCTTTTTGTTTCACCTTCTGTACATGCCCCCCCCCCCTCCCAAAAAAAAGGTATAAAGGTATTAGGGATGGGCATAATCATTGATTCAATCAGAGGGATGTTTTGGGACCTAAGGGTAAGAAAAATAATAATACAGTCGTCCCTCGGTTCTCCTATTCTGTCTGGAAGTGGTAAGTGGCATCTTACTTTGTCCAGCTTCCCTACTCCGTTTGAAACCCTTTCTGAAGGGGCTAACTGGTTAGCTCGCTAGCTTGTTAGCTTGCGAGCTATCGGCCATCTGGAGCATAAAAGTTGTGCAATCCGGAGTAAACACTGAAAAATAGGAGTCTAATAGTGACTATAGGGGTGTTATGTCACGTCTACAGGGCTCTGATAAAGTAAAAAAAAATTATTTCAACTCTGAACCCCTGACATCACTTCCTGTCCCCCGTCAATTCTGCTCCCCTCTAAGGTTAACTGCCTTAAATGGCTTTTCTTGATTATGTCTACTATATTGGAAGTGTAAAGGTGACTATAGGGGTGTTATTTCATGTCTAGAAGGCTCTAATCAGGTTTAAAAAACACATTAGTAGGTGTTCTATGCCATAACTATCAACACATTCCATTTATAAATAAGGAGTCCTACTTGGTGAACGTCATCGTCACGGCCAGGTCCGGAAATAATTAAGTGCCATAAATGAGGGATAACTGTACATCAAAATCAATGTCATGTTATCAATTAGTGAGATCAAGGCTGTAATAACCTCACAGTAAATATTCCATTTTGGGGGAAAAGCTTATTTTTGAACCTAGAAATGATTACAGAAACTTACATCTTAATATCTGAACCTGTTATAACAATCCGGGGTGGTGAAGATTAACAACAATATACTGTATATCTATTTCATATGCATCATATGTATGGTATATTTTATAGAAGATGTACAGACCAGTCTAAAGTTTTAGAACACTCCTATTATTTTGGAGGAAAAACAACATTTTTAGTGTTAAGATGGTTTAGTTCTCTTCCATTGTGACTTACCGCTTTTAACTTACACCTTTGTACCATTTCAAGCTCTCCATTGGACTTGAACCTCTTTAATTTACATACATTGTAGTAATACGTTTTAGGGAAAAAATTGCATATTTTGTTTATGTTCAGGCAGAAATAAAATATTAAAAAGACTATCTGGTGTTGAAAAGATGCGGTGAAAGTGGGACAAATATATATATATATTACATTTTTATATGAGAGGCCATTTTAGGAGATAAATGTAAGGAATTATGATAAATCTGATAACATTAAAAAGAGTTCCGAAAAAAAATAGAATAGCATAACATAATATAACATAACATGCTAGATCAGATCAGGCAGAAATAAAATATTAAAAAGACTATCTGTTGTTGAAACGATGCGGTGAAAGTGGGACAAAAATATATATATATATTACATTTTTATATGAGAGGCCATTTTAGGAGCTAAATGTAAGGAATTATGATAAATCTGATAACATTAAAAAAGAGCTCCGAAAAAATAGACTAGAATAGCATAGCATAACATAATATAACATAACATGCTAGATCAGATCAGGCAGAAATAAAATAGCTAAATGTAAGGAATTATGATAAATCTGATTAAAAAGAGCTCCGAAAAAAATTGAATAGAATAGAGAATAAAATAAAATATAAAATTAAATAAAAAAAATATAATAAAATAGCATAGCATAATATAAAATAGCTCCAATAACCCATCATTTTAAAAAAAAATCGCTCCAATGAGGCGAGATTACCCGTACCGTGTGGGTGAGCAAATCAAACGCTCCTCTTTTCTCCTGCCTGTTCATCGGCCTGTCGTAACTTCCCCTGCCCTCACTTGTAAACACGAAAAACCTTCTCAGCCACCTGAAACGCCAGCGCCGCGGCATTTGAAAAATACAAAAGTTTTGCCGGAGACGTCCGTGGCGTCACACCGGCTGCTCGGAGCGTGTGTGCCCGAATACGGTGCACCTTGCTGGGCCACGCCAGGTGGCTCCTCCCGCTCTATACTCTGGTTCTCCTGATTGCAGTGATGTGGTAGCAGTATTGGATTAGGGCAAACCAACAGGTCATATTCTCGTTTGTTCCAGTTCTTCTGCTCAGTGAGCACAAACTACACTTAAATATAAAAAAACAGAAGTCCTGCATGGGAATGTAGATAAATGCCCATCCCTAAAGGTGTATAGAGGGATTTTCGGGGGTGGGTACTTTTATTCTTGGGGGTAATCATCAGAGCAACAAGTTGATGGATGGCTATTACATCCTTCTTGACATCACAGCAGGAAAATGAATAAATACATTGAGCTTCTTCTTTTTTTTTTTTTTTCCCCCACGGTAAGCAAACACATTCAAACACTGGCGATTACAATATGCTGAGCCAAGAGACACAATTGTTACTTAATGGCTGAAAACCTGAGTTAGAAGAGAAGAGGAGAAGAAAAGGAAGGTCACAGCAAATGCACATGAAGAAGAAAGGATGCATCTGACCGGGCTTCTACTGGGGATCTATTCATACACGACAGACACCATGGGTGGATGTATGGATTAGTCATGGATCATACGCACCACGCCACGATATTAGCCTCATGGTTGACTGTTGGGAGAGATGGTAACAGTCCATCTCCCTACTTGTTTTTTTTTCTCTTATTTTTTCTCTTAGAGAATCAAAGTGGTGTGAGATAGAGAGATAGTCCCCGTGGCACGAGAGGTTAGCAACGTCATCCTCACCTTCCTCTTCCTCTCTCGGGTGTCTTTCGTCACAAAAAGTCCTCATAGTCCAACAGTTTGGAATGCTGGCGTGTCTTCCAAAGGCGGTACAGCCGGAAGTCAAAGTACATCTCGATCATCTCTTTGCCTTCAGGGGACACAAAACGTTGACATATTTCACTTATTATTCCAGTTTTCTCCACGTTCTGTAACCTCAATCTGAAGTACTACTTTGCATGCAAGTGCTACTCATAAATAAACAAATACACGACTATGATGGGCGGGCCTGTGTGGGTGATTACTGGTAAACTGCTGCCCTCTTGTGGCTGAAAGTGAAAGTATAGTCTCATTTCAAAGTGAGGTCATTGTGCATTTTAGCCTTTTTTCTATATTCATTCATTCATTTTCTACCGCTTTTCCCTCACGAGGGTCGCGGGGGGTGCTGGAGCCTATCCCAGCTGTCTTCGGGCGAGAGGCGGGGTACACCCTGGACTGGTGGCCAGCCAATCACAGGGCACATATAGACAAACAACCATTCACACTCACATTCATACCTATGGACAATTTGGAGTCACCAATTAACCTAGCATGTTTTTGGAATGTGGGGGGAAACCGGAGTACCCGGAGAAAACCCACGCATGCACGGGGAGAACATGCAAACTCCGCACAGAGATGGCCGAGGGTGGAATCGAACCCTGGTCCTCCTAGCTGTGAGGTCTGCGCACTAACCACTATTTTTTTTACATTAATGACATTTTTATTTTAAAAATCCTGCAAGAATAAAGCAGTGTTACAATTATTTCTATTCATTCATTCATTCATTTTCAACCGCTTATCCTCACGAGGGTCGCAGGGGGTGCTGGAGCCTATCCCAGCTGTCTTAGGGCGAGAGGCGGGGTACACCCTGGACTGGTCGCCAGCCAATCACGGGGCACATATAGACAAACAACCATTCACACTCACATTCATACCTATGGACAATTTGGAGTGGCCAATTAACCTAGCATGTTTTTGGAATGTGGGAGGAAACCGGAGTACCCGGAGAAAACCCACGCATGCACGGGGAGAACATGCAAACTCCACACAGAGATGACCGAGGGTGGAGGGTGGAATTGAACCCTGGTCTCCTAGCTGTGAGGTCTGCGCGCTAACCACTCGACCGCCGTGCCGCCCAATTATTTCTATTATAATGGGTTATTATTAAGAATGATTTTTGAAGTGAAATGAAGTTTATTTGAAAGTGTGCGATGATTATTTCAACAAAAGTAAGCAGGTGCATTAATTTGGGCAGAAAAATGACATCAGTATCTAGTAGATCCTCCTTCCTATCAGAAATAAATGCTTCCTATAGCTTCCAATGAGAGTCTGGTTTCTGGTTGAAAGTATTTTTGGACCATTCCATTCAGGTTTGATGGTTTTCCAAGCATGGACAGCCTGTTTTAAATCACAACACAGATTTTCAATCATATTTAGGTCTATTTTTAGGTCATATTAGGTCATATTTAGGTGATACTGACTGGAATGATGACGGCCATGACATACATGGGTTACCACTAGGGGTCTCACACGGGATTGGGTCAGCAAGGACGAGATTCTAAGTTTTCTTTTAAGAAAAATACAATTCAAAAATATATGACAATATATTGTTATCTACTCATATAATTTCTACTAAGTTACACTCTTTCGCACTCTGTGTGTATGCTAGCGGCCCCGCCTCATTCCGATTGTGACGTTGTTCTACGGAATAAACAAAAACGGACTTGCAATATATTACAGCAGGCAAACAGTTCCAGTTCCTTTTTATAGATTGTATCATGAATTCATCGAATTATTATCGTCCTAGGCCAAGATCCCGCCAGACGAGAAATCTTATCACGTTTTAATCTGGTGATAAACTTTTGGTGCGTTAACAGCCCTCGTCCGTTTCAATAAAGGTTTGGACACCGCCGGACTATACAGTCACATCTCAATGCTTTTTCAACACTTTTCCTATGATTCTGTTTTCAAGAAAATGTATATTAGATGAATTTTAAAACATAAAAAAATTATCAAAAAAAATCTAAAATGTATATTATTTATAATATATTAAAATCATGTTAATTATTAATTTATATTATATTATTTGGTATTTTGAGCATTGTTTTCTGTATGTAAATCAATAATTATCTTCTTTGAGTTTGTACATATAGTACATACTGTATTTACATACAATTGTCATGTAGTACTGTGGTCACTAGGTGGCAGTAGTGACACAAACGATTAAGTCTGCATGAAGCCAGCCATGGCATGTCCAACATGACAAAGTGAAGAAAAGATATCCTCCTATTCTGTGTGGAAGTGGTAGATTTTTGACTTTTTATGTTTAGAAGACATAAGACAAAAATAAATAATGAATATTCGGAGTGTATAAGTGACTAGAGGCGTGTTATTTCATCTCTAGAGGGTTCTAGTGTTAAAATGTTTAAATATATATTTCAAAAGTCAGCATCTTATTAGATTTTTTTTTTTTAGAAAAAAAAAATATTTTTGTGATAATAAAATTTGATTAAAAATAAGTAAATTCATGAAGAAAAGATGTGTGTTTGTGTTCTGATGATCTTGGGTACAAAGGACTGGCTGACACGTCACTGTGGACCAAAACCTCCATCCCATCAAATACTGTAAACACAGAATCTATTCTGAGGTATCCATAAAGTATCAGCGGTATCAAGCGCTTTTTTTTTCCATGGCTGTGTGTTTGCTCACCCTGCGCGGAAAGCTCCAGCGGGGATTCAAACTCCACAGAATAAGGCCTCATCAGATTCTTCAATTTCTGGAACAGCTGTTGGCCGCAGATAAGAAAGCACAAAGACAATCAAAGCTCCGCCGCACGCTTGGATACGCAAAAAAACACAACCGGTTGGTTACTCCTAAAAACACACAAAACTACCAAGTCTTTGCCCTTTAATTTGAAGGGGAACGTTTTAGTGCAGCGGGGTGTCGTCTCTTAATACTCCTTAATGGGGCCCTGACGTGATTTATCGACTTTGCTTAAATATGTAATATGGTTGTAATATATTGGTCAATAGTTGAAATCAAACAGACATTTAGAGTTTGTAGCGCTAACTAGCGACAAGCTAGCTCTCACAGTTCAGCCTCATTTCCGGAAATGCAGTCTTGTCGCTATCATGGAATAGTGTTAGGAAGACAGGACTTAGTGGCAGCTGTGATGTTGTTGTTGTTCCTGTCATGTTTTTTTTTCTACAATTTCATCGGGAAATAGCATTCTTTTTCAAAATGTGATTATACCGTACTTTCAAGCCAAATGCTTCACATAGAGGTGTCTCCTTGGTAGCAGTCATCAGTGAAATGATGACTGCAAAGAACAGAACCATTTGCCACTCATTTTCTGCACTTGCTTTGTCTAATTTAGTCTGAAACCTTCTTCTTTTAGAAAAGAAAACAAGCTTAGAGCAGAACTGGGATACGGTGAACATCCAGCAGCAACACAACATTTTGCCTTAGAACATTTTTAACATTTAAGGTTGGTGATGGTGTTCCTACCTTCTCTCCATTGGGGTTCCCCAAGACGTAGCATCCCATGATGTGGATGAGGTTGGGCTCCGGGTTGACTTTACTCATCAGTCGGCTCAGTCGTCTCCAGAATCTGAGGAAATTCACCCAAAGACACAAACATGTCTTCTATAAGCGAGTCCTGCTGTCTAGAGACAGATAGAACATGTCATCATCCACCACCAGTGTCTCGGGTAAATTAAAGCTTTCAAAGACTTGAGGATGCAGTTTAGCCCAGTGGTTCACAAGATGTTTCTGCAGCGCCCCCCTTTTTGGAGATGAAATGATTGTCCAGCAGCAGCAGTTCTTCCCTCAAGCTAATGTCGTGTAATGAACATACAGAGTATGTGGTGCAATCAACACCATACGTTCTTCCACTGGACGAATTTCACAGATAAATACCGCTTGTGTAATATACTGCAGTGAGCAGTACAAGCTGTGAAAATAGGGCCAAACAACTCAGAGTGATTCTTCTTGCATTTGCGTCGGCATTGCTAGCAAAGCCCATTTCCAATGAAATACAGATCGGCACATATGGATGAGCCGATACAGTATCTCATTATCTCATTATTCTCAGTATCTCATTGTTATGCCAACAGCGACCGCAACTATTTTTATTATTATTTTAAATTTTTTGTATTTTTTTTAGTGTAATTATATACAGGGAAAATATATATTAAAAAATATATAAATAAAATATTGTAAATATATAAAATATTATAAATAAATATTATTTATAATATATATATATATTATATATATTATTTATTCATAATATTATAAATAAATAATAATATAATATATAATATATTTGACATGAAAAATATATATACATATTAATATAAATATTTTATTTATATATATTTTTTTCTATATATGTATAATACAATTACATAAAAATATTAATATATATATATATATATATATATATATATATACATATATATAATATTTTATTTGTATATTTTTTATGTATTTATTTTTCTATGGCCTCTCAATCTCAATATGTATGTTTTTAAAACAGTATTACTCTAATTTTTATTAACCTTTTATTTAAAATTAAATACAAGAGAATTTTAAATGTATCTAAAATTTAAATTAATAAAAAAATAAAAATGAAAGTAATACTACTTTAAAAACATACATATTGAGATTTGAACCCACATCTCCCGTTATGGCCAACATGCTTAGCTCATAGAAAAATAAATAAACATTAAAAATATATGTACATAATACAACAATTACATTAAAATAATGTAAAATGACAATAAAAATAGTTGCGGTCGCTGTTGGCATAACAATGAGATACTGTATCTGTATTATTATTATTATTATTATTATTATTATTATTATTATTATTATTATTATTATTATTATTATTATTATTATTATTATTATTATTATTATTATTATTATTATTATTATTATTATATATATATTATTTTTATTGTATTTTTATTGAATAAAATGTGCTACTTCATTTTAATTTAATTTCATTTATATGTATTTGACTTTCATTTAATTTTCTTAATTCATGCCATTTGTGACCCATAGCTCATTTTTTATGGGCCTGCAAATCACACAAAGCATTATCTTTAAATATTCAGCCCATTTTGTCAGGAATTTTCTGGAATTTTTCAGGAATTTCCACTCATTTAGGTGTGGCCCCAGTCCTCCTTCACGAGGACAGACATTTGTCTCAAAGAAATGGCCCCCAACTCACTGGCTCATGTCCTCTTCCTTCTCCACTTTTGCAAAAGTCGCTACTTTATTCTTCAGCAGGTAGAGATGACCCGGGCCTCCCTAAGAAAGATTTAAAGCAGCGCTATTGTTAGTTATTCTTCTGATGACCTGCCGCCATCATGTCCCCCAACCTGACAAAAGATGAGCATCCTCCAGAACTTGCTTCCTCTCCTGTAGGCTGTGAGCTTCTTCTCGATCTCCTCTGTGAAAAAAACGGAAAAGCTTGGATAGAAAACCTCACCGATTCAACTGTTGTTGGAATCGACGATGCGTCATGGGGACGGGAGAGGTGACGTACGCCGACTCAATGAAAACACGGCCACGAAGGAGCGTCCGAGCGTTTGTGTGAGTTATTTATCGACACCTCGTCAATAAGCGTGAGAGCCGCGCCGTTGATTATCTGCTACACACTACAAGGAGGCGACGCATGTTCATTTGTTCATCATGCACTTTGACTTGTGACACACCAGAGTCCATTAAAAGTCAGGCAGTATATTTATACCAGGGGTGTCCAAAGTGCGGCCCATGGGACAATGTAGAAACAAAGGAAAAAGGTAGAGTGTGAAAATAAAAGTCTGAAATATTCATACAAATAATTATTACTGACACAAAGCTGGGCGGCACGGCGGACGAGTGGCTAGCGCGCAGACCTCACAGCTAGGAGACCAGGGTTCAATTCCACCCTCGGCCATCTCTGTGTGGAGTTTGCATGTTCTCCCTGTGCATGCGTTTTCTCCGGTTTCCTCCCCCATTCCAAAAACATGCTAGGTTAATTGGCTACTCCAAATTGTCCATAGGTATGAATGTGAGTGTGAATGGTTGTTTGTCTATATGTGCCCTGTGATTGGCTGGCCACCAGTCCAGGGTGTACCCAGCCTCTCGCCCGAAGACAGCTGGGAAAAGCGGTAGAAAATGAATGAATGAATGAATGAATGAATGAATGACACAAAGCTAATAAATTAAATACATGTAAAAACAGCTTTTTCTTAGCCTTTTCATTAAATAAAAAAAAAATTCTATAAGTATCAAAGTGTTTTAGGAATGTGGGAGGAAACCGGAGTACCCGGAGAAAACCCACGTATGCACGGGGAGAACATGCAAACTCCACACAGAGATGGCCGAGGGTGGGATTGAACTCAGGTCTCCTAGCTGTGAGGCCTGCGTGCTAACCACTTGACCGCCGTGCAGCCCTTAATCTGTTCCAGACACCCAAAAATATGAACAAAAATACTTGCTAGGTTAATTGGTGACTCCAAATTGTCCATAGGTATGAATGTGAGTGTGAATGGTTGTTTGTCTATATGTGCCCTGTGATTGGCTGGCCACCAGTCCAGGGTGTGACCTCCACACAGAGATGCCCGGAATTGAACTCGTGTCTCCGAGCTGTGTGGCCTGTGCGCGAACCACTCGACAGCCGTGCAACCAACATTCAATTAAATAATTGTATATAATTATTGGTGGTAAATTGATTTAAATAGTACATTTTGTTAAGAATAGTTAGTATAGATTTATTTGCATGAAACAATCTGAAATAGTTGTGAAATGTGAAATTTGAAAATGTGAAAATTTGGGCGTTTAAAAAGCGGGGTCTGACAGTGTATACGGTTCAGGGGCGTCCAAACATTTTCCACAGATGCTGAAAAATCAAAAAACACTTTAATATTTATAGAATTTTTTTTTATTTAATGAAAAGGCTAAGAAAAAGCTGTTTTTACATGTATTTAATTTATTAGCTTAGTGTCAGTAATAATTATTCGTACGATTTTTATGTTCACACTCTACCTTTTTCCTTTGTTTCTACATTGTCCCGCGGCCCACACTTTGGACACCCCTGGTATAAACATACTGCCTGACTTTGGTGTGTCACAAGTGAAAGTGCATGATGAACAAATGAACACATGCAGCTCTCACGCTTATTGACCAGATGTCGATAAATAACGCACACAAACGCTCGGACATGTGTATATATATAATAATAATAATATAAATATAAATAATACATATATTAGTTATAACATTCATTCATTTAGATGCAGGGTACACCCTGGACTGGTGGCCAGCCAATCACAGAGTGTGGAATCGAACTTGGGTCTCCTAGCTGTGTGGCCTGAGCGCTAACCACTCGTCTGTCGTGCAGCCTATTATTGGTTTTATATTATTTTTAATTATTTTCTGCATGTAAATCCATAATATTCTCTATAAAAAGTATTTTTGGGTGCCTGGAACAGATTGGCAATTGGATTTGCACAGGAAAAAATTGCAATGTTTTTTTGAACATTTTGTGGTTTTGCTTTTTTTTCCCCCCAGGTTTCCGATGTCACTGCATCTGTTTTGGCTAATGAAGTCTTCATATTGTTCCTTCTTACAGATTATCCAAAAACATGACTTGAACTCTAAGCCTTGGACTGTGTGTGTAGCACAAAAAGGTCATGTGAAAGCATTTTAAATGACACTAAATTGATCAGAATGTGTTTTTTTTTAACATTAAAAATATATGAACTCTATTGCTGTTTTTGAAGATGAAGCCAATGAAAGCGAGCGTGAAGGTGGTAGCCCTGGGTTATTTTTGACGTCTTTATGTACAGGAGGATGTCTTTGAAGTATCTCCGCATCCTTCCATGTGTCAATCACACGAGGTGAGGCAAAGGTAGACGAAATTATCATCGGCCAAGCCGTCATAGAAGAAGACGTGAAACATTAATGGCTCCGGGAAAGAACCCTGCGGGACGCCACGGGGGGGTTCATTATATTCCGAACAGTGACTCACCCAAAATGTCATCAAAAGTTGCGTGTTCGTGGTCCTAAGTAGGAGACAAAACAAGTTGATAACCAATGGCTGTCTTCATATGAAATGTGTCCAGATTGATGTTTCCTTGACTCACGTAGAGGATGGGGATGATGGAGGGGTCGTCCCTGCGGATGATGGTGGGCACGTACTCCGCCTTGGGGACCTTGGAGGAGATCAGCTAAAGGAGACGTAAACGACAGGTCAGCGTGAAGTCCCGCATAACGCCGCTCCAGTAGGGGTGCCTCACCATGATCTTCGGAGGTACAAAGTCGTCTCCCTCGCAGGCGAGGCGCTCCATCTCCCTCTCCTCCTCCCAGTCGGCTGAGTCATCAACGCCGCCCTCGTCCAGAGTGCCGCAGGATGTCTGCAGGTCTCCACCTTGAAGGAGAGACGACGCACATCGGTGAGCTTCAGTATTGAAAAACCAAAACAAAGCTTGCATGTAAGTTGAGGGAGGCTGGAGGGGAAGCTGCGCTCGTGATTGATGGAAGCCGCGGGAAGAAATGGCAGCTGCCGGAAGAATTAGAAAGTCTCAAAATGTTGCTTTCCCTCGGCAGAAAGCGATGGATGCAAGAACCAAATCACAGAATTTGTGGCTTGACTCCATCACGGTCTTGAAAACATGTTCATAAATAAATCCTGCTGCTTCATACCATGTTTCGCAATAAGCTAATTGCAAAAAAAAGCTAATCTAAAAAGCTAAAAAATTTTTTTTTGCCAAAATGAAGTATTTTCAAGCTGAAAAAAACTAAAAAAAAACAACTAAAAAAACAATGAAATAATTAATAATTTAAAATAATTAATAATTGAATTGAAAAATAAAAATCGTAGGCATCCAGAAGAAGCATTCAAATAGTGAATGTAGGCTCCAACATTAGTCATTAGGTGTGTGCTGTTGTTCGGTGGGACACACAAGCACCAGACCTGATTGCGTAACATAATTTACATAACGTAATTTTATAGCAGCTTTGAATGATCTCAGGCACAATGATAAAAACTTCATAATCATAATTATAGTAAAAAAATAAAACAAAATAAAATAGTTATAAATAAACAAAATAGTTATTATAGATATGTGATTAATTATAATTATTTCTTAGTTAACTATGGTAAATGTAAAACAAAATAAAATAGTTAAAATTAAACAAAATAGTTATTATAGATCTGTGATTAATTATAATTATTTCTTAGTTAACTATGGTAAATGTGTTTAATCGTGATAGACAACTTTTACTAATATAATCATAATTATGATAAGAAAATGTGGAAATAGTTGGAAAAAAGCATCAATGGAAAAAAAACTGCGGTAAAAAGTTTATTTTCTAATGAGAATAATTTTCCCCAAATAAACTCTGAATATTATTGTAGTAGCACAGAGTTGAAATATTCAAGAAAACGTATGCTATATTTTATTTAATATTAAATTAAATAATTAAATAAAAAAATTAAATAAATAAATAAATAAAAAATAAATTAGAAATTAAATTAAAAATTAAATTAAAAATTAAATTAAAAATTAAATTAAAAATTAAATTAAAAATTAAATTAAAAATTAAATTAAAAATTAATTATTATATTGCAGTAATATTGATAAAAGATGTTGATCCATTCTCCTTTTGTGTGCAGTGTTGAGGAGTCAACGAGTTTGAGGACACAAAGACGTTATACCGTATCTTTAGCGCCTTCAGCTTTTCTTATCCTGGTTTCAGAGTAGATTTGAAGAGGACGAGAAGACGAGAATGACAAGTACACTCCAGCATCAACATTCTCTTCACAAAACAAAGAGCTTTTCTTCGGGAGCGACACGTCAGATGGTCACTGATGGTACACGGATCTCACTGTGAAGATGGACGTGGGGGACAAAACATAAAAGCACAGAGACACCAAACGAGCACATGCGCCTCATGCTAGCAGTCTTCATCGATAGGCCACACCCACGCGTTCATCACTCCGACACAACACTCCAAGACGTTGGCTGAACGGGACATACTCACAGGGAGAGCAGCACAAGGTGGGACTCATTGGAAAGTTAGAGGACAGACACGCTCAGATTGGACGGCAGAGACAGCGAGTTGGACTCTTTTATGTGTGTTGTGTTCAGGGACCCTTGGCAACACAATGTCATCTATATGCCACCAGATACACTTTTCATACATTGGAGTTGCTTTGGGGGTTAGGGTTGGGGTTCTCTGTAAGGCTAGGGTTTTGGTTAGGGCTAGGGTTGGTTTGGGGGTTGGAGTTCCTTTGGGGGTTAGGGTTAGGGGTTAGGGGTTAGGGTTCTCTGTAAGGCTAGGGTTTTGGTTAGGGCTTGGGGTGGTTTGGGGGTTAGGGTTAGGGTTTTGGTTAGGGTTGGTTTGGGGGTTGGAGTTGCTTTGGGGGTTAGGGTTCTCTGTAAGGCTAGGGTTTTGGTTTTAGGGGGTTAGGGTTCTCTGTAAGGCTAGGGTTTTGGTTAGGGCTGGGGTGGTTTGGGGGTGAGGGTAAGGGCTTTGGTTAGGGTTGGTTGAGGTGGTTGGAATTGCTTTGGGGGTTAGGGTTGGGGTTAGGGTTCTCTGTAAGGCTAGGGTTTTGGTTTTAGGTGGTTAGGGCTCGGGGTTCTCTGTAGGGGTTTTGGGGGTGGGGGTTCTCTGTAGGGGTTTTGGGGGTGGGGGTTCTCGGTTAGGGTTTTGGTTAGGGTTGGTTTGGGGGTTGGAGTTGCTTTGGGGGTTAGGGTTAAGGCTGGGGTTCTCTGTAAGGCTAGGGTTTTGGTTCGTGCAAGGGTTGGTTTGGGGGTGAGGGTAAGGGCTTTGGTTAGGGTTCTCTGTAGGGCTAGGGTTTTGGTTTTAGGGGGTTAGGGTTCTCTGTAGGGCTAGGGTTTTGGTTTTAGGGGGTTAGGGTTCTCTGTAGGGTTAGGGTGTTAGGGGTGAGGGGGTTAGGGTTCTCTGTAGGGTTAGGGTGTTAGGGGTGAGGGGGTTAGGGTTCTCTGTAGGGTTAGGGTGTTAGGGGTGAGGGGGTTGGGGGTTAGGGGTTAGGGGTGAGGGGTCAGGGGTTTAGGGGCTGGGGCTGGGGCTGGGGCTGGGGCTGGGGCTGGGGCTGGGGTTCGGGTTCGGGTTCGGGTTAGGGCTAGGGTTAGGGCTAGGGTTCGGGTTAGGGTTAGGTTTTGGGTAAAGAACAGGGCTTTGGTTACGGTTAGGTTTAGATCAGGGTTTAGGTTTGGCTTGTGGGTTTCTTTTTAGGTTAGAGTTTTGGTTTTGGTTTAGGATGAGCTTTGGGGTAATGGCTTTGGTTAGGGTTAGGCAGAGGTGGAAATAAATGACATTTAGTTGGATTACTGTTGATTATTTTCTGTTGTTGTCATCAGCACACAGATCAGCTGTTGACCTAGCGGTGTGTGTGTGTGTGTGTGTGTGTGTGAGAGAGCGAGAGAGAGAGAGAGAGAGAGAGAGAGAGAGTGAGAACTCACTGTCTCTGGGCTCATGAGGAGAGTCAGTCTTGACAGGGGTGGGGTCACTCCAGGAGCGGCTGAAACTCTTCGATCTACGCTCAGCAAACGCTACAGTGCAGGTTGGGGGGAGGGAGGGGGTGGAGAGATTGTAATGCACACGCGCACACATGCACAAACACTAAGATTGGACAAATGAGCTGAAACGCACACAAGCAAAGGCGGATGCAAATGTGCAAATGGCGTCCAATGGCGTCCACTGTGAAACCACAAACCTGCACCTCCTTCCAGGGACATTGGGTTAGGATTAGTTGACTAATAGACACCTGGTGCTCTATGCAGTTGAGTAAATGAACAAAATACACGGAACGAAAACACATTTTGAATTTAAAACCAAGAAAACTTGACTTCATTCCCTTTTGCAGAAAATGCACAAGAATGATGGGAAGAGGAAGATGTTCCCTAAATCGGCATCGTTACTTCAAGTAAAAACACACAATACCCTAGTAGCCTTCATGGACAACCATCTATTATTTCTCAACAATAAGTCGGCTTAAAGTCTTCAAAGACACAGGGAGGACCACCTACAGGGTTGCCCCCCCCCCCCCCCACCACACACATAATGTGTATATAAAGCCAGGAGGCGGCATCAAAACATCAGCAGCCTGACACTGAAAGCAGCCGTAAAGAAAAAAAAAGCACACACAAATGGCGGCGAGGCGAACAACACATTTGCACTTCAACCACGTCTGACTCACTCTGCGCTTTAATCCTCCTGCTGCCCACCATCCGAAGATGCTTCCGGAAGTTCCTAGTGGGCACACCGGCCGTGCAGGGGGACGAGGACGAGGAGGAGGAGGAGGAGGCGTCGGAAGGAGAGCATGTAAGAGAAGGAGGTTATTAGGGGTGCAGCATGATTAAAGGTTCCTGTCGGGATGGGAGGTTGCCGAAGGGAAACCCCTGATTGTCGCGTCGCAGACGTACGTGCTACATCACGCACACACAAGATGACGATGGAGGGAAGTAACCGCCAAATAAATGTTATTCAGGCAGAGGAACCTGTATACAAACATTACATTTTTTAAAGAGAAAGAGCATTTCACTTTAAAATAACACAAAAGTAGAAAAGGGATAACTAGAGTGCAGAATTGTTTTTTATTATTAGTGTATATTTTTTATGTTATAGTTTATTGTATACATTTTTATGTTCATTTATACGTTATGTTTTCAGTTTATAAGCCACAACCTCTAAATTTAGAGGAAAAAACAGATTATACATATATAAGTCAAGACTATAAGCTGCATATCGTTACATGCGGTGAAGATCAGGCAGTTCCTTATTTGACTGGAGCCAATCGTGAGCTACAAAAAAGTCACATGAGCTTGTCAACCCTTTGAAAATTACAGGAAGTCATTACTAATATTCATTCATTCATTCATTTTCTACCGCTTTTCCTCACGAGGGTCGCAGGAGTGCTGGAGCCTATCCCAGCTGTCTTCGGGCGTCACCCTGGACTGGTGGCCAGCCAATCACAGGGCACATATAGACAAACAACCATTCACACTCACATTCATACCTATGGACAATTTGGAGTCGCTAATTAACCTAGCATGTTTTTGGAATGTGGGAGGAAACCGGAGTACCCGGAGAAAACCCACGCATGCACGGGGAGAACATGCAAACTCCACACAGAGATGGCCGAGGGTGGAATTGAACCCTGGTCTCCTAGCTGTGAGGTCTGTGCGCTAACCTAACTGATATAATATAATAAAATAACAGTCTGACTCACGGTGCCATCTTACAAACAATAAACTCATCACACAGCAACTTGACACTCAAAAGACGGCAAAGTGCAATACAAGTTTAAAAAAAAAAAATTACATTCTGCCGTAATGCACTTCGTCCGAGCAAAGCATTTCATTGGAGGACGAGGAGCTTAAAAAATAGATGCATGGGTCTGCAATGCTGGCTGCCTCTGTCCACCAGAGGAGCCCAGAGGGAGGCCGACATCTTGCAGCACCAATCAATGCTTTGCTTGGACAAACAATGCATGAAGGGAAAATGTAAATTTTGCTTTAATTTTTATTTTAAACTCATATTGGTACTTTGATTGTATATTTCCTAGCTACCTTTGAGTGTTAAGCTACTGTGTGATGATTTTTCGGATTCTTTGTCAAATGACACTTTGAGTCAGACTGTTTTATTGAGTAATAACCTCCTCCGATTTCCAGTGGGTTGACAAACTCGTAGTGAGTTCACTGACAGGTCGTGATTGGTGGTCGTGAAGTAGTACTGAAGTAAAGGAAATGAGAAAAAAAATAGAATTTAGCCATAAATTAAATAAAAACACAGCATAAACCGCAGTTAAAGAAATAAGTAGCGGCTTGTACAGCGGAAATTACGGTCATTTTTATTCCAAACACAATAATAATGTAAAACAAAAGAACATCCTTCAAGATCATTTTAAACAAGCTAGTCGTCAATATTTTTTTTAAATTTCATTAATAGTTGGAGGGCATGCCCATTCCATTTCCTGTTTCCACTGGGTGGTGCTGAGACGAGTTCAGGAACTGGCTTATGTATTTCTTCAAGGTGTTGTCTTCATCGCCTGAACCAATTATTACCAACTGAGTTATTAATGTTTACAATTAAGTGAGAAATTGTCTGATTGATCTTCAAATTTTGTTTGATGTCTTCTGTCTCTCTCACATCAACTACCCTTCACTACATCCATGAACCTCCTCTTTGGTCTACCGCTACACCTTCTACCAATATATTGACTATCTCTCCTCTGGACATGTCTCAACCATCTCAGTCTGGCCTCTCTGACTTTATGTCCAAGGCCTCTAACATGTAATGTCACTCTGATGTACTCCTTCCTGATCCTATCCATCCTGGTCACTCCCAATGAGAACCTCAGCATCCTCATCTCTGCTACCTCCAGTTCTGCTTCCTGTCTTCCTGAAACTCTTCTATCACGCCTGACACTTTCTTCTCCACCCGTTCCATCCTACCTGCACACGCTTCTGTATCTCTTCACCCTGTAACCTCACTCTTCCACTCGGGTCCCTCTCATTCACCTTGAACTCTTCTGTCACACCTCCAGCACATCTTACCACTGTCGTACAGTCCTCATACAATCTCAAAATCTCCTAAAGATGTATATATATGTCTTTTATGTTTTTGAGATTTTTGAGAGATGATGATGATGCAACTCTACAATAGAAGAGATGCCATTTTAAGCCCCCCAAGAAGTGCATTTTATAAGCATTGGCACAGCAACCAGGAAGTGAAAAGGCACAGAATCTTGTAGCGTTGAAGAGATCACGCAGTGAGGGGAAATTTCTATACATTCACAAACGCAAGCAAATGTGAAAAGTGTAAAAAGTTCATGCCATTATATTTGTAAAAACAAAAAAAAAGGTTATTTTCATGTAAAACAACCATTTTTGTGTTGTTTATGTTTTGGCATCATTAAATATATATAGCTACATTTCTGTCCAAGTGAACGTTATGTATCTTTTCACAAAAAGCCTTAACTCTGTTCTACTGCTGATTACGATTATGGACTTTTTCGTCTGTGTAGCCCAAGAACATAATATTTCGTGTGCCTTGAAAATCAGCCAAAATAATCCAAAATGGCCGGTACTGAAAGGGACAGCTTTTGAAAAAATGAATGTTCCGTTTCAGCAATGGCGCATAATTCTACGTGTACTTAAAAGCCATTTGGCGTCTTTCATGGGCACTAACCAAAAAGCTTTCAGCCTTGCGTATAAACGGAAACATGTTCTAATGGGGTAAAGAAAAAAAGATAATAAATATCCACCTGCGTATGTGTATCAATAATAATGACACATAATGTTCCACTTGAGCTCCTTCATCAAGCACCATGTGTATGACTCTTGACATGATGTTCTCCTCCAAGATAAATCTCCTAAAGATGACTCTCATAACGCTCAAGCCTCATCTTTGGCCTCGCTTTACCTCCGTCAAGATGGCGGCCGTAAATCGTTCCAGTTTGTGACTCATGAAGTCCGCCTAGCAACAAGTCTACAAAAATAAGATCTTTTAATGAGTCTATCAATTATTCATGGATTTGTAGTGGTCTTAGAAAGTAACGTATTGTCCGCACTATAAGGTGCACTTAAAAGCTTTGTTGTGTTTTTGGTAAGCGCTCCATTTGATTGATTGAATCATTTTTTAATGCGAAAGCTAGCAGCGATTAACAACCCAGAGAACAATACGTAATACGTACAGTACATACGCTTACCTGTGCCACGCCTCCGGTAGGTATCCTAGGCACTACTAGGCGCCTTATGTATGAGTTAAGTACAGAAATAGACCCCTGTAATTGACACTAAGGATTATAATAATCTGATGTGCTTTATGGTACGGAAAACCCGCTAACCCCCGATTATTGATTGATTTTTTTATTACCATTTTTATACAATATATTTGTACTTTCTATCAATTTATCCAGTATTCACAGTGAACATATTGTCCAGTGAAAATATTTTGTATTGATGTATATATTTTTGATATATATTTCACATATATTTTTATTTTTTTATTTTGTATTTTTATTTATATTATTGTATATATAAATTTTTTCTAATATTTCTATAAATTTAACCTGAAAATGTGCAACATAATGTTGGTTATTAAACAAAATCACAAAATAAATATAGCCTTGGGTTTTATAATATTTATATAAATATGAATTAATATTAACATTGATATATTATTATTATTATTATTCATTCATTCATTTTCTACTACTTAGGGTCGCGGGGGGTGGAATTGAACTTGGGTCGCCGCCGTGCAGCCCTAATATTTATATGAATAATATTAATATTGACATATATAAATATTTATATCATAATTATTATATATTTATATATATTATAAATAATATTAATATTATTTATATTACATATTTATATATTATAAATAATGTTAATATATTATTCATATAAATATTTTAACACATATATGTATGTCATAAAAATGTAATAAATGTGAACAATTTTAACAAATGTACACTAAATATAGAAATAATCTTCTAACTGAAATAGGGAAGCCTGTCCACAGCGTTACATGCTAAAGAATATCAAAATCCAGTTGCCATTTTTATACATTATATAAGTCTGCCAAAAACCGTTTGCGTTCGAACGTAATGTTCATGTCTTGGAGGAAGTGATTGAAAATGGAGCGCAGTACTCCTCTGCAACCAGCGGAGGTGCTGCTGAGTCATTCTCTATTAGATTGCTCTTCCTAAAAAAAGAATACTTAGCTGAGCATCCATCACTAATTCATGCAATTCAATTAAGAAACATCGGAAGCCGGAACGTTAAGCAAAGTCATGATCTGCCAGCTTATTTTGGACATGACCCAAATAGGATCACGTTCCTCCTTTTTTTGGCCAAATGATAATGAACGTCCAGGAAGTCTTTCTCTCATCAATGAGCTAACAAATTGGAATTGACTCCAACATCAGGAAGTTTGGATGGACCGACGAGGAAACAAACGGCATCTTGAGACGATGTGATCAATAAGATGTCGGTTTAAAGTTTAGAACGCGGACCAAAAAGTAGGTTGGGAGCACTCACTCTGATTAAAGAACACGCCGCACACGTCGTCCACACTGCAGATGGACGATGGAGACACCGATCAAGTGTCGAATGTCCCATCTGGTCGCCAGTCACATGGCATCTGAGACCCAGCGACCTTGTTGTCGTTGGCGCCGAGGTCACACGCTCACGCTAAAGTGCTAAGTTAGCAAACGTGGTCATCGCTTTTATGAGAAACTCAAGTTTGTGTCTGGAGTTTCTGTGTCTAATCGGCATGAGGGGCAACGGGAGGAGTGCCCCATCATATTTAGCACAGAGCATATGTCACAGAAAGACTGTTTTAATTGATGCAGTTGCTCCTCGCAAGTTCTTAACGATAAATTTTATATATGATGATCATGATAATATGATGAAATACCTCATCATATACATAAAATAAAAATACTCAAGACTCAAAATAATCCAAAAGTCAAAACCCTTACGGCATACTCGCTCACCCGTGACTATGTTCGCATGCGTGCTAGAGACGTGTATTTGAATTATTGCAATCACTCCTCGCAGGTTGTTGATGATAACTGACACATTTTATGATAGAAATAAAATAGAACAACAATAAAAAAGTAAAAGACAATAAAACAAAATCAGAAAGTGAAACCCATGGCACCCTAGCATCCCCACGACTATATTCTTGTGCTAAATAAAGATTTAATTTGATTTAATTTACACTCCTCACAAGTTCTTAATGGTAACCGACACATTTCATAATCAAAATAAACTTCTCAGACTGAAAATAATCCAAAAGTCAAATTCCTACAATCCTACAATGTTTTTATGGTACATATGATGCGTTCAAAGACATGGCTTTAGATGTCTTTGAATTAATGCAATCGCTCCTCACAGCTTCTTAACCTTCCTCTTGTGTTAGGGTCGGCACCGACCCGTTTTACATTTTAATGCATAAAAAGAATCACATAACATTTGTTTATTGCATCAAGGCTTTTTGACTTTGTCAGGAAACTCTATTTCAATAAAATAAACCCCCAAAAATAATTTTTTACTAAATTTTAAATTCTAAATGGTCTGGTTGAAATTATGACCACTGTATTGTTAGAGTCGGTTTTGACCCTGTTATAATAATAATATGATTATAAAGCAATATTTTGAGCCACAACTGAAATCATAAGGGTACAATTAGCAACCAGCTCCTCTTCTTATCATGTAAGCTTCAGGGGATTCTCATTTTGACCGCTTTTCCAGTATACCAGCATAAAACAATGTCCAGACATGTGAGGTGAATTCACTCATTTGATTGGCTGATTTCACATTTACAATTTGGATCAAGGAAGGAATGGCAAGAAGTACAGTGAACCAAGATCTGGACCAAATTTTTGGTGACAATGAGGGAGAGGACAGACCAGCATAGCCATTGAGATGAGCAGAAGGACAACGTGGAGTATGATCCAGAAGACACAGATGATGCGAGTCAGATGAAGAGGTTGCTGGTGGTGAAACTGGTTTAGTATATCCCTCAGTAATAGCCAGGTAACAAAAGAACCTTCAATTTATTAATATGATTGTTTTGAGGTTCATTTTACCATTTTTGGAAATTGAAATGGAGGGGTATAGTGACAAAAAAAGGCCTACATGCCCACACCAAAAGTATTAAAACCAACATTTTCATGGATGAGGAAGCCTAAGAAGGTAACCAAGACATGAGAAGCAAATTTGATGGTAACTTATTGTTATTTTAGTGTATTTTATAGCTGATTTAATACATGGGTCAAAACCGACCCGTTAACATAAGAGATGATACCAGAAAGCTAACACAAGAGGAAGGATAAACATAAAGGATATATTTCATGTAAAAATTAAATAGAAAGATGCAAAATAATCCAAAACACGTGCAATTCCATTTGTGTGTGTAATAAAGATATGTGAGTTAATGAATGCAATTGCTCCTCGTTTTTTATAATGGACATAACATACAATTCCATACAATAATAATAATAATAATAAACAATACAAATAAACATACATAATCCAAAAATCAAACCCCACAGCAGGCTCGCTTATCTGTGATTACGTTTGTGGTCGCACTAAAGTCGTGTATTTGAATTATTGCGATCGCTCCTCGCAGGTTTGTGATGCTACCCAACATATTTCATAGAAAATGAAATACAAAACTTCAAAATAATCCAAAAGTCAAACACCATAGCATGCTTGGCTGGTCACATACAATTCTTTCAAACAATGCCGTTGCTCCTCTCGCAAGTCATTTATGATGACCCCACCTTGTATTATCAAATATATCAGCATGGCTAAATAATAAAATAATCCACAAAGTCAGGTCAATTGCAGTAATATTCCTTTTTCCTGAGCTAAATCCCCGGAAAGACGTAGCAGGACGTGGCACGGTAAGAAAGGGCCGGCAGGTTCGCTTAGCATTCACTCAAACCGCCATTTTCCAACGCCACAGTCTTCCTATATTTTTGTTTTCGTCTGACCTTTTAGAAGAAATGAATAACAAAACCCGAGCTTCCAGTGTGTTTGATCAACTAAGGGACTAAGTGCTGGAAAGTTTGAGTCGCAGCATGCCGTGTCCGATGTGTTAAACGCGTCACTTTCAACACTCATCAACACTTCCCCCTGATGAGGATTCGTGATGGCGTTTGTTCCATGCCGACACAACGTGCCAGGAATGCACGAAATCTGTCTTTCACAATAGCGGACTCCTCCTGGCGAAAATTAGCCGCACAATTGACAGTAATGACAACAAATGGCGTGGTAGCGTTTACTTCTTTGAATAAACCTGCAGCTTTCCAACCGTCAGCAGCCACAAGTGGATTTAGACAAATGGATGAGGAGGCCATCGCAGGGAGGGGGAAATATAAAATAATGCAATTACCGATAGTACTCATCATGTTACTAGCCTAACAGACTCCTTATCATGCAAACACATTTTGGTCAGAGCAGACACTGCTGATTGCAGAAACCGTCTTTGTGTCATACGTAGAAACAAATATGGCGTCCCAGGATTTTCCACAGTGCTTTGCAAGCATGACTAATGCTAATTTGGGTAAAATAATAGTAATTTTTTCGCCCATTCAATTCTATGAAAATTGTATGTATTTTATGTATATTTTTATTTATTTTAAAAAATATGTTTTATGTAATAATTATTATTATTTAAATATATAATATGAAGTAATTGAGAGTTAATATTAAATATGTCTATTATTTTTAATACACATTTTGTACTTTTAAATGTAACTGTTTTAATTTCATTTGGATTTATATGTTATATTTCATTATCAAAATATTTAATAAATTGTAATGAAATACAATTTGGGAGTTTTAGATATTTTATATTTTTCAAAAAAAAATTCAAAAAAATAAATTAATGGCATTTGTATTTTGTATTATTTTTGTATTTATAGATATTATTTTAACATTGACACATTTAACACATTATATTATTTTGAATTAAATATATTTGATTCATATTTAAATAAAATGTGTTTGAATACATTTAGAACTTTTTATTATATATTTTGAATATTTTTATTATTTTTATTACTTTATTTACAATATATTAATATGCAACTATGAAATATTTTTTTGTTTTATTTAAATATTCTGAAAACATCATATATAAATACTTAACAAATATGTAATATTCTAATATGACAATATTGTATACATTATACACTGAATAAAAATGTTGAGTTTCATTTATTCATTGATAACTAATGCTAAATATCTATATTTTGTATATTTTTTATTTAGTTTTGTTATGATTCATATTATTCTTCTGTTTTCATAAATTATGTTTATATTATTCTGGTCTACGGAGAGCTCATAAATGAAGGTTAAAATGTTAACCAAAAGTAGTTCATTAAAAAATCTAAAAACAACAACAATAATAATCATAATAATAATATTAATAACAATAGGTAAAAACAAATACTCACGATATCCTGTGTTGTTTGTTTTGCAGGATGAATTAGCATGCAACAAGAGAAGAAAAAAGAAACAACTAGTTAAACATCATATTAAAAATGAATCAACATATTCCATACATATGGTCCTCCTCCAAAACAAACCCATCTGAATCCAAAGAATAGTAATAATAATATGGTGTGTGTATTCCCTGTGATGGATTGCCTCCATGTCGACTTTATGGCCTGCTAAAATGAAAAGAACGAGAGGAAGCTTGGACAGCATCTAAAAAATGATGTGGTGTTAATGCAAGGCAAGCCATTGACATTAACACGGAGCATAATGCATAATATTTATTATGTGTGTGCGTGTGTGTGTAGGTTGAAACACTCACGCCTGCATGGTGGTCGTCGCCGTCTGAAAGGTGAACATGTTTTCCTTGGGGAACCAGTTAGCGTCGTCTGCAATGATAGACAACGCATTTGAAAGTGTAATAGTGGCAAAGGTTACAGTGGATGTTTTGGAAATATGAAAGCACAAAAAGCGCCACCAGCACTTCACAGGACTCCAGCACTCCACAGACGGAGAGAGGCGAGGAAGACACGCAGGAAGAGATAGCAGGAAAAAAAAAATCAAATCAAGTAGACAAATAGTCAGAAATACATCCAAACACCAAAGCGACAATGTCCACCAAACCTGGGAGCAAATAGATCTTGAAAAAACGTCATGCCAAAAACTACTACTTCTTTTATGGCTTTATAAATGTTACAATGTTCTTCATGTACTAAAAGCACTAGCTGTGTTAGCATCTACTTGCAAAACTTAGCCTCAAAATTTAGCTATACGTTAGCAATGTATTATCCTGTGTTAGCTAATCACCTCACTTAGCTATATGCTAGTACGTTTACTATTGTTTCATATATAAGTAAGGCCGGTGGGACTACCTAGTCGCTGTTAGCTGAAGGTTAGCAGTATGATGGTATTTAGCCAGTCCATGTTAGCAGTGTGTTTGCCCTTGTTAGCCAAGTAAATCATCGCAATTGATCCTTTTAGCTATATGCTAGTATGTTTACTATTGTTTCATATATAAGTAAGGCCGGGGGGACTAGCTAGTCGCTGTTAGCTGAAGGTTAGCAGTATGATGGTATTTAGCCAGTCCATGTTAGCAGTGTGTTTGCCCTTGTTAGCCAAGTAAATCATCGCAATTGATCCTTTTAGCTATATGCTAGTATGTTTACTATTGTTTCATATATAAGTAAGGCCGGGGGGACTAGCTAGTCGCTGTTAGCTGAAGGTTAGCAGTATGATGGTATTTAGCCAGTCCATGTTAGCAGTGTGTTTGCCCTTGTTAGCCAAGTAAATCATCGCAATTGATCCTTTTAGCTATATGCTAGTATGTTTACTATTGTTTCATATATAAGTAAGGCCGGGGGGACTAGCTAGTCGCTGTTAGCTGAAGGTTAGCAGTATCATGGTATTTAGCCAGTCCATGTTAGCAGTGTGTTTGCCCTTGTTAGCCAAGTAAATCATCGCAATTGAGCCTTTTAGCTATATGCTAGTATGTTTACTATTGTTTCATATATAAGTAAGGCCGGTGGGACTAGCTAGTCGCTGTTAGCTGAAGGTTAGCAGTATCATGGTATTTAGCCAGTCCATGTTAGCAGTGTGTTTGCCCTTGTTAGCCAAGTAAATCATCGCAATTGATCCTTTTAGCTATATGCTAGTATGTTTACTATTGTTTCATATATAAGTAAGGCTGGTGGGACTAGCTAGTCGCTGTTAGCTGAGGGTTAGCAGTATCACAGTATTTAGCCAGTCCATGTTAGCAGTGTGTTTGCCCTTGTTAGCCAAGTAAATCATCGCAATTGATCCTTTTAGCTATATGCTAGTATGTTTACTATTGTTTCATATATAAGTAAGGCCGGTGGGACTAGCTAGTCGCTGTTAGCTGAAGGTTAGCAGTATCATGGTATTTAGCCAGCCCATGTTAGCGGTGTGTTTGCCCTTGTTAGCTAAGTAAATCATCGCAATTGATCCGTTTAGCTATATGCTAGTATATTTACTATTGTTTCATATATAAGTAAGGCCGGGGGGACTAGCTAGTCGCTGTTAGCTGAAGGTTAGCAGTATCATGGTATTTAGCCAGCCCATGTTAGCGGTGTGTTTGCCCTTGTTAGCTAAGTAAATCATCGCAATTGATCCGTTTAGCTATATGCTAGTATATTTACTATTGTTTCATATATAAGTAAGGCCGGGGGGACTAGCTAGTCGCTGTTAGCTGAAGGTTAGCAGTATCATGGTATTTATCCAGCCCATGTTAGCAGTGTGTTTGCCCTTGTTAGCCAAGTAAATCATCGCAATTGAGCCTTTTAGCTATATGCTAGTATGTTTACTATTGTTTCATATATAAGTAAGGCCGGTGGGACTAGCTAGTCGCTGTTAGCTGAAGGTTAGCAGTATCATGGTATTTAGCCAGTCCATGTTAGCAGTGTGTTTGCCCTTGTTAGCCAAGTAAATCATCGCAATTGATCCTTTTAGCTATATGCTAGTATGTTTACTATTGTTTCATATATAAGTAAGGCTGGTGGGACTAGCTAGTCGCTGTTAGCTGAGGATTAGCAGTATCACAGTATTTAGCCAGTCCATGTTAGCAGTGTGTTTGCCCTTGTTAGCCAAGTAAATCATCGCAATTGATCCCTTTAGCTATATGCTAGTACGTTTACTATTGTTTCATATAGTATAAGTAAGGCCAGTGGGATTAGCTAGTCGCTGTTAGCTGAAGGTTAGCAGTATCATGGTATTTAGCCAGTCCATGTTAGCAGTGTGTTTGCCCTTGTTAGCCAAGTAAATCATCGCAATTGATCCTTTTAGCTATATGCTAGTATGTTTACTATTGTTTCATATATAAGTAAGGCCGGTGGGACTAGCTAGTCGCTGTTAGCTGAAGGTTAGCAGTATCATGGTATTTAGCCAGTCCATGTTAGCAGTGTGTTTGCCCTTGTTAGCCAAGTAAATCATCGCAATTGATCCTTTTAGCTATATGCTAGTATGTTTACTATTGTTTCATATATAAGTAAGGCTGGTGGGACTAGCTAGTCGCTGTTAGCTGAGGATTAGCAGTATCACGGTATTTAGCCAGTCCATGTTAGCAGTGTGTTTGCCCTTGTTAGCCAAGTAAATCATCGCAATTGATCCTTTTAGCTATATGCTAGTATGTTTACTATTGTTTCATATATAAGTAAGGCCGGTGGGACTAGCTAGTCGCTGTTAGCTGAAGGTTAGAAGTATCATGGTATTTAGCCAGTCCATGTTAGCGGTGTGTTTGTTAGCTAAGTAAATCATCGCAATTGATCCTTTTAGCTATATGCTAGTATGTTTACTATAGTTTCACATAAGAGTAGGCCTAAGTCCGGCAGAATTAGCTAGCTGCTGTTAGCTGAACGTTAGCAGCATGGCAATATTATTATCCATATTGTTTTACCTAGCCACTAGCAGGGTTATGGCTAGCCTTTATTAGCTTCATGTTAGCAATGCCATGTCATGTCATCACTGTAATAGCATTAGCTTTCAGTTAGCTTCTTATAATGTTAGCAAAATGTTCCAAAATGTCACTGCTATGTTAGCAGTGTTGAAGACTACTATTAATATTACTTATTATGGACCTGTAGCATAGCCACGATTGTTTAGATGGCCTCTGTTAGCACAATGCTAGCAGTTTAATTCATGTCAGCAATGCTGTAGCAATGTTGGAAAAATTGTGTTAGCTGACAGTAGCTTTACAACTACTTACTTCTGCTTCTGCTTGGGTAGTAGCTGTATTTCTATGCTAGCAATGCTACTATAAAGGAGTTATTGTAAGGTTATCCTACGTTGTCATGGCTACCGGTTGTGTTTTCATTGTGTTCGCCTTAGGTTTGATCTTTTTTCCAAAATCTATTTCTCCTCAAGCCTGGCGTCCATACCCAAGTATTCCCAAATCATTGACATCAGCATTGTAGTGCCTCTCCTGCTCTGTGTGTCCGCCCCCGCTTGCCCCCCTCACCTCTCTCCAGCCCAGTCACCCGGTCCACACTCCACATCCTCTCTAGGCGTCGGTGCTGCTTGCCTGGCTCTCGAGTGGCACTCTCCAGGTCCAATGACCCTTGGCTTCGTGAGGGCACGGCGCTGCAGGAGTCGCAGGCCAGCCCGCCGCACTCCGCGTCCCCTTTAGCGCTGTTGTCCCCCCAGCTACGGATGTTGTGGGCGCTGACGGACGTCTGCAAGGGGGGCTGGACAAGGTGGTGATGGTGGTGGTGGTGCGCCACTACGTGGTGGGAGTGCTGGTTGCTGCTCCCGCTCGCCCCACAGGCTCCTCCTCCTCCTGCTGCTCCGCTTGGTCCTGGATGGTGGTGGTGGTGGTTGCCGCCATGGTGGTGGTGGCCGCCGCGCCCGCCTCCGGCATGCTGGGTAGGGGACGACGAAGAGGAGGACGGGGAGGTGGAGGGCTGGATCAAGGTAGCGTGGCCCCCCTTGGGTCCTCCACTCCCTGACCTCTCCTTGAGGACGTCCAGTTCTAGGCTCTCCTTGCTGCCCCGCCCGCCGCTCATCAGCATACCGTGCCGAGTGGTGATGGTGTAGACACGGGCCGGGTGGAGGCTGCACTGCACGGCCTTCTGCTCGTCCTCCTCTGCCGAGAAGCTGCGCTCCAAGGAGAGACGCACCGGCTTACCGGAGACGCTGATGGAAGGCGCCTGTTGTGGACCCAAAGGAGTCTTTGCTGCCGAGTTCTGCACTCTGTCGTCCGAGTCCTTGTCCAAGTCCAACTGAAGCTGGTGGTCGTTGGGCCCGGTTGGCGACTCTGGATCAGCGGCCACCAAGGTCTCACACAGGAGATGAGCTGGAATTTGGACAAGGGAAGGGACAATCATCACTAAGGACGGAACATTCAGAGCGATTGAGTGAAGGATGAAAAAGCGCTAAAGCGTCCGCGCAGGTCAGCCTTGCAATTCGAATGGAGGACAGAATGGACAGAGACAATGACGGCAGGACGGCAGGACGGCAAGACGCTGACCTGATCCGTTTCGGTTGTCGGGGTGTGTGTGGGACAGGTAGTCTCCGAATGCTCGTGCCGCTCTGTGGACACACACACACACACACACACACACATATAAAGCCGTCACTTTCGAGATAATTGAGTCAAGTACGGCGGCGGTAGGGGCTACACGACTGCTGCCAGCAATGGGGGAGAGCTGCGGTTCATGGGTGGGGGGCATGAATGCTGACATTTATTGTGGCGTTCTGATGAGATGATCAATGAGATGCAGTGTTTCCCGTACGGTCGCCATCCGCCATGTTTGTTTTCTCTGTTGCTGTAACCGTAACACAGTGTTTTTCCACAACAGGGTCGTGGAACCACAGCAAACAAATATCAGCTAATGCATCTGTCTGCACTCTGCACACACACACACACACATTGACGGCTTCACAGACAGTCGGAAAACACGGAACTCTTACCACACATAACTCTGCGGTCGCTACATTATCATTATTGTAGATTTGATATGAGGTTGTAATAAATATATATCATATATAGCTATAAATAGATATAGTGTTGTGGTTAGCTTCTATCAGCTAAATGTTAGCAAAATGTTACAAAATGTCACTGCAATATTAGCAGTGTTGAAGACTATTAGCTTATTCATTCATTCATTTTCTACCGCTTATCCTCACGAGGGTTGCGGGGGTGCTGGAGCTTATCCCAGCTGTCTTTGGGCGAGAGGCGGGGTACACCCTGGACTGGTGGCCAGCCAATCACAGGGCACATATAGACAAACAACCATTCACACTCACATTCATACCCATGGACAATTTGGAGTCGCTAATTAACCTAGCATGTTTTTGGAATGTGGGAGGAAACCAGAGTACTCGGAGAAAACCCACGCATGCACGGGGATAACATGCAAACTCCACACAGAGATGGCCGAGGGTGGAATTGAACCCTATGAGCCGCTATTAGTTTATTTCATTCATTCATTCATTTTCTACCGCTTTTTCCTCACGAGGGTCGCGGGGGTGCTGGAGCCTATCCCAGCTGTCTTTGGGCGAGAGGCGCGGTACACCCTGGACTGGTGGCCAGCCAATCACAGGGCACATATAGACAAACGACCATTCACAATCACATTCATACCTATGGACAATTAGGAGTGGCCAATTAACCTAGCATGTTTTTGGAATGTGGGAGGAAACCGGAGTACCCGGAGAAAACCCACGCATGCACGGGGAGAACACAGAGATGGCCGAGGGCGGAATTGAACCCTGTGAGCCGCTATTAGCTTATTATGGATCTGAAATCACAGTATTTAAAAATTGCAATGCAAACTATGCTTCCTATATTTTCCGGGTCAGACACCAAAACTTGCTTATTATTGGATAATGCAGGAGCCTACCCAGGTCACTGAGAGGTCAAGAAGTAAACTTCCTTTAATCAAATAGTCAGTTTGCTAATTCTGTGGCGAAAACTGTTTTGATAATTGAAAATAAGTATTTTATTTTTATTATACGGCTGCACGGTGGTCGAGTGGTTAGCACGCTAGGAGACCTGGGTTCAATCCCACCTTCTGCCATCTGTGTGGAGTTTGCATGTTCTCCCCGTGCATGCGTGGGTTTTCTCCGGGTACTCCGGTTTCCTTCCACATTCCAAAAACATGCTAGGTTAATTGGGGACTACAAATTGAGTGTGAATGGTTGTTTGTCTATATGTGTCCTGTGATTGGCTGGACACCAGTCCAGAGTGTACCCCGCCTCTTGCCTGAAGACAGCTGGGATAGGCTCTTGAGGATAAGCGGGAATAAGCTTCAGTATAGTAACATTATTAAAAAGAATAAAATCACAGACTGGTCTTGCTTAAAAATGCATGAATTTAGTTATGCTTGGTGTTAAAAAATATGATATTAATATGATATGGCTCTCACAGAACTACATTTCTAAATAAGTGGCTTTCATGGCTGTGTTAGCCAAAAAGGTTCCGACCCCTGCTATATAAATAGTATCAAACTCAATTCAAGAAACTACCAAGTTGAATTTGATATTTGTGATATTTGTGTTTGTTTTGGGGGTTTTGGGACCCCCAAAAGGGAGGATTAAGTTGTACAATGAATCTTTCTGTGAACTCCAGTTCCATCTTTGAATTAGTTAATTAGCAAAAATGTCATTTATAGTTGATGGCGCCATCCATGACGAACTAGCAAGCAGTTCACCCTCATTTCCAAAAGTGATCAGTGAAGTCATCGAAGTGACACCTCTCCACTAAAACAGGGTAAACAAACTCTTCTCGAGGTAGATCGCTGACTTGGTTCCAAATTGTAGTCATTCCAAAACATTGTGTTGCTGCTGGATGTTCACAGTTATACTGTAATTTTTTTTCGAAAAGAGGAAGTTGATTTATATATGTATACTGTACAGACTGAACTGGAAACTGAAACCGGTGAAATGCAAGAAAACGGAGAGCAGTGATACGAGTGTATTCATCAGCCAAATGAGTGCTGAGCATCACAAAATTCATACATGTTGGCAAGTCTGCACCAATGTTGCCCCCCCAGGAGTACTGGTTTATAGTAATGGTAATGGTTTTATTTCATTTGAACATGCATCAGATTACAATTGAATGCATCTCATAATCAGTTCACAGTTCCACATGTCCAAAAGGAGTAGGAAGAAGCAAAGCTTATTAAATCCTACCCCTCCATCTGGTACTTTTACAATCAGTAACTGTTACATTTGTTCACTTCCTGCTTTCCATAATACAGTTTGTTTTTTTTTTTTGTTTTTTTTTAATAATGTACCACGTACCGAAGTAGGAGGTGATATGAGCATCCAATGACATAATGGGTACCATAGTAAGTGTCAATATAGTGATATATATAGCACATCATGACTGGTTCAAGACTCTTCATCCTTGTATTTAGCAAACATCAACTGCTTGTATTGTTTCTTGAATTGGCTCATCGTTGTGCATTGTTTGAGGTCCTTACTCAATCCATTCCATAGTTTGATTCCACATACTGAAATGCTATGGCTTTTTAACGTAGTCCTAGCATAGAAGTGTTTCAAATGTAGTTCTTCCCTGAGATCATATTTCTCCTCTCTTGTAGAGAAGTATTGGATGACATTTTTAGCTAATTGGTTATTTTTAGCCTTATGCATTATTTTAGCTGTTTGAAGATGAACTATATCAGCAAGTTTAAGTATTTGTGATTTAAGAAATAAGGAGCTAGTATGTTCTCTGTAGGCGGCATTATGAATTATCCTTACTGACCTTTTTTGCAGTACATTTAGTGAATGAAGATTGCTTTTATAAGTTTAAGACAACAATGGACTTCCGTTCAGTGATCATTTCACTAAAGTAGAATATCAACACATTTTGGCATTCTTGCCAGTACCCAGGGACAAAAACACAACAACGAAGAAAGACAACTTGGTGAATATTTGCACAAATAAATCCTGCTTTCTTTACATAATAAATACTATTCCATGACAGCGACAAGGCTGCAAAGCAGTATTACATGTTATAGAAACATCTTTTCTCAGCCATACCATTCTGTGTTTTCACACATCTCAAATCTTCGCTATACACAAGGTTGACATCCTCTGTCTTGTTTGTTTACCTGATAGAACAGACTAGCGTAAAACATATTTAAGCAAAGTTGATGAATCATGGCAGGTACCCGTGCAGCCCTTACGCAGAAAAATGACTTTTGCAGCAAACAATTTTTCACCTCGACCTTTTCCTAGCAACTACCAAGACGTCGTCCAGAGAGCAAATATGCTTGACTAATGAATCAGGTCACTGGAGTATGCTTGCAGCCAATACCCCACCACATCACAAAGAGCAGGAAATACAGAAATATTCTTTTTTTTCCCCTTTCCTTTCCAAACATCTGAAACGGATTCACAGATTCCACACGGGCCACAGCGAGTGAAGAGAAAGCTGCTTTGCATGGTTCAGTGAAATGTCCATAAAGATGAACTAACAGTGAACCCCTCCAACAACAACTACCCACTTTACAGACAAAAATGCATCAAAGTCAACTTACAGTAAGTCAAGGGTGTCCATTCTGAAAATATCAAATATAATTAACTAAAAAAATTACAAAATTAGTCATCATTTTACAAGAATTAAATAGGAATATTATAATATTATTAGCATAGTTAAAAAAAAGTATACTTTTTAAATATTTCAAGTTGTAATATTAGAAAAAACAACAAATAAAGTTGCCATTTTTGGAAAATTAGGTTGGAGAAAAAAGTTATAATGTCATGAGAATAAAGTCAAAATATTACAGATATAAAACCAAAATATTACAAGAGGAAAATTTACAGGAAGTGAGTTGAAATAGTTGTGGGGGCGGGACACAGAGATGAAAAAAATGGCTGCAATTTTAGGACAATAAAGTCAAAATATTGAGAGAAAAATGTCATATTCTGCATGGAATGGATTTTTTTTTTAAAGTAGGTTGTGAAAAAATATAAATAATAATAATAAAAATAATAATATGGGAATAAAGTCAAAATATTAAGGGGATAAAGTCAGAATATTACAAGAAGAAATTTTACAACAATAGTTGGGGGAAAAAACATCAGTAATGGAAAAAATGTATGTATTTATGTAATTTATGAGATTAGTTGTGACATTATCCGAAATAATTTTATTACCAAAAAGTTGAAATATAAAAGAAAAAATAAATCTTTTCAACAAAATCAAATGGAAATTTTTGGAAAATTATATTGGGGGAAAAATGTCATAATATTACAAAAAGAAAATGTATGGATATGATTTATGAAGAAAATTAGAAATATTTTGGAAAAAAAAATTGGGGAAAAAAGTAGATTTTTGTATATGGATGTATATGGATTTTTTTTACAAAAATATACCCAAAAATTTTACAAAATATCAAACATCCTTTCATTGTTCACTACGTGGCCTTCCATTCCTGAATGTCCTCAACTCCTGCTTCCACGCCGGTGTCGTACCAAGCAGGACAACGGCGCCAAGTGAAATAAAAATGCCAAGTAGGCACTCGAGTGTTTGCCCTCGACAAGGAGCATCCATCAGTCCACCGCCAGACTCCCTTGGGGATTTGGAGGACTTTCACTTTCCTGGGCGACTCGGCACGTGTTCCAACCGCCAGCTAGCTCACCCCTCAGGCTAAAAATAGAACACCATGCAACGCTTCTGCAACTCCGTGCAGAATGTACATCAAGGAATGTACACAACATGGAGCTTAGTAAAAAAAATAAGGTTATGACGGAGTGTACAGGGCAGCACGATGCCAACGTGTCTGCTTCCTCCAGGTGATGTCATCCGTTTCAGGACCACGCTGACGAATATGCAGCAGTTGTCCTTCTGATGTCGCATGTTTTATTCAACAGGCCGCTCCACGACAGTCGGGGCAAACAATGACGCCAAACACGTCATCGGGGAGTCAATAAGGAGAATGAAACCCATACTAACTAGCTAGCGAGAGCGTGAGCAACTCCCGTCAGTCCATCCATTAAAAACACCTTCTTTACCCTGTGACAGCTCATTTGGAATCAAATGCATTCTGGGAGCTCTCTGAGTAGATGCATTAGCATGATAGGTATTCATAGCAAACAGGGCTTTCATATATACTGTATACACACATCTACTGTACTCTATATATCAGGGGTGGGCAAACTACGGCCCGGGGGCCACATGCGGCCCACTAAGCGTTTGAATCCGGCCCGCCAGTTGCTTTCTATGGTAATGGTAATGGTGAATGAGAGAAAGTGCGGCTTTAAGTGTGACAAAAATATCGATATATCTAACTACAAGTGGAACCTCGGTTAGCGTACGCCCTGGTTAGCATGTTTTTGGGTTAACATTGAAAATGTACATCAAAATTTTGCATGTGTTTGTACATTTTCAGGTTAGCTTGCAATATGGTAATGGTTTAATTTCATTTGACCATGCATCAGATTACAATTGAATGCATCCCATAATCAGTTCCCAGTTTCACATGTCCAAAAGGAGTAGGAAGAAGCAAAGCTTATTAAATCCTACCCCTCCATCTGGTACTTTTACAATCAGTAACTGTTACATTTGTTCACTTCCTGCTTTCCATAATACAGTTTAAGGTTTTTTTTGTTGTTTTTTTTTAAATAATGTACCGAAGTACGAGGTGATGTGACACTACAATGACATAATAATTCGATCACTTCCTGCTTTCCTAATATGGTTGAAGATTTGTTTTTTGTTTTTTTTTTGTCATGTACCGAAGTATGAGGTGATATGACCATCCAATGACATAATGGGTACCATAGTAACTGTCAATATAGTGATTTATTGTATTTATTAGTGATTATTTCGCAAACATCAACTGCTTCTAATTATTTCAAATTTTAACATACAACAGCTGGCAATAAGTCAAGTCGGATGTATGATTCAGAAAAAAAACTGTAAAATTCAATTTCGTAATATGCTGTGATCTGATGTTTAAAGCTCCTGAAAAAAGTGACATGAGAACATACAACTGACACTTTTACAGATAAAATTAGACTAATAATTCAATGCGGACTGTCAGAATTATAAGCGTAAAATAGTGCGTATTAAATATATATTCTGCCCCCCCGAGACAATTTTGTTAACTCAAAGCGGCCCGCGAGTCAAAAAGTTTGCCCACCCCTGCTATATATACTCTATGTAGTTTTTTCTTGATAACATTACAACAATACCTTCTTGAAAAAAACAACAATAAGGTAGTGTACGTATTACGCCAATATTTATGAGGCGATTAATCGATTAAAAATGAGAAAAAAGTCATGATTTGATGACAATGAATATATATATATATATATATATATATATATATATACATATATATATATATACATATATATGTGAAAAATATAAAAAATATCACAAGAAAAAAGTTAGCATTTCACAAGAATTAAGTCATAATATCCAGAGAAAAAAGTTCTAAATATCATGAAAAAAAATAGAAATTTGATTCCAAAAAAATCTCAATATGTCCTAAGAAAAATCTTAATTTTAAATGAATATTTTTAGGACAAATAAAATCTAAATATTTAAACAAAACATAAATATCACAAGAAAAAAGTAATATTTTACAAGAAATAAGTCATAATATCGAGAGAAAGAAGTTCTGAATATCATGAAAAATTTTTTTTTGAATTGATTCCAAAAAAGTCTGAATGTGTCATTAGAAAAATCTTAATTTTAAATGAATATTTTTTAGGACAAAATAAAATCTAAATATTTAAATAAATATCACAAGAAAAAAGAACTAATTTTACAAGAATTAAGTCATAATATCCAGAGAAAAAAGTTCTGAATATCGTGAAAAAAAATGATTTAAAAAAATCTGAATATGTCATGAGAAAAATCTTCATTTTAAACGAATATTTTTTATAATAAAAAATAAAAGAAAGTAAAAAGTAAATAGTAAATAGTAAAAGTAAAGAGAAAGTAAGTCATTTTAAAGTTTGAAATATGTAAAAAAATAACAAATAAAAAATTTTCACATTACAAAAAAAGTATTGATTTCAAAGAAAAAGACCACACATTAAGAGAAAAATGTTGTGAATATCACACAAAAAAGACATAATTCAATGAAGAATCGAGAGCGAGCAGAAAAGACGATCGCGAGCGCAGAAAACAGAAGCGAGCGAAAGCGGAAATCATAAAGTGAGAGGAGATTTAGCAAAAGTTGGGGGGGGGGGGTGCAGAATTTGATGCCGTCCTCCAGTTGTGAAACAAAACCACAGCAACTGAGAAACCAAGAGTGTGACACACGACACAGTGAAAGACCAAAACAAAGCAAACATCAAATATGAAGCCCGTGTGGGCCGTCTGGACCTGCTGCACACACAAACCCCCACTCTGCTTTGTAACTTAGAAATCGCCGGTGACAGCTGGGTTGAAAAAAAAATAATCCCAATAAGCGAATCCACTTCCGTGGTTTGTGCCCCTGTAGGCCAATGATGAAGGCTAACTAATATCTTCGTTCAAAGGCTGTAGGCGAGCCTGCCATCAAAGTCCTAATCTCATACATGTGAAGAGGTACTTTCGGGAGCAAGATGCTCCACACTAAAAGTCATCCAGACCTTTTCTAGGCCAAGCCAAGAGGCCAACGCCGACGTGAAGCAGACTTCAGAGAGCCAAAGACAAAAGACGAGCACCTGTCCACCACGCCGCATTTGCATCCTTTCATCTTTTTACCAACCCTCGCCGTGCCCTCCCACCCTTCGGGGTTTGACGCCCGAGCGTTTCCTGAGAGCGCCATCAAAGCCTCCAATGGAGCGCCTCCATTGAAGACTGCCATTGTGCCCATCAGGAGAGGCTACAGGAGTAGGATCGGGGGGGGGGGGGGGGGGGTGACCCATTTGGGAAGCAGTCATCCATAAACATGACAAACATTCATGGCCGTCCTCGTCTTTCGCCGTCCTCTAAACAACACCGACCAAATGAGACTAGCCTCATTTCGGATTTACAGAATGCCCCAAACGCCTCTCCATGCTGTGTTCCATTTGATGATATAGTTATTATTTCATATCATAAATGCACCAATGCAAAACATTAGCATTCGCAACCAACAGCCATGGCTGTAGGCAACCTAATCCTTATAAGTATCTTCATTATCTATAGTTCTGTGTGCGCTTTAAAATATTGTACACAGCTGTCGGCGTGAAAACCCACTTGGTTAACTCGTACTGCTGTTTCCGGTCAACTCATCTGTGCTATTAATGCTGACTCAGCACCTTTATCGAGATTACAACATTGGTTCTGTAGCTGCTATGCTTCGACCACAATATACTTGTGGTCGAAGAGCTATGTTTTATTTACTACTTTCTCATGCACACCCGCCCTAACTCTAAAGATTTTTTTTTGGTCATTTATACTGCCAATATTACAACATTGGTTCTGTTGTGGGAATATACTTCATAAATGACCGTATGGCTGAAGAGCTAAGTTTTCTTTCCACTTTGTCATGCACACCCCGTTTTAACCCTATCCATGTTTTTTTTTTTTTGGCATTTATATTGTCAGTATTACAACATCGGTTCTGGTGCTGCTGGGGTGCGCAGCATACTTGTTCAAAGAACCGAGTTTTCTATCCACTTTCTCATACACACCCGCCCAACCTAACCATTTTTTGTCATCTATAATGTTGATATTACAACTTCGGTTCTGGTGCTGCTTGGGGTGTGCAGCATACTTGTTCAAAGAGCAGAGTTTTCTTTTCACTTTCTCATACACACCCACCCAACCTAACCATTTTTTGTCATCTATAATGTCAATATTACAACATTGGTTCTGTTGTGGCAATATACTTGTTCATAAATGACCATATGGCTGAAGAGCTAAGTTTTCTTTCCACTTTGTCATGCACACCCCGTTTTAACCCTATCCATGTTTTTGTATTTTTGGGCATTTATATTGTCAGTATTACAACATCGGTTCTGGTGCTGCTGGGGTGTGCAGCATACTTGTTCAAAGAGCTGAGTTTTCTTTCCACTTTCTCATACACACCCGCCCAACCTAACCATTTTTTGTCATCTATAATATCGATATTACAACATTGGTTCTAGTGCTGCTGTTCATAAATATTCATAAATGTTTCTTTCCACTTTGTCATGCACACCCCATTTTAACCCTATCCATGTTTTTGTATTTTTTTATTATCATTTATATTATCAGTATTACAACATTGGTTCTGTTCATAAATGACCGTGTAGCCAAAAACCTGATCTTTCTTTCTTTCTTTCACTTTCTCATACACCCCCCATTTTTACTTAGTACTTTTAATTATAAGACAAAATAAGACATAAATAAGATACAATATGGACGCACACGTTAGCACTGGGAGTGATTGAGCAGTTATTGTCTCATCAACATAACAATACTGACACCAGGTGACCAATGTAGACTACTACATATCATCATAATGTCCGCCAAGTGGGGAGGGATTACTATTTTCAAAAAATTAGCCGAAGGATTAGCAGTTAGGACAGGAGGTACCCAAATCAGCTAAAATACAAATACAAGGCAGAAAAAGCATTCAAACTGTGAATGTAGTATCCTACATTGGCCACTAGGTGTCAGCAATTCCTCACCGAGACAAGGGCCAGACGTGACGTTATTGCAGGTTGAAATGATCTGTCCAGCACAATAATAATAATAATAATAATAATAATAATAATAATAATAATAATAATAATAATAATAATAATAATAATAATAATAATAATAATAATAATAATAATAACAACACAATAATCATAATCACAACACGGGCGACTGCTGGGGCCATACCCCATGGCAAGCTAAAACCTCATTCTCAACTTCCACATCACTCATCTGTCCGCCCAGAATTTTTTAATTTAGTATTTTTATTTGTATTTTTTTATTAATTTATTTTGTCTAGTTGTCTTTGATTATATCTACTCTATTGGGTGACATGCATGTAAAGATTATTATAGGGCTGTTATTTCATGTCTAGAGAGCTCTAATAATGTTAAAAAAAAACATTTAGAAAATAGTAAGCAGGTTTTTACCACGATTCATTTACCTACAAACTATGAAAATATTCAATTTATTCATATTAAATACTACTTGACTTAGCGGTCGAGTCTGGAACCAATTAACTGATAAACAAGGGACAACTTTATTCAACTTTGGTTCCGTTCGTTACAATTTATGCTGGATTTTGTTTACATTTTCCAAATATTTCTACTTCATACTAAAAATCTTATTTTTCTCATATTTTGATTTTATTCCAGGAATATTTCCAAATAAAAAAAATTGC